>NW_022280102.1:881413-905137 GCF_004355925.1 Anarrhichthys ocellatus | reverse complement strand
ACACACACACACACACACACACACACACACACACACACACACACACAGCTGGATGGCAGACTGCTGCTCCAGCCCAGATTAGATCAGATTTAATTAGGTTTCCTTACTCGGTTTGGACTGTCGCTTCTTGTAGAAAAAGTCATTATTAAAGAAAAGGTGATTCCACTGACAGCTTCCTCCCAACACACACTAAAACCTGCGCCAAAATGTTGCAGAGCCTCAGGGGCCTCACACACACACACATACTCAAAGACACACACACATACACACAAAAACATCTATTCTGGTTTTGGGAAATGGCTATGTGTAGAAATGATGGATTATGATCTAATGGAGATCAGTGTGACGTTTCGAGGTGGTTGTACCCGACTGTTTGTGGTTTACGGAGAAGAAAGTTCAGCAGCAACACAGACTGCCACGCAGACAAGTAGTAGCTGCGGATGAATGGAAAAAAAACATGACAGAGCATACATGACTCATTTAAAATGGAAATGAGATTTTTCAGTGGAAGGCAGGATCTTATTTCAGCAGGCATGAAGCGAACGTCCATGAAACATCAATAATGTTCAGTGTTTCATTTTGTGGTTTTACAAGAGTTCATACCATGAAACAATTCAAAGCAATACATTTAACCAAACAGTATTTTTGCATTTTCTGCATTTCATTGTCAATATTGATCTTACTTTGCTTAGAGAAATGAATGTATTTATTGCATGTCAAAATGTTTTATAATTAATTTTTGTGTACATTTCAATTGTGGGTTTTTATAATTTCATTTAATTATGGTGTTATTGATAAAATCATGTTGATAAGGCTTTTGTTTTTTTTAAAAGCCAATGTGAAAAATGTCATCTTTGTTTTGTTTGTTAGTATACTCAAAATCAACTTGGCAATAAAGTGAATTGCATAACGGATTTACAAAGAAATGTGTCATTATTACATTTATTTAGTGTTTCTTTGCACATCCAATTCAAAAACAAATAACTGTATATAATAATGCATAAATAATATACATTTCTGTTAGACAAACATTCCATTAAACATTTTCAGATATGATTACATTGATAATCTTCATTCCACTAGATTTCCCCCAATTCAAAATTCCATCAAAACATAAGTATAAGACCAGTACAGCAACCATTTGTGTTTTTGACACATTTATTGTGCATGATATGGGTTTCACATTAAAAAAGACTAAAAACCACGATCAAGACCATTTCACAGCAATGATGACCGCAAAAATGAGCAACTTCTTTACTTTTTCCTATAATGCATTCACATTCAAGTCCATATTCTCCAATATGGAGACATGTGAGTGCCTCATTTAAGACAGAGAATTTCAAATGAATCTCATACATCACACACAGTCCACATGCAACAATGAACAGATCCATTACTCTGTCGGCAGGAGGAAAACCAGCCAGGCAGGCACACACACACACACACACGCGCACACACACACACACACATGCACACACACACACACACACGTGCACGCACGCACGCACACACACACGCACACACACACACACATCCTTTTCCACTGTGAAAATAACCTTATTATGACCAGCACATAAGAAATCATAGTGCCTTCCAGATGTTTGATATGAATCAAGCAACTTGCCACAAATTACGTCTTGACATTAAACAAATTTGAATTTTTTTCTCTCAGGTGCTGTAAATCATCAACATTCATGAACTAGAGGTGTTTCCTGAGAGATCAAATTCACCAGGTGTAATGAAAGACATCATCCGCTTTATGCTGTTTGAACAGTGGGTGAAAACAAAAGGAACAGCATGACATTCATCACATGTCTCAGTTCTTTCTGGTTCCAACACCTGGAACGCAGGCACAGTTGTCTCTGATTAAAAGGAGAAATTCCAATTTATTACAAAGTGGGCTTTATTTAAATAATTGTGGCCTAATTGTGTATCTAACCATTTCCTGTACGCTTTGAGACATTTAGTCACCAGACTTCTCTCACTATGGTTGTTCATTTAATAAGTCTGTTGTGTTTCCTGTGTGCTCTTTATTCACCCGAACTAGAACAAGAGTAGAATTCATAAATTCTTTTTTTTGTTGCCTTGTTCCAGATTTGGAATTTAGCAGAGCTCTGTCGCACGAATACAAACTAACCTCTTTTCAGTAAATTTAAGGTTAAACCAAAATTAAATAGAGTTTTATTAATGTGATGAAATGTGAGCTTCGGCTTCAGGGAGTAATGACAGTTTTTTTTTTTGTTTTTTTTTACTATTTTCTGATATCAACAAAAGCTTCAGTAGCAAAAGCTATTTCTAGCAATCAGTTTGGCTAAAAACAATCCTCACATAGTGTTTTACAGGCCACATTTTGGCTTTTGTCAGAAAAAGCTGGCCTGACGTTGTTGGTGCTCAGGTCCTAATTAGGCACATTTCCATCAACTGATTTGGAGCGAATGAATTCGGCTACAATGTAGTGAGTGGCTGTAATCCGCCAGTAAACAAAGTAGAAGAAGTTGTGAACCGCAAACAAGTCAGCTTGGGCATCTCTACGAGAGGTCTTCAGGAATTTTCTGCAATTGGGCAAGTTTTAATTGTTCTTTCATGTAAGAAGAAGAAACCATTTTTATTGTCATATACACAAAATTTGCCTTCTGCATTTGACCCATCCCTGTATATAGGGAGCAGTGGGCTGCCAATGATAGGCGCCTGGGGAGCCGGGGGTTCAGTGTCTTGCTCAGGGACATGTGACACATCCCAGTTGAGGATTGAACCGTTGACCCTGCAGTTACCAGACAACCCTCTTAACCCAGTGAGCCATGGTCGTCCCCAAGCTCTCTAAGCTAGTATGGCCATGTTCCATGCTGTCCGAATTCAAAGACAAGCACTCACATGATAAGGGAATATTTGAGAAGATGCCTTGTGAGTCATGTGTCATGTGAGTTAAATGATACTGATGTGATACTTCAACATTTGCACACCATGTGAATGGAAACATGGCTATATCGATGATGTCACAGATTTTAAAATTGCTTTTCTCGGTTCAAGGAATATTTTACAAATATAAACTTCATGGATGGCTGGCAAAGTTAGCTAACATTGACTCGCAAATCAGTTCTGCATTTTAGCAACAGTACAATCCTACTTTTAGCTGATTCAAAGTTTAGTTGGAGTCAGTGAGCCAAACAGATTCATTCAACTTACGCTAGCCTATCTGCTCCTGTGTTCTATTCTCAGTCCATAATCACAGTTAAGCTAAGTGGCATGTTTCTTTCTTTTGCAGACAGACTGTCATTGACAGAATGATCGTTTGCCACTGCATGTGGCAATCAACTGGACAAACTCAAAGGGTGGTCCAAAAATGTGTGATTTTTGTTTTTTGTCAGTTGTTGAAAATAGTGAATTGATAATTGTTATAGGGTGCTTAAACATAATGCCCTGATTGTGGGGATGGTATGGGGATAAATGTATTTCCTAAAGTAGCAAAACTGTAACTTTGCTCACCCTATAATGAATATTAGAGATGCGTTACGATTTTGTAGCAATGCTGCTGTTCTCCAAGTACAATTTTATCATAACAGATCAAATCGATGGCTAAAAGACCCAAGGTGTCATAAACGTGATTTTTTTGTTAATATCTTCAATTCAGGGGCAGTTGTCAGAAACGTTGGTGCCATACTGAGAGAGCAGCAGACCTTCTGGCAGCAGGCCTGTCTACACTGTGCTCTCTCTTGCCTCTCTGCCACTCGGAGTCCTCACATATTAAATGGCAAAGGTCTGAGGTGTCTGGTGTCGGGCACTGGGTGCCCTGATTCAGAATGGTAATGACAAGGGGGGGACAGGGCGGGTGCAAGCGATACATTTAGACTTTTCTGTGTGGAGTACAAAGAACACATTGCCAATCAAAATATACAGGAATGTGTAGTAGCTACATGGTAACATTCATCCAAGACTCAGAATAAGAATCTTTTCCTGGAGCAATGCAGTAAAGACTATAATTTTGCAAAAGTTGTTAAAGTCACAAAATATACGCAAAGCTAAATTATGCAGGAATTGTTTCTTTGATATAATGATCCAGTTTTTTTGAGTCATCGTTTCACACACAGACATATAAATGAACAAAAAACTCATGAATCTATTTCCTGCTGACAGCAGTCACTGCAGGGTGTCTGTGTGTGCAGACATCAGAGTCCCTCTGAGTTTTAATGACTATGCAGTCAACACCTTTGCCCTTCTCATGTCCCATGTATATCTGATGCACCAGGTTACGCAAACTTCCAGTCCAGTCCAGTCCAGTCTAGTCCAGTCCTGGAAATTCACTGATTATCTATGCATGTTTTATTAATACCATTCTGGGTGTAAAAGGTCTCATCCAGCATACATGGCATCCGGAAAAGTGCATTGCTCCAGGAAGAGATTCTTATTCTGAGTCTTGGATGAATGTTACCATGTAGCTACTACACATTCCTGTATATTTTGATTGGCAATGTGTTCTTTGTATAATTGTATCTAGGCTGGGATGAGAGGATGCCACAGAGGATCAAGTGAAACGGCACAGACGCAGTGGTGAGTATCTTACACAATGTTAATAATTAAATAGGTGTAAAAACATGAAGGTTATTAATAAAAGCATTCACTAAATACAAGCATCTGGAAACAACTCATTCCTTTAGTGGGAGTGTGTTTTGGTGCAATGAACAAGCACAAAGTTAATTTCAGTTTGTGAAAGAAAGAGGTAAACATAGACAGAAAGAACAGGACACACCAGTCAAACTTAAATGGCCATCTTCGTGACCTTTACATGTTGTGTCTCACGCCATGTTTTCAAGTCTCCCTCCTCCTCTTTTTCCTCTGCCTGTCTATCCCTCCCCAGCTACATTTCACCGCTTGGATTCCCGCTGAATGGAAAACAGCTGGGCCAGGGACTGCCAGAGCATAGTATGCCCAATTCTTCAATGAATTCCCATCTACATCTCCCCTCTCCTCCCTTGTCCAGTGTGCTCCCTTGCTCCCTGTCCTCATTTAAGGTGGGGCCGCGCAGCTGAAACAAAAGAAAAACAGCCTGTATGAGAACATGTTTCTCACCCACATATGGTATTCTCTCCCTCTCCCACTTTCTGTGAATTTGTTTCCCAACCTTACTCCCTGGTGATACTCTGGTGTTATGGCTAGTTCTGCTTTTGACAAGCAAACGTGGAGATATAATGCAGCTGAGCTGTACGGCCAAGTATGCATATAGTGAAGTAATGTGTCAGAGTTATTACTTTGCCGTCATATCAAACCTGGTTCACCTGCTGGGCTAGATGTGAAGACAAAAGCAGCCATAAAAAATATGCTTGAATTTATTCAAGTTAAACTGTAGAACTGTAGAATTAAGTGTTTTTACAGGGTTTTTTTCTGGAGATATGTTTAGGTGCAATACATCCATACTGCTTGTATCCACCCACAACATGTTGAAGTGAGACTGTGCAGCTTTTGAAATGAGCAAAAACAATATCTTCTCTTTATTTAAAAGAAAGATTGTTTTGCCCAATAAGGAACAGTAACAAGACGGAAACAGTGACATATTTTCTCTTTATGCAGTTATAAAGTGAATATGTTGGCAAGCATTTACACATCTAGATATGGAGAGTTAGCATTCATTTGTAGCTGTGTCTTTGGCCACCAACCTGTCTGCCGTTTGGTGCTGGGAAAATAAAGGGCAGGGGGTTAATCTGTGTTTTGAAGTGAGAGTTTTGCTCTAAAAAACAAAAAATAATTAGCTGATAGATGCTAAAACGGTATGTAGCACTGTGGTGAAGTTAATTAAATTAGTTTAAAGTAATGATCAATGCAATGCACTCTTGCTCTATTCACTATACTGTTTAGTTTAGCTGCTACAGCTTTCCTTGATCTAGTATGGCCGGTAGCTAATGTTGGCTAATGGATGCTAATGTTAGCTAACATAATAAAGATGCTGTTGTGTAACTGTCTGATTACTGACTTTATGACATGCATCTCTTTTGGGAAATTAGAGGGCATTCAATGTATCATCATCTGATCATTGCTATTGTGGCCATAGTGGCCACAGTTCAAAGTGTACATAGTCTCACTTTATCATGCTTGATAAAAGAGCAAAGGTTACGTGAATATAATATGTGAAGGCTTTTAACTGGAGGGAGTGTCGGTTCACCCTTTACTGGCAGGCAAAACTTTAGAGGAATATGTTATTGGATTGTACAGTTTGTAATTTAGTCAAAGTGGAGTCAGCTGCAAAGCGCCTTGTTGTTGTTGTGAGTGATTAGGAGGATTAGGACGGTGCTGGGTTTGGCTGTGTCACAAAGATGAAATCAGATTTCACGAGAACTGACAGTGTAAGACGCAGAGCAGGGTCAAGAGAAGTATACGAGAAGGAAGTATTGCCTCAGTTTCTGAAGGGGCCTCGAGTGACAAATTGGGTGTACATATATTGCGGGCAATGCGTTAGTTTGTATGTCAGTGCAATTTCCTGCCTTCAGATTGACTAACAAGCGGGCACCTGCCCTGACAAATCCACCCATCCTGTTTCTCTCGGCTCACACAATGCATATACTCTCTCTACCACTGCACATACTTTATCAGGCAAGACACATGCAAATAAAATATTGAGGAAACAGACATAAGAGTGTAAAAACAGCACAGCCTTTAGCGCATCAGGACACCAAAACACCAATAAACTGACCTTGAGTCTGAGCTAAACTTTCCAGAAATTGGTGTTTCATACCAGCCCACATGGTGATAATAGAAACTGATGGTTCAAGAGGTTCATGAATTTGCCATTCACAGCTGCTGGAAGCAACAAGGAGAAGCACACACAGTAAACCAAACAGGGACACCATAAAGTTTGCACATCTAGCACAGAGGAGTGCAGCGGCCAGGCAAGCCTGGACAAAGTTGCGTGGCCTTGGGGGAGAGAGCCTGACGGCCAGCCTGGCTGGGTGACACACACACACACATATAAATACAGGCAGCCCAAACATTAGAAGTAAAAATGAGATCTTTATCATTCAGGGGGAAGGTAGTGAGAGCCTTTATACTGCAGGCCTAGAGGGGGAAAAGTTGAAGAAACTAATGAGCTGGCATGCTAACAATGGCAGTTCAGAAGGTGAAAATGTGTGTTGCTGTCAGATACACATATAGGCTCTGTGTATTAGGTCTATGGAAGTTGTGTGACCTTTCATTTATTGAGAGTGACTTCATGTGACAGCGTTGGCAGTGAATGTGTTCTGTGTATGACACAAAGTGTGAAGGTGAGACTGCCGGAACTGTTGCTGGAACTTCGACTCTATTGTGTTTGGTGACGCACTCTCAGGCAAAGACTGAGCCTGGGCACAGTGTGTGTTTGTGTGTGTTTGTGTGTGTTTGTATGTGTGTGTGTGTGTGCGTGTGTGTGTGTGTGTGTGTGTGTGTGTGTGTGTGTGTGTGTGTGTGTCACAGAAGAGAGAAAGTCACTGAACTGTTAAAAACAGGGTGTCCATTACCTTCTTAGCGTGGAGTTACACACTTAAAAGCAGTCCATTAGCATTCTGTTCAGTTTGACAGGGGTAATAAATTACCAAGTGCTTCATCACTTTCACTTTGTGTGCGTGTGTGTGTATATGTGTGTGTTTGAGCACGGGGGATGGGTGTGGATACCAGCACTCTGAAGGTGAGAAAAAAAGCAAGAGTGCGGTTTCTGTATGTTTGTGCATCTTTGTCCCTGTTAATGAGCATCTGCCTGTGAGAATCTGTTCCTTTATGTGTAAACATTTAATCTTCCAAATGTTTTATTTTTTTGATACACAAATATAAATACTTACAAAACAAGCAACAAATAGGCGGAAGCGGTAGCTCAGGTGGTAGAGTATAGGTTCTATTAATTGTCTACTAATTGTCAAGTTGGTGGTTTAATCCCTGGCTCCTCCTGCCCACAAATTGGTAATATCCTTGAGCAAGGCACCAAGACCCAAATTGCTCCCCATATGGGTGTAATGGGGAGCAATTTGGGTGCATCGCATACAGCAAACTGTGTAAAAGTACAGTGAGAGTATGTTGTAAATGCACATGTGGCACGGAGAGGTTACGTGGTCTGTTTTGAGAAACTCAGAAGACGACATGTGTGTGTCATCCAGCTCTAGATTAGAGCCCCATTAGGCTCAGTGGCTGGTCTGCTGTTTAGACTGAGTGTAAACACAGAGCGATGAGATGGTTCGATGTCTTCTGTCTCCATCTTCAACCTCCTGATAACACTTGCAAAAACACATGCAGACACAAAAACATGTCTGGACAGTGAGGCTTCACCATGCCGCGTGTGTGTGTGTGTGTTTGTACTGAGAACGCTCTGTGGATTGCTCTCGTGCCCTCCACTGGCATCATCCTCACTTCCTATACCAGCTGCAGCTTGTCTCCCCTCCTCTTCATGTCTCTCTGTCTCTCTATTGCTCTCTTCAGGCAAATCATATTTTTCTCTCATTCCCACAATCAGATTACAAAAAAGTGTTTTACGAGCAGAGTGCTATCAGCTATGAATATTGTTAGTGGTATTACGTGGAGAAAATTAATTCAGTAAGTAAAGCTAAAAGCAACTGCATGCTGTGTAAGACAAAGTGGATAAATGTATATAATGAATTAGCAAAAGCACGTTGTTGTCCAGTGAAGCTTGGTGGCCTAATGGACATAACAGCAAATCAGGATGAGTGACAAATGAAAGAAAAAAACAACATTAAGTGATTAAGTATGGTTTGGGAAAGGATGCTCTGTAACAAAGATGATGCATTGCAAGCTCTGACAATGGTTTGAAATGGTACACACTACCTGTCTCTCAAGTGGGCGTGGTCATTGCATGTTTGGAAGTGTTATAAAAGATGAAAGCAGATTGGGTTATATAAGCATAATGTATTCATATTTTATTTTGCTAACCTCAGGGTTCCCCATGAAGAGCTGGAAAGAATTGCTGCGGAGAGAGACATCGGGAATACCCTCCTGAGCAACGCTGCCCCCGGGACCTGGCCCCTGATAAGCAGAAGATGATGGATGGCTGACATATTTAGCATTACGAAAGTGCTTGGGAATTTTCTTTTTGATCACCAAGCTCTATTTGATGCTTTTTTTTGTGCACTCTGGCACCTTATTCACATGCAAAGTAACCTACATGTCTTAACCATTGAAAATGTGTAGCCTATCTCAAAAACTGTTGTTGACTTTGCAGATTAATTATGAATTGTGATGTAAAATGATGTACGCTCTTCCATTTCTCCTTGTAAACTGTGTCACTCAGTGCTGGCCTTCCAGACCCACACACAAGACAGGCCAAGTCTAAGCTCACGTTCAAAGGGGGGCTGTGGCTCACTGGCAGAGCAGGTCGCCCCGTAACCATGAAGTTAATTTGATAACCAGTTCCTACAATCTGCATGTCGAAGTCATCTTGAGCGAGACACTGAACCCCAAGTTTCTGTCCAGATCTACAATAGTCCACTGTTCTTAGGACGGGTTGAATGCAGAGGTCAAATTTCATGTATACACCTGTATGTATGTGACAATGAAATAAAGTTTAAGTTGAATATGAAACTACAGCCAGCAGCTGTTTACTTTAACATAAGACTGGATAGAATAAGACTGGATAGGGTAGGACTGGAAAACACGGGGAAACAGCTAACCTTTTACAGGAGGTTAATTGACTATTATTTGTGTGGAAGATTTCCACTTTTATACTAGCTCAACAAACAAGAAATAGCTTGTTAATTAGTGAGCTTTAGAGGTGCTGGTATGCAGATTTTGTCACCTTCAGACAGAGCCAGGCTCGCTGTGCGCCCTTGTTTCCAGTCTTTATGCTAAGCTTAAATAACTATCCAGCTTTACATTGAAAAGACACAAGAATCTGTATTTCAGCGAGAAAGTAAATAATGTTGACCTATTCCTTTAATTTGTCGCCCGTGCCATCTGTACATGGGATGGCAGAAGCAAAGACACCAACTCTGAATCTTTGTGAACTACATCTGTCTCTGTGGCTGCTTGCGTATGTCACAGTCAGCCTTGTACATGGACACCACAGCGAGCGAGTGCACATCTTCAGCCAGTTCTGCCCCAGTTTACTGGCAGCGGCCCCACTGTCTGTGCTAGAAGTCACGTCGCGAAGAGAGAGAGAAGCCCAGATAAATAGCGTAGGAAGGAGGAGGGGGTGTAGGGGGCACACGGAGCAGGACACAGGAAGTGGAGAAAGATGAAGAGCCGGGAGACAATGTGATGCACAGGGGTTCTGAACCGGAGGGGAGGACGGGGGGAGGAAAAGCAAGCAGAGGAGAGAGAGAGAGAGGAGGCAGAGGAGGAATGTTGGAAGAGGAGGAGAAGAGGGAGAGCACAGGGTGTGTGCATCTGGCACTAGGAGGCAGGGAAAGATAGCGTGGGCCAGGCTGGCCGGACGTGTGTGTTTGTGTTTGATTGAAGAGGGATGTGAGACAGAGACCCCTCACTGGCTCAGTTTTACTGGAATGCTGCCACAGAGAGATGGACACAGACACACATGCTTTAGACACACATACACACATGCACACATTTGTACAGTGCAGAACATGGAGAAAGAGGAAGTGAGAGAATGAGAGAGTAACAAGGATGGTTATGGTTACAGAGAAGGGCATCCTTTTTCTTTTTTTTTTAAAACAACAACCTTAACAAGCAGTAGCTTGCTGTGGTGGATTGTCATTACAAACTCATGCTGTGTAAACATTAAGAGATCCTAAAGTTCCCAAAGTTACAAAATATATCAGGCGAGATTTTGAAAGAATCTGGCCATAGAGCAAGGAATCTCTGTATGTGTGTGTTCTTCGCATATCTTGAGAACCGTTCAACCGATCTACTTCACACTTGAAGCGTGTATTGCTGAGGAGCCAAGAACGTGCAATCTCGAAGTCGGTGCAATTTTAACACGATTTAGCATGTTGCCCGCAGCAGACCTTTACAGGCAGCGGCTCATTGTCTGCAGTTCACCGTTGCTGCTTAATGCTGGATATTCTAGCACAACAACCAAACTCTTTTTAATTTCCCTGGAGTCAATGAGCAATCAGCAGCATTTCCAGGAGCCAAGCAATCGGGTTGTATGACAAGAAACTCTGCAGGTGTGTAGTTGATATAAAAAATTGGACGTTGTGTCCAAAGAGCAATGCGACTGGTGTGATTTTTTGTACGAACTAAACCAACATGATGTATTATGACGTGCTGGTAAGTCGATTTTGACCTTTGGATAGGCTAGACGTTTCCCCTGTTTTAAGTGTTTGTGCTAAGCTAAGCTAATTAGCTGCTGGCTCATTATATTATTCATTATTCAGACATGAGCGTGGTGTCAATCTTCCCATCTTATTCTCTGCAAGAAAGCATATTAGCATATTTTACCAAAATGTCAAACTATAGAGGGCAGGAGAAGGGAGGAAAAAAAGTATGAACTAATGAGCTGCGAGCGAGGCTTCCTCACAAACCCTGATGATAACAACAACCGTCTGTTTTTACCAAGGCAATCCAGAAAAATGACAAGTTTCAAGGTTGCAACCAAAACAGGATGGACCTTAGATCACCCCATCAACTCCTGTTTGTGTGCTACTGTGGACAATCATGCCCTTACAGAGTGGTGCAGGATGAAGACGCACAGATAGCCACACGACGCTGACGCACAGTGTCTTTGGTTATTCAGAGGGCTGCTTACAAAACCTGATGAGTTAATGGGTCAATCAGAGGTGGACAAGACTGATGTAAACGTGTCTACTAATAGGCGGAGATATCCAAATCCATAAATATAATAATATGCTCGGGTCTAATGGCATATTCTTGCCCCCATAACGTCAGACAGAGCTATCCGTCTGAGAACTCCTATGACCCCCCAAGAGTCACTTCCTGTCCAGTGAGGCAGTGTGTCCTTATCCCCACAGAAACGACATTGCAAAGTGAGCACAGGAGCCGCTAAACATTTTGCTCTTCCTTATGGGACTCCAGAGGCCAGGTGGACTCCAGGCATATGCACATACACACACACCTAAATAGGGAGAGGTAGAACATCCAATAATGTCACAAGAAGTGTATGTGTGTGTGTGTGTGTGTGTGTGTGTGTGTGTGTGTGTGTGTGCTGGGTGGGGGGGAGGATGGGGTAGTGACATAGGGGGTCCATTGTTTCAGACTGGAAGGCAGAAGTGTTGGGAGGGGGCGAGGGAAAGTCTCGGGGAAGCTAAATTTAGAGCACCTCCGCTCAAGTATTCAAAATATTCTTACGTGTATTTGGATGCTCACGTATACACTTTGTTACTTCATCCACTTCCATGAACTACGTCACTATGCTGCCATGAAATGATCATCATTGATTCGAATCATTTTCTTTAGATAAATTCATACTTTACCCTCAGACTGATACAGACACTGTACTTTTTACATCCGCAATAACAAAAACGGTACTTCAACACTTTTGATCATTTTACAGAGACAACTGTAAGACGTGTTTGCTACTTAATTTAACTCTCTGCTGACAGTAGAAGTGATGATGGTTATCATCCAGACGACAACCTCAGATGAGAAGATGACATGGTACACATGGGGTTAATACTTCATGTGCATGTTTTAGGTCATTTCCTGCTGGCTGTACAGCCCTGACCTGCTCTTGTGGACCTGGCCAAACAGACTGACAGACACGCACACACACACACACCCACACACACACACACACACACACACACACACACACACACGTCCTGCACTGACCTACACTTCCTGTCAGACAGCGACACCCCCTTGGAGAGCAAGTCTGAGCTGTCTCCACTACGTCCCCTGTACAATCCTCTCATCCACTTCTGTCTCCCTCATTGTTCTTTTCACACTTGAACGTGATCTCTAGGGACCACGACTGAAAAGACAGCAGCCTCCTAAACAGGTGCTTCTTTACATAAACAAACAAAAAGTAAGTGTGCAGGATTTACTGACAGAAGTAAAAACATTGCGCAAAGACAACCGGATCGCTTTGCGTTTTCCTCAGACTCTGGACTCACTGTATTTTTTTTTCTGCAGTTACTTTGGTTGTTCCACCCTACACCACTTTTGGCATGGGGACAGTAACTGCAAATAACTTACATTGATACTCTTTGGTAACTGATGGCTACTGATAGCTACCAGGGAAAACAAAAGCGCTATCCTCTTCCTGTTGCAGTTGCGCAATGGTTGACGTTCTTCCGTTCTGCCGCAAATCAAGCCTTCATTTTTCTATAGCAGAGGGTTCAAATAAAGTCAAAGATCAGCAGTTAGAGAAATTGTACTCAGCCGGAACATCATAATGCAACTTGCGTTATGATTCTGTGCCAAATATATTGAAGTAGTTTGGATCGTTTGATTTCTGTGCCCTCAAAGTTGAGTGGGTAAGTTGGCTCAAAAGATTTGTGTTTTGTTTCTTAGTGGCGCTTAACATTGCCGCTTTTAATAATGGCCACACTCTCGGAAACATGTAAGACAGTGGTTTTGAACTGCCAGTGGGAAGAATGAACACATAAGAGTCCTTCCATTCTTGACTAAAAGCTCTATTTCCGCTGTCTACTTTTCTCTTTTCGGAGCTGTTGTCTGCTGTTACACAAATGGTGATCTTATGCTGCTCTATATGACAAATATGTCACTTCAACATTTTTCAAAATGGCATGAATTTCTTGAAAAACATAATTATTACATACATAACATAGGCCTTAGATGGAGGAAAATGCATCTTTTAAGTGTTAATTTTCTATTTGTTTGTCCTCTCTCTTCAGCAGGAGTGTAGCTGTGATGAATTATCTTTATTGTTACATGTAACATAATGTGTGTCTGGTATGTATGTTTGTGTGTGTGTTTGTCTTTGTGCGCATCTGGTTTACCCATCAGAGCTCCAGCGTCACGTCCCTGACCCGGTGAGTGGCACAGCGCGGTTAAGCTGCATGTGTTTCCGTAGATTGCTGGAGGCTGATGTCACTCGGAGTAAGGTGTCGGTGTGGGAGCGAGCACTGGAAGACTGATGCTGGAACCAAGGAGAGAGCTCTGAGACGGAGACATCAGAACCTCAGATTTATCAAGGTTTTAATGACATGCTGCAAAAGGCCCATGATCAAGAACACAACACTGACTTTGTTGGATCACACACATCCAGTCTGTGTTGTCATACATTGGTCAGCTGTTATAATCAACAATCTGTGTTGTAATTTAGCCTTGCACCCCTCAGGCTCTCTCATTTCTACCTATAACACATGCATCTCCTCATCTCGTTGTGGTCATAGCGACCGCATGCTGTGGTCTGTGATTACAGCTGAGTGTTTACAGTCCTCTCATATTAACACTTGTGTTAAAACAGCATGGGGTACCAACCTGTAGGGTTTTTTCTTTTGTTGAAAATGCCCAAAATTAGGTTTTAGGTTGACGCCACCAGTTCAATTACACCTTCCAAACTATCTGCCCATCGGAGGCAAAGCATGTAGAAAATAACCAAAATTAGATTTTTGATAAGTAGAGAGGTCATTTTAGCTGAAATGATTGCGTTTGTTGTACAGAACATAGTGCTGTAAAGAGAAAATAAGGAGACGGAGAAAAGGGAGTGGGAGAAGTTCAAAGTGGATTTCGAACTTGTTACTTGTCAAGTATAGCCAAGAAAATCAGGAGAACAGTGTTTAGTTAAATATGTATCCTAAATATTGTTTGAAAAGTGTGTTGGACTTTTTCTTGATAGTACTGCTCTACTTTTTTTGCCTTCCCACTCCTTTTGCTTTTGCTGCTTTTATTCAGTGCCAAACTACCAATGCCCAATTTCACAATACACATGTAGGAATGGCACCACATCTTTGAGATTGCACAAGTTTGCGTCTGCATCTTTATGTGAGTGTGTGTGTGTGTGTGTGTGTGTGAGTTCTCAAGTGTGAGGGTGTGCGTGTGTGTGTTCTGGGTGTGCACGTCCATGTGTGTAATGAGAACCAAATGGTGGGGTGTGTGAGTGAATGGTTTCGCTCCCCCATCTCTAATCAGACAGCCCCCTGGAGTACGTGAGCGCGGACTCGGGGCTTAGAGCACTGAGCTGCTACATAAATCAGCTCTGCCCAAGGAGAAGCCTGGATACATGTGGACTCCTCTAACCTAGCGACTGAGATACGAAATGTTGTAGGCTGTTTGGATTTGAAGGGTGTTGTTGTTTTGTTGTTCTTCAGTGATGGTTAAAGGTGTGAAAAGAGGTGTGAAGCTGCAGTAATCATGAGTTTGGCCATATTTGATGACAGACCACACTGAGGTCTGGTGTGGTCTGGGTTGGTGGTCTTTAATGACAAGGCCACGTACTGTCTAAAGAGGAATAATTCATGCTATATGCATGCTCCTCATATTTGATGACGAGCTATGTTATTCCATCTTTCCCATTCTCTCTATCTCCTCTTTTCTCTCTGCAACTTTCCCTCTCCCTCCTTTTCTCCATACCTTCTTTCTCTACTCTCTCTGTTTCAATCCTCAGTCCCCGCAGGAGGTGGCCTCTCCTTGTCCTCCATCTCTTCTCCTCCTCCCTTTCTTTCTCTTTCACATCTGGCCACGCAGCTGTGGCTGGCCAGGGTTCAGTGGGGTGGGAAGGTGTGGAGGGAAGAAAAGGAGAAGGAGGAGGGTTGTGGTGGTGGTTGAGTTTTGAGGAGGCTATCAATTGCAAAGCCCAGGGCACAGTAAAAGAAAACAAAAAAAAAAGATTTGACACAAAATGTGCACTATGAAAAAAAAAGTTTGAACCAAATCTCTTCAGTTTTTCTCAGTCTATCTATCACACTGTCTCCCTGTGCACTATTAAACTATATTAAAGAGAGCAGCAGCACAGGGAGAAGGGGGGGTAAGGAAGGCCGGGGGTTTAGGGAGAAGCAGGGGAAGGAGGGGGAGGATGGTGAGGGCAAAGATTTCAATATCTGATTTCCACATCTTAAATACATTAATGTATATTATCCCAGTGTTCTTTTAAACTCAGGAGAAAGGAGGGGAAGGGATGGGAGGAGGGAGAGGAAAAGGGGCGAGGGTACTTATGACATTTTCATTGTGGAATCTCCTTTCTATTGTTTCTGTGGTCAACATGTTGCCCAAAGATTCCACATGCCATCATGGCCACACATGCTGCTAAACGGTCACAGATGGTAGGCTTCGTGCGCATGCAGATGACTTGATTCCTGTCAGTTTTAGGTGCTTTTTTCCCTGCAATATGCCAATGGCAGCGAATGATTTACTGCTTGCAAGTGAGTTCCATTGTGCTCCACATTCCAGGATGCCATCCGCGCTACCTTCATGCCAACTAGTCGTCTTTGTCAGTTGTGCCAGTTCCTCTGCGCTCCAGCTGAAGTTCACGACCCCTCAAAGTTCACGTTGGGACGAGGGCCTTTCTGAGGGAGAGTGAACTCTTCGCTGTAGTCTCACGTGACTCTGAGCGTATGGAAAAAGCTCCACTTTCAGTTGCTTGCAGTTCCTTCCAACTTATTTTATGGCCAGTTTCAGTGCATGAGGAGCCAAACAAACAGAGGGGGATACATGGTCGGAGTGAGGGGGCAGAAACAGAGACACAGTGTAGGGCCTACAGTATTCCGCAAGAGTGAGTAGGAAGTGAGAGATGGGAGGGAGCCAGTAAGATTGAAGGGGAGTGTGCAAATGTGTGTGCATGTGAGCGCCCTACTGTTGTGTGTCATTTGTGCATATGTGTGTGTGGTTCTGGGGTACTTGGGAAGGTGAACTCATGCTCCTCTCGGTACAGGAAGCCCCTGATTAGTGCTAACGACAATTGCAGACCATATTAATGCAACCACACACCTCTCCCTCCCGCCCTCCTCTTTCTCTCTCTCACTCCTGCCATCTGCACTCTCCACACTCTCTGCCAGACATCATAAACCCACTGCAGAGCCCTGAGACACTCACCAGAGCACCGAGGGGGGCAGGCCAGGGGCTGCCACGCACTCAGCCCCCTCTTGCACATTCAACCCCTGCAATAACACGTCTCTCAAACAAACACATGGTGTGGAACATACAGTACATGGTACACACACACACAGGAGAAATCTCATGGCAGACAGTAGAGTTGATTGCGCAAACATTTACACACCTAAACAAACACAGAAGGTACAATGGAAAGCAAAACACTTCACAGGCGCAAACATTAACAACAGCATTGAAACACACTTTCAGTTTCCAGCTAACTTGCACAGAGAAGAATCTGAGCTTGGAGATCAAAGATAACGAGAGCATGAGGCTGGAGAGATGGGGCGAGAGAGAGAGGATGGAAAAAATGCCTGCTGGTGTGCAAGTCTTATTAAATGTTCCTGCAGATGGACAGACAGGGCGTTTTCATATTGAGACATGGATACCCTCTCCTCTATTCTCTTGACTCCCACCCACACATTGACATGTGTTTCACATTCAAAGGGGAGATGTGCAAACCAACGGCCAACCACTCAGTGACTGGCAGCCCGCTCTCTCTCACTTGCTTTTTCTCTCTCTGTAGTCACAGAAAGGAACTCACAGAGCAGTATGTCTGTCTGTGTGTGTGTGTGTGTGTGTGCGTTTTTTGAGCTTTATGTGAGCGTTTGAGTTTTTGATAAAAATGAGATCAACCTGCACATTTCTGTGCCAAAATTTCAAAAACAGGTCCCAGCTGGGGTACACTGATGCAAACTAGGTGGTAATGGTGACTGTTACAAATAATTTTGCTGCTTTCAATTGTTTTGTTCAGTCCAGTTCAAAGATTTGTATACACTGGCTGTGTTGTGCGTCTTTTGTTATGCTAACTGATGCATCATCCTTCGAACACACACCATTGTTCTTAACCTTGCGACGTAATGACTGTCTTCACTTCAGTTGTGAGTTTAGTCTGTTGCTGATTTGAATGGTTTCGTTCAGTTCAGTATGAAATTAAGAACTTATTGTAAACAGAAACCAGTCATTGCATCATGATTGTTTATTTGGCTTTCATGGTCTGTTAGGTAGCTTTTAACCAGGAAGGAACATACTGTGTATCACGACTCCACTGCAGATTCAGTCAGTGACACTAATGATTCAGTTCAGCTTGAGGTTTTGGCGTTAAAAGATTAGTTTGTTCACCCACGAAACACTTTTAATCCAAACATGTTAAAACATGGCAAAATGAATACCAATGCAAACACACATAAACACATCACTCACTTTATTTTTATTGCAAGTACCATGCACTCCATTACACTGTTATTTTGATATCAGTCCAAAGCTGAATTTAGTTATTTTTAATATATATATATATATATAATTTTAAAAGAGCACTTTAAAAGAGCACCCCAGAAATGTGGTCTTAACATACTGAAATTTGTAATTGCGTCTCCATAATCCATTTCTTAATAATCCACAAACAACTCCTGTAGCGCAAGGAAATTTAATTTATTACAATATCCAAATTTGGTAAAGTGGTGCCAAAAAACAATCAAAAATCAATTATCATTATCAGCTCAAAGATTGCCGTAGCACTCACAAATGCGACATCCCAATGGTTTCTTGGTCAATACAGGATATACAAAAATTAATACATTGTTTCACTCAGGGGAATCAGCTCTGTCCTTACAAACAAGAAGACAAACTTCTGGAAGACAAACTTCTGAAAGTATATGCTCATGTAAATCTACTGCATAAATGTGTGTCTATGTGTAAGCCAGCAACAGGTTTGTTTGATCACATTCAACAGAGATGTGAGGTCAGAGTGAGCGGATGAGGAGCAGACACACACACAAAACATAAATATACACACACGCACACACACACACATAAAAGACAGAGTTAGATAAAGGGGAGACGGCATGAGGAAACACATGGCATCATATGTCTGTGAGTCCGAGGAGGCAGGTAATGACTGTGAACATAAACGTAGTCAGACGAGAAGAAAGGGTGCTGGGCTGCAGACAAAGGCGGAGATGGGTGGGAGCGGGGGTCTTTCTCTGTCTAGTTTACCCAGCTGGAGGACTAAGAGACCCAGACAGAGCCCTGATGTCACCTACTGTACCCTACCCTCCCAATTCCCCTGCTTCCTGTCCCCGCTGGAGTGATGTCACAGGCCAGCTGGGGATGTCACGTCCACACCCCCCCAATTCCCTCCTCCTGTCCCCTCTCTCCCCTCTCTCAAGTCCCCTTCAATCACCGGCGTCCCACTGCGACCCTGGGACAGTCAATGGAGCACGTACCAATCACAGACAGAAACACACACAGTAGCGATCATGTTCGCAAACACAAATCTATCAAACATAAATCATTTATATTATGTAATGTAGAAATTACAGAGCAAGTAAATTAAATGCTAATAAATACAACAACATAACCAGCTGTGTGATCCCGAAACATAGTTTAATTGGTTTATTGTTTTATTTAATTCACTTGCTTTCACAATACGAAAGCAAAAAAGGAAATAACACAATCCCGGGGAGAGCAACTACCAAACACCGCAACACGTTTCTAGGCACTGCACCAGATCCAGTGACCTCACAAAGCTTTACTCTCAAAACTCCTGCTCCTCAAAGGGAACAAATGCGCTAAACCAGTCATGACTGCTGATTTGATTATGATGGCTCACAATAACAGGTGTATTGCAAGTAAGCCAAGGTGGGAAAGTAAAGCTATGTCTGCTCATATCAGTTACATCACTTATAACTCAATTTTGGCTCATAAACAACTGATTTACTTACACGCCTTTTGTTAAAAACTCACATTTCAGGCCAGATAACAAGAGCTGGATTATGAACACCATTCAATCCTGTCATAAAAAGCAACATCACTACTGGGAGGAAGTAAGTGACTGATTTATGGCCAAATGTGACCATAAAGAGATCTCAAGCATGTTCAAACTTTTAGGGCCACCTCAAACTAATGAAATAGCAGTGAGTCCCTGTTAAAGCAAAGAAAGAGAGGACAGCATTTTTCATATTCCACAAAACTGTCGTGTTTGCTGTAAGATATTGATAGATGTGGCATTTCATTAGTGCGCATTCTTCTCTCATAGTGGAGAGTTATAAGAACCAAGTTTTGTTTTTAAATCCCATTAGTGCTGAGTGGCGGTAAGCAGCTGACACTGCTGCTCCCTCAGGGTTGGTTTTTGACATTCACTGATATAACACACCTTCTAAACAAAAACGGTTGCTGCTCATGCCCTTTATTTAATTTTGGGTTATCCTTGGAGGGAATTCCTTGTACCTGGTCAATCTCAAAACTATTCAACATCATCGGGGAGTTGAACACTCTCAGTGTCGATGGGTTCCCGCTACTGTATTCATTGTACTCCGCCTTGAATTGGGGAGACGACACTAATACTATCCAGGGATGGTGTGGTGCAGTTCATATGTCGTGTTTTGGATTGTCCTCAATCAATAAACAGAATATGAAACTCATAACCTCTACTTTTGAATTCTAAATCAACATTTCAATCAGGAGAGACAAGTCAGTTAAAGAAAAGATCATGGTTTATTGTGAACAAATGATATGTGTTGATAAAGTCTTTGGTGCTTGGACTCTACAGGGAGATTCGTAATCGAGGGGCGTTTGCCCTGAGCAGCAGCAAGATAAATCCCCCCGTGGAGTCCAGACACTGATGGTGGTGGTGGCTGATGAGGCTCATAGAATGATGAGTTGATGAAGCGGATGAAACTGCGAAGACTGGGCAGAGATGGGGAGGTGAAGGGTTGCGTAACAACAGCATGAAGTACTGAAGGTAGAGAGACAATTAAGAGAGGCAGCAGCAAGATGATAGGCTGACGATGTAATTGTGTCATTGTGCTCTTGGATAAAGGAGACCAGCTGATCTAAACAGCTGATATCATGATCAACAGCCCGAAACAATAACAGCAATGGAGCATGAGGAGTGATTGGCAGATGTATGAGAAATAAACTACGGGCTTAGGCATGCAAGAGTATAGAAGAAGAAAGAAACATTCCTTTATTAATCCCACAGTGGGGAAATTATTCTCTGCATTTGATCCATCCCTGTATATATAGGGAGCAGTGGGCTGCCAATTACAGGCACCCGGGGAGCAGTTAGGGGTACAGTGTCTTGCTCAGGGACACTTCGGCACAGGACACAGTGCAGCCGAGGATCAAACTGGTGATTTTTCGGTTGGCGGAAAACCCTCTCTACCCAGTAAGCCACGGTCGCTCCTCTTCCTTAACTTACGGTAGAGCTTCATTTGAATGTTTAAAAAAAGATTTCCCCAAAAAATTTCCAAAATTCCCAATTGTTTGTTTCGAAAAACATATTTTGCTTCATTCCATATTTGTTGGTGTTTAGCCTTTCAAAAACAACATTTTCATTATCAGTTTCAGCCTTCCAGAGAAATGTGCAACAAAAGTCGGCATTATGCACAAAAGCAACAAATTCTCTCATTTAGCAGCGTCATCATGAGTACAGTTAGGCAGTAACAAAAATATGCAACAGCAGCACTCCCATTTTTTTTTTACAGGATTACAGCTGCACAATGTCTTCTGATGACATGATTTTAAAACCAAGTGTGAATGTAGGGCAAACAAAGACATGATGGAATTTGTTGGCTGAATCATTTATTTTGGCATTTTTCTTAATATGCTAGAAAGGATAAACTAGGGCTTTTATCATTAATGTGTACCATGCAATAGAAACATTTCAGTGTTGTCCATTTCTGCATCTCATTCATTTGTAAATCCATTAAAAACTACCATTCGAGGGAAATGTCCCGCTTTCATTTTCCTGCTCAGTTACAGTGAAACACTGCTCAGCTCTGTTTCATCGAGAAAGAGAGAGAGAAAGAGAGAGAGAGCGAGAGAGCGAGAGAGAGACAGAGGTCCATGCCCCCCACCCACATACACACTTTGTTACGTGCAGGCCGACAGGACCCCCCTTGCAGAAACTGAACGCCACAATCTTCCTCCCTTTAGCATCCCCTCTCCCCTGCCCTGAACCCACCCTGTCCCCTGCTGGCCACTGTCCTTAACCAAACAGACAACACACAAATGCATCCATGTACTCATGCACACACACACACACACACACACACACACACAGTACCCGACATTCTCACACACCCACACACACTGTACAAACACTCTCTGAACTTTAATACCGGATTAAGTTTCAGCAAAGCACATCCGCGTGTGACACACACACACGCGCACGCACGCACGCACACACACACACACACACACGCTCTCCTTCTGAAAACACACACATCCTTTCACTTTCTTTGATGGATGAGGAAATGCTCACACAAACATATAAACAAGACCTCCATCCCAAACCCCATTACATCTGTATGCTTTTCCTAGAGCTTCAGTTGAGCCTTTCAGGACCTGACGTATCCAGCGGCTCCGCCTCCCCTCCTATCCTCTCTTTCTCTCTCCCGGCTCAGGCCCTACCTGATTGTCTGCTTGTTTTCCCTGGCGGCTCCCAGCTTCCGTTCCCAGGCTGGGAGGTGGGAGCGCAGCCTACAACACATACTTTCCACCCCTGAAGGCTGAGGGCCAGCGGCGGTTCCTCCTGTCCACAGGCCCTACAGGAAGCACTTAAGCCCCGCTGCTGCCCACCAGCTCAAATCTTCCGGCTCAGGCTTGGGGGAAGAAGGAGGCAAGAGATGGGATGAGAGAAGTGCAGAAGAGTGAGGATGGTGAGGATGCAGAATGTCCACTCTAAACCAAATCTGAAAGAAAACCATCTTTTTCTCTCAGTTTTGGATGGAGGTTTTTAGACTCAACAAGGAAACTCCAGAATGCATCTAAATATGCCGGCCTTATATTTAGTGAGGAATGGCGAAACTTCACATTTGGAAAACAATGCTCAGAAGCCTGCAAAGTCACATCTTTCCACCTCTTCTAAACTTTTCTGTGATCACTCATTTTAATTGTCATTAATATTAGAATAATTGTTAATATTTAATTAATATGATAATTATGCTAGTGGCACAAAAAAAAAAGTCAGAGGATCATCAACGTCATTCAGATTAATCCTCCTGTTAACGTGGACATCTATAATGACAATCCAATAGATAGTTGTTGAGGCATTTCACAAAAACAAAATGCCGACCTCAAGGGGGTGTTAGAAAAAAAGTCAGGGGATCACCCAAGTCTGTAGGATTCATCCTTTGGGGACCATGATTGCCTGTACAAAATTGACAAAAACGCTGTTGAGATATTTTGGTCTAGACCATTGCCATCTATTGAGCCACACTGCTAGCATTCCTAAAAACAGTTTAAGTCAGGACTGAGAGCCGGAGGGGAGACACAGGAAAATAACCAGGCAGTCTCTCTCGAAAAAGATATTTAAAAAATGATCTGAAAACACTTGTGTGGACACACATTGTTTTAAGATTTAGCCAGCTTAATTTTGACGTAGTCTGAGTGATTCAGTTGACCAGGTACGTTCAAAAGAGAAACAGAGAGGTAAAAGGGCTAAAGCAAGAGCAGCAGAGAGGAAAGACAAGACATCAGTGGGGCAGGCATAGGTCATAGGTGTACTGCAGTAAACAGTTCTTTTTGCAACTACTTTGATGGTGCACCTGTAGGTCTCTATTTTCCAGCTTTCACCATGTTTGACTTCTTGCTTATAGCGGCTCTTCTGAGAGTCAGCATGGCCCCTGTGATTAGTACAAATGACTCTCATTATGTGGTAATGCTGTAATTACATGACCTAAAGTGCTGCCCTGTTGTAGAGCGCTGTAACTTCTTTCACAGTAAGTGACAGCATTCACACACACACACACACACACACACACACACACACACACACACACACAC
>NW_022280102.1:852890-881403 GCF_004355925.1 Anarrhichthys ocellatus | reverse complement strand
CACACACACACACACACACACACACACACACACACACACACACACACCAGTCTGTGAAATTTGTAAAGAGATGCATTTCCCCCCCCAGTTGTTTGACTTTGGGCTTTTTCATGCTGGAGGTTTTTTTTTCCGTGCTTGGGGCTGAGCCATTCTGTCACTGTTGAATGTTTGGTACAGCCAGACATGGAGGTGAACCCTAACAATGACTGTGAGGCTCTCATGTTAGATTAGTTCTATTTTATATGAACTGAGTGCTACGGTAATCCTCAAGATCACATAATGGTAATTTGGTACCCATTTCCTCGTTCAACAAGCTTTTATGTAGGCCCAGTAATCATTTGTAGAGAACTTGAACTGTACGTTATACCACTAAAGTTCACAACCAGCCACATGGGCCAATAAAAAGACAAGTAAGGGTGTGTTATTAGACATTAGGACTTCTTTGCTGTGCACTGGATAGACGCTCTGCACTGGAAAAGCAGATTTCTCCAAAATCGGACTGCCGGTTTGCCTCAAAGCTTGGATCTGTTTTTAGTGGTGAGTTTGGAGAATACGCAGACACTTACTGTTTTTTTGCAGACACTGTTTAAAAGCAAGAGTGGCTTTTGTAAAACATGGGTCAGTAATAACACACTTCAGCACTGAATGATATCAGTTGGCAAGTAGCTAATCAACAAAGAAAAGTGGAAACTGCAACTTCTTTTTTTTGCAACTGGGTGATTAACTGCAGATAAATTTAAACCACAGAATTATGAATTTGATGGTGAGAGGAAAAATGACTATGATAAGGTTATGACTCTGTGATCTGATAAATGCTGATTATGGTCAGCCAGTTAAGATACCACTTATCACACAACATAACCATGCTGACAGAGGCGCAGCAGAGCCAAGGCTGTGACACTTCCGCTCTGAACGCCCTACAGATAAACATACCCAAGGAGTCAACATGATCAGTGGGTCGGATGGTATGACGAGATACAGTATACGGTGAGATAATGGAGATTTGTCAACCATATAAGGATTTTACTTTTCCATTTCTTCCACTACCTTAGCATCTCTTTTTGAAATCAAACCAATAAGTGAAACCTGCAGCCTCACAGGAGGTTGCTACTATGGTTGGGAAATACTACACTGTTTTCAATGCAATACTGTATTAACATGGCCAAAATCATCAAAATTCATGCTGATCCAAATACAACTATCTTTTATCATTAAAGGTGCTGAAGTGATATCATGTACGATAGAGCAATGTGTCATGATTTTGAGGTGTATGCATCAAAACAAATCCACGTCTGAATACTGTTTGATTTGCCAAACATTTATTTTTGCAATCTTTCCCCTGCCGCTCTGACCTGGAGACATTGAGATGAATGGACGTACGTATAGTACCTTGTACTGCACCAATCTATTCTGGGATTGTCTCATTTTTGAACATACAAAAATGTAATGCTTGCTAATTATGGTTAGCCAGATAAGATACCATTCATCATGCGACATAGCCATGCTGACAGAGGTGCAGCAGAGCAACAACTGTGACATTTCCGCTCTGAACACCCTACAGATAAACATACCCACAGAGGCAACATGATCAGGGGGTTGGATGGTATGACGAGGTACAGTATACGGTGAGATAATGGAGATTTGTCAACTAATAAAGATTTTACTTTTCCATTTCGTCCAAGGTAGCTATACTAAGTAGTTTTATTAATAAACGGTATAATGCAACTGTAGCACAGTACTCAACAAACCTTGGGAAAGTTCAACAAAAACAACTTAAAGCTGCAATTGTCTAATTTTTAAACATACAAAAATGTACTGCACGCTAATTATGGTTAGCCAGATAAGATAACACTTATGTACTGCGTGAGTGTTATCTTGTTTTGATAGTGTTGCTATCGAAAACATTTGAAAGAGGATTTGATGAAATACGATTTTGTCACATCGTGGCTTCAACCAAGCTTTTTTTTTTTTGCTGCTTAACTTACTAATCATACTGCAGTTGCCATGTGTGGATATTGTAAAAACAATTAATGAAAAAACCCTGGCATTGAACTTTTGAAAATGTCATCACTGAACATAATCCAGAGTTTTACAGAACTGTCCCATATGAATGTTTAGTCTGGTTGCGTTCACTCTTTGACACTTGGGGCTCATCCAAAGTGCTGCAGCCCATCTAGTGATGTCTAGCCCCAACTTCTCTAAATTCTCCCATGTACCCCAACCGTTATCCAACGCTGGTTTTAACCTAGAGGGCAAGCAAGGACACAACCCTAAATACTTGCAAGCCATGATTGAAATGTGCAATGAGAATTACATTTGGCCACTGCTGACAATCTGGTCATTTCTCTGTCCACTCTGAACTCCTGCACGTCAGTTGTTGAACCATCCTCCTCCCAGTTTAGATACAACTAGAGAGTCTCTCTCTCTCTCCACATCCTGATACAGATTGAAAAGCTATCTCCCCGGACTCCACCTCTGATCATGAGCTCCAACGTCCAACCAGACCGTGACCCCTCGGCCTTGAACTGAGGTTCATATCCTGCAAGTTCTCAAACACACACAAGATGAACACACACATTGTGCATACACAAATCAAGTGGTTGTGGTTGTTCTTATTTTATTAACCTGTTGATAGAAAGAACATTTTTGTTGATTTCTTTGTTTGAAGGATTCTGACCATACAAGACTTGTGTCACTGATAATTACTTATTTCTTGAAAGTAATGTCGGCTAGTTAGTGAACTAGAATCTCTGTGTATGGTTTATTGATGGATAACTGAGTTAATTAAGTTTGTAAACAATTTGGAGTTAGCCTGGGGTTATCTATAATTAAAAACAAGTTCACAAAAGAGTTCCAAACACTGAGCTGGATAATATGAATGCATACAATTTGAGCTGTGTCAAAATACGCTTACAGAATCAAAACATGAACAATGATAAAACTACAGAGTGTGATCGGCGTTGGTGAGGGTCTTTTTTTCACTTTCTATTCGTGGAACTATTTTCAAAGCAGTGCTCACCACAAGACCAAGTTTACTGTAAGCTACAGCAGAACAGTGTCTTCCTGTAAGAAACACAGAAAAATTATGTTTGCATTGAAAAAATAAAAAATGAACTTATACAAAAAATCATTATATGTTAATAGAATAGAATAGAAACCCTTTTTATTGTCATATACATATACACATACACGAAATTTGACTTCTGCATTTGACCCATCCCTGTATATAGGGAGCAGCGGACTGCCAATGACAGGCACCGGGGAGCCGGGGGTTCAGTGTCTTGCTCAGGGACACTTCGACACGTGACACATCCCAGTCGATGATCGAACCATTGACCCTGTGGTTACCAGACAACCCGCTTAAACCAGTGAACCACGGTCGCCCCCCACATTTCTTTTTCTTTTTTTTTTCTTTTTCTTTTTTTTTTTATTATATTATATATTTATTATATATGCTGAAACAAAAATAGTAAAAGTAATGGGCCTTGTGTCTTTATTTTCTTATGATTGTAACAATTCAACATTTTCTGCACTTGTGACAAGTTGACTTGTTCAAGCACTTTTTCCAAGTGTTGACATTAAAAAGTTAATTTCATCACAGTTATGCTTAAAATAAACTTCATAGGAAGAACAACACGCGGCGAGACCAAAAAAGAATCGTGTCTGGATGTAAAATCAGGTTGAGGAGACGCTGATTTAAAGCTCGGTCTGGCCTCCTCCCTTTTACTATTATTAGAGGGCGTGAGTGAGTGGACTAATCCTGATTGAATTACATAGTAAAGTCACTCGCTGGGTATCCAGAGCTAAGACAGTGGCCTCTGTGTACCCTGCACTCAGAACAGGAAGCTGCCAGCCTTTCTGAGATTAGGCCTGTTTCCTCTCTCCACTGTGCACTCCCAGCGACCCCGTGGCCCTGCGACCCTGTAACCTTCCTCCTAGTATGTATGGCATACACACCATCAGCCAAGGAGTGTGCCAGCTGGCGTGTGACACACACACACACACACACACACACGCAAACACACAAACACAGCACTAAATCATTCCTCAGAAAATGACACTTGAGTTCAATTCAAAAACAATATGGCCTTTCCTGGCACAGGATTGGAATGCTGAAGCGTTCAGCAGACACAACACAGTCACATATGTCAATACTGTATCTATATACAGCACTTCTCCAATACCCCCCCATGCCTCTCTTACAAATTGTGGCAGTAATTTTTCCCTGTCGCTGAGGTTTACGAGCCGTAATGTGAAGCACCTGTAGCCACAGAGAGGCCAGACGAGGGCTGCAGGAGTCTGTCTGTGACCCAACTTTAGCTTAACAGGACACACACATTGTGGACATTCACAACTTATGTTTCATTGGGGCATCTTTTCTTTGACGTTGATCCTGTAGCTGCTACTATCATTTTTATTCTACTGGCAGAACGGCAACAGCTAAAGTCACGCTAACGGCATGACTCTATGGATGGCAATGTTTGTCGGTCAGTTAGTTTACCACTTTGGTCCAGACTGAAATATCTCAACATCTGCCAAATGGATTGGTACACAATTTGGGAGAAGGACTGTGATCCCCTGGCTTTTTCTCTAGTGCCATCAGTAGGGTTGACATTTGTGGTTCTGAGTGAAATGGGCTGAACTTTTGGATAACTGTGCAATTTGGTACAACATTCACTTCACTCTGTCAACTTTGGTGACATACTGACTTTCCGTCTAGCACCATCATCAGGTCAAAACTCCCTTTGGCTTACCTACCTGACATTTTTTTATACTTAATGCCTCACAGAGCGTGTCTTTCCACTATTACGCTTGTTACTGTAAAATACAGTTTTATATTGCGAAACCTTCGTGATATCAGAACAGCAATGCTTACTTCGACAGATAAACCAGCAGAAAAAAACATTCATATGAGAAAATAATTCAATCGCAGCAGTAACCACCCACTGCAATCCAAGAGATGAACAGAGTGAGGAAGGAATGGGCTTATAAAGAAACCTCAGTATGTCTCATCAGTGTATTTGTATCACAAGCCTAACACCTGACCGGGAGTATAGGATGCTGCACCTAAAAATGACTGTACACAGTGCATCATCTCACAGTGACTTTGGATAGCTGAGGTCAAATCTAACACTCTCCAAAGTTCATAGCACTTGCTGTTAAATGGAGGGTGATTTTCCTTTCATCTGACCGTGTGTGTGTGTGTGTGTGTGAACATGTAACACCTAGGCACTCAGCTTGCTGTGAAAACAAGGGGTCATTAGTCAGAGCACAAGGCTGTAACCTGCAGTTCTCTGAGGTTAGAGGTCAGCTGCTTTTTATTACCTCAGGGGGTTAACTTGGTGCGGACTGAAAGCCTGTTATCCCTGGCTGAGTCATCAAGTTTGGATACAAACACTGATGCTATTGATGGCCTTTTGCTCTTAGTCACTCAAGAGTAAAACCCTCAGACGAGAGGTTAAGTATGTGTGCGTATGAACACACTTAGACACACATAACAAGCTAACCCTTTGACCCGGTCACCGCTGCGTTATCCACATCCATAAAAACGACTTAAATCTCTCACTGTAAAATATTGGCACATGCTACTATTATTAGTCAACCATGCAGTAGGCTTATGCATGTGGTTTCTGGACACATCTCCTTTAATTATCAGTAAGGAGTCATGAGCAAAGTGAGCACAAACTCCTATTTCATTTGGCTAATTAAAGCAGGACTGTCAATTGACTTGATTGCAGCAAGGGTATAATTGTCACAAGCAGCCTGTCACCACAGCTGTACCGCAGACGATACACAAAACAGGCACTGACTTTAGCACAGTGTGTGTTATGACTCTGCTGCAAAGTGTGCAGAGTTTTCTATGTTGTTTTTCATCCTGCTTCCTCAGAATACTTTCTTATTTAAGTCACAGTTATTTTACTCCCACATACCCTTGTGTGAATAAGTCATCAATCTAAATACATAAGATATGTTAACCAAATGTCAAACAGGAATGAAGAAAACATGAATGAAGCAAGAAAAGGGGCAGGGGCTAAAGGCGGTCCGCGGTAAAAGATTCAAAAAGGAAATAAAACATAAATAAAGGACATGGCCTCCTATAAATATGATTAGCCGCACCAGCATTCCTACCATGCTAAATAATTATGTAGAGAGGTGAAAATATATTATTTTCATTTTCAGTGTATAGGTCTTCGAGAGAACGTACAATATTGCGACAGAAGGAATAGTAGGAGTATTGTCTGGATATGTTTTAATGATTCATACTTTTTAAGCGAAAGGACAAGCTAGCAGACTACTGAAAACCTACATTTCTGCTTGCATTTCATTAGTTGGTGGTTATTTTCCTTTTGCAGTCATTTCAGACATCTGAGTTAAGTTTGCGTATTTGATTCCTTGATTCAAAATGCTCCCTTTAGTGCTTTTACACACATATTTTTTTTCCACTGACATGTACCTTTCACTTACTGACTTTTACAAACATTTTCCCTTCCCCTGCTTTAGTTTTCCTTCACTGCTACTAAAACCTTACACTGTTGCACACTCACATGTCTCCTTCCCTTTCCCTCTCACACCTGGTCCCGACCTTTACTCTGTGGTTTCTTTGGCCCTCACTAGCTGAGGTCCTGGGCCTTGGATGGTGTTAAATCAAAGAGTTTGATCCGGGTCCAGTTTACTGAATGAGGAACATGTTCAGTCAATGAAGATATGGCTGCAGGGCCACGCAGCTTGTTTGAAATGGAAATGAGTGCTGCTTCTTCCTCTCTTAGCTACCACCAGGACTCACAATGGTAATTCCCCTCCTGATTTATCAGTGTGATTCAATTCCACATGAATAGATTATTTCTTTTTTTTTTGCGGAAGGATGCCATCTGTAACAGATCATAAGGCTTGTGAGGAGCTGCAGAAAGTGTGTTACAATGAGGTTTGAGTGTAAACCTGCGCTCAGTAGAAACACTTAAAGCCTTTGATAAACATTCTTATCTAGAGGTGAGATGTTGAAATATGATCTTCTCAGACAGAGCAGAGAGCCAAAGCCCAAGGGGTGTGTGTTTGTGTGCGAGTGTGTGTGTCTATTAGTGTAAAGGAGGTCGTCCCCACATTGCCTCTCTTTCTCTTCATCTGCAGCGCTGAGGGCCGGTTTTATCAGCTCCATCTCTGGAGCTGACAGTAATGTGTGCCCACCCATGTAGTCAACTCTCTGTGTGTTGATGTGCTTTGTCTGCGCAAATATATCTCCCCATGTGTGTGTGTGTGTGTGTGTGTGAGCGCATTTGTGTGTGTGTGTGTGTGTGTGAGTGTGTGTGTGTGTATGCCAGTCAGCAGGCCGGGACAATGTTCAAAATATCTTGGCTGATTTATAGCGTCTCCTCAGGTTTTGGAGAGATCCAAGGTCTGTGCAGGGACGAGGTCGAGCCTATGACGTGACACACACACACACACACACACACACACACACACACACACACACACAGATGCTATCTAGACACACAACCAAGCATACAACAAAAGATTAGTCCTATCTATGTGGCTTGATGTAAACACACAAATAAATTAATCAAAGCACAGCAACATACCAACTCACTGAATGCACAATGAATATATAATTAGAATCTGACTTATTTCACTGAGCTCAAAAACGCATGCAGTCAACCACCAATTATTTTCTGCCTTAACTGTGGTTATGCTACTCACTTGTCTAATTTCTATTTCTGAGAGCGCACACACAGTGAGGGGCAGACTAGTGTGAGCATGAGCATAAGCACTGCAAGTCCATTTAAAGCAAACTGATAAACAGGTCTTGTCTAACCATGTTGGAGGAAAACAGTTGACGATTTAAGGAATATGAATTGGAAAGAACCTGTCAGCTAAATGTAATGAATCACATGCAAATGGCACAAGTCTTTATACCTAAATGACAAAATAAGCTTTTTACAATTTTCTTCCAAAGCAATCCATGCAGTGATGTTGAAGTGTGCTGTTGGTGTGGTCAGTGAAACAACACTTTTCAGATTGATAATAAGTTTCTCTTTAAGGCACAGTTGAGTTTAGACAACCAAAATTGGTTGGTTAATGTTAGGGGAAAATCGCTTCCAGAGTAACATATTAAATACATTTGAAGACTTATTAGACACCAGATACTGCACAATGGTTTTTAAAACTCAAACACATGATTTTACAACACCGGAAAGTTATCTTAGTGGCAACTATTTTATCTTTCGTTGCAACAAATGCGAGTTAAACTGTAGAAATACGTTTTTCATGTTACAAACAAGTCTACCAGGAATTGTATGCCTGCATGTATGTGTGGCGAAAGTTGAGCATGTTCTGCATGTGTTTGTTATTCTAATATTAGGTGTAGCGAAAGTTGAGCAACGTTTTGCTGGTTTAAATATCACAAGAAGTTAGTAAGCTGGCCATTAGTGGAGATTGTTTTAAAACTATATATTTACTGTATAGTTGTGCCAGTTGATAAATGACACAGACAGAAAACAAGAGAGAGAGGGGGCTATGACCGGCAACAAAGGTTCCTGCACAGAATAGAACCAAAGATATTGTGGTTAAAGGTTACGCGTATTCACTGATGGGCTAACAGGATTCCCCGACTTGTGCACACACATGGTGAAAAAATCTACTTCAATACTCACAGTCGATTTTTTTATAACTGGAAGGGTTCAACAAAATGAAAGCACGATTTGTTTTTAAGCTGGTGGGGGAGTCGCAAGAATGTTTTTACATTGTTGTCTGTCAATATTGTACAATGCATCTTGTGACCCAGAATGTGATCTCAGCCACAGCTCATGTTTCAGTTGACTGTTCATGGACAGTTGAATATTTAATCAGTTATTCAATCAGTGAATTCTTATCAGAGCTTCAAATTGGGCCATTTATGTCCCGCCCAGGTGTTTCAGAGTGACCACAGGGCACTAATGCGATTCACAAACAGAAGGATTTACAATAGAGATTCGTCTATGAAGATAATCTGCCTCCCGAGGCCACCAGCTCCCCTTATGTGGTGCTTTACTGGAGCCACGTCGGTTCTTGAGGAGGGAAGTCTACCCAGCCAGATATGAGAGCACCGTGACCAGGACACGGGGGTGACGAGAGGCCGGCCGAGGGATGGAGGGAGGCAAGATGAGGGGGGATGTTTGAAGTGGAAAGAGATCCGAGAAAAGTTTTTATAGCTTCTTCTTATGCCCTTCTGCAGGGAGAAAGCAAAGGGGTGTTGTTTTTTTTTCAAACACATAAAGTTTGAGATTTTGATGATTTATGGAGAAAGGAAGAGAGAAAGAGAGAAAGAGAGAGGGGGAGAGAAGGAGGGGTGGTGGCAGGGGGGTTTAAACATGATGCAAACCATTTGGAGTGGGGAGCGGAGGTTGCCAGCACAGCCTGCTCTGTTTAAACTGGAGAGGAAGTGACCGTATATACAGCATGCCAGCAAACTCTCTCTCCCTCACTGTCTTTCTCTGCCTCTTCTTTTTCTTCAGCTCTCTCTCACACACACATACACACACAAAAAAATCGGAGTTTCAGAAGCTCAAGGGTGTACGTACACATACGCACACACTCCCATCCACAGAGGTCAAATGATGACCATTGGTTAGAGAGTGTGCTTGTTATTCTAATATTAGGTTTCTTTACATCACCGTCACCAGGCCCATCACCATTATTATCATTATTACTATTATTACAATCTGGAAGGCTGGGGGGTGCACGGGAGAGTGAGAATAAAGGAGCGCAGAGGGGAGAAAAGAGCCAAGAAAGAGAGACTGAAAAATGAAAGACGGAGCAAGAGGGAGGAGAAGAGGTCAGCGTTTTCCCTCAACACCCGTCCATGACTTAATCTGATTCCGCTCTATTGAGACCTTCGCAGGAATGAAGATTTGTTGTAAGAAGTGAGAGACACAAGGAGCGAAAAGGAGACGATGGAGAGAAGGGTGAAGAGGAGGTGAAGGAGAAGAGGAGCAGAAGAAAGAAAAGAGAGGTTTAGAGAAAAGAATGTATACCATGATGATGTTACATGGTCTACCTATTGAATTAAAGAAGGCATTTAGACTACAAAATAAAGTGCATTAAAGGGAGAGTTTGGGTTATTCACAGGGGGGTTGTACGAGGACTTATCCGTATTACCGACAGTTATTTGCAGTCGGTAGTTTTGGAGAACAGACAGGAGTATAGGCACTATGCTGTCGATGGACGCAGCAGCAAAACACATTTTAGCCATCTAAAAGAAAGACCCACTTAAAGAAGTCAAAATTGTTTAAGAGTACGCTGAAGCAGTAGACAGTTGACATCTTGTTCAGACTGCGGAGCCTCCACATTATTACATTAATATGGTGCACACGGCATAGTTCTGGCATTAATATACTACATAATATAGTATTCTGGCCCCTTTGCAGGTTGTTTCAGTACATTTTTTGTCTTTGACGCTTGTGCTTCTTGTCAAAAAAGAATAAACATAAAAACAGATCCTGAAGTTGTCCTTACATCTTTGTTTTCCCTTGCTGTACCAAACTTGCACCGAACAGAGACTCCTAAATCAAATCAATAACAATATCAATCAAGAGTGAATCAAACTGAAATAGAACTAATAGTGCCCACGCTCTTGTTGGGGATTTTTACAAAGCAGACACACAGGCCACCTATTTCTGTGGTGTCGGCCTCAGCTGCGGCATGCCAGTCTGGACCTCACTAAACCGGAGCACTGTGGTCTGGTGATGTCATCCTAAAAAAACACTCCACGGCTAATTGGTTTATGATCACCTCCAAATTGGCTCCCAGTGGACTCTATCAAATGGAGAGGCTAACATGAGTGGAAAGGTTACTTGGCAGTTCAGAGGTTTGACAAGCTGCCCTGCTCTTCCATTTTTAGTTCAGACAGAACAAAAAAAAACAAGCGCTAATATACCAAGTGCTCATTTTCACTGGTACGCTTCAGTTTTTTTCCAAATGAATTCTTATAAAGAGGGTCATAAAATTAAACCCAATAAATGGCAACAGACAGGATCTGTAATCCCAAAGTCTGCCTACTAAAATAATAGCAAAGGATTCTACAATGAGCCCTTGCATTTGCAGGACCAAAGAGAATCTACAGTGGATTTTCACTGAGGAACAATACACAGATGCTGAACAAAGCATGCTGTTTCTTTCTAACTTAAAGCAAACTGACTCATGATTAAGGATTCAATGCTTTATTGCTGTTTCAATGCGGTTGATAGGAATTTGCTTTAGTGAGCTAAAATAAAGCAAAACAAAAACCTCAAGGCATCACATAACCACACGGAGGACATAAAACAAGTGGTGAAAACATAAAATTACTATTATATGCTGTAATGTATCACTGTTCTCTATGTCTTTATGTGTAGGGTAACATTGAATCGCTACACATACATTCTTCTCTCAGAGTTCACTACACAGGGACGCACAACACATGCTGTAAATGCTTCAGAGTGTGCAAACACACGCCCACATGTGTGTGCGCCTGTGCGTTTGAGTGTGTCTGTGAGTGCGCGCTGTGCTTTTGTGTTGCTGGTGGCTCGGCTTCAGGATTGTGTCGAGGCTGTCTGTAATAAATGTGCCCAGGCGAGTGGGCCCAAAAAGATATATCACAAACAGAAGGGGAGGCAGAGTGCACATGGGAAGGAAGAGGACGGAGCAAGTGGGGGCGAGGGGAGCGGACTGGGAAAAGAAATGCAGAAGAGGAGAAAGGAGATGGGGGAGAAAGGGGAGGATCGATTGGTGAGGGAAAAAAGAAAGGGGGGCAGGGGCTGCTTTCTCCTGGGTCCTGCTATGTTTCCCATTATGTAAGCCCTGGTCACCGGCAGCATGCCAGCAGGCAAAATAAAAGAGTCTCTCTGGCTTGGCACGGCTCGTATTTTCCTATCCTCGGCACGGGGTCAGGGAGGGGTCAGGCAGCTGGATGGGGCGCTGGGGGGATTGTGGGGTCTGGGCTGGCCTCCAAAACCCAAAGGCCCAGGGTTCAAGTACCAGCTGAAAGCAATCAGAGGGAAATCTGGGAGTGCCACAGCTGCTCGCAGCAGCGTTGTTCTGTGGCTCAACTCTCTCTCTGACTCTCTCTTGTCCCACTTTTCCCCTCGTCGTTGCCTGTTTCCCCCATCCCCTTACGTCTTTTGACAGACAGACACACACACACACGCACGCACACACACACACAGACACACACACAAAAAACTGCATACTTTAAACATGAAGCCGTTAACACATGTAAGCTGGTATGTGCATCAGGGTTGTGTTTGTGAGTACGCTCATGTGTTTGCATGCGTGTTCGGGTATGTTTTTGTGAGTGTGAGTGTGTTAAGCCGGGTCACCGAAAAGACAAAGAGGATACTAACAATGGTAGCAGTCCAGTCTCCTTAGACCACGGCGAATCTTACACTGCGGCTTTGTATGTGTGTTTGACCGCAGAGCCTGAGCATCTCTGTGAATGTGCATGTCCGCTAATGCTGTATTTTACATCAGTGTGTGAGTGCGTTTGTACACATTTTTGAAACACAACTATGTAATGGTTCTTTAAAAGATGCTTAGCTCCAGTGTTTAACCCATTAAAACACTGGGTGTTTTAATCTACCCACTAGGCTGCAATATAAAAAGTGCCAGCGTAAAATGAAGAATTATAAGTACAGGTGTGGTGAATTTTCCTGCCCTGGTTTTGGTCTTATCTTCACCTCGGAGAGCATGAGAAATACCAACAAATACAATAATATTCTTATTACTTCCAAGCTTTTCGGAAGTTTAGATGTCCACAGATTTTTTTTCCCCTCCAAGATGACAGTCCACAAGGCACAAGAGGTCACTAAGTATGACTGACTTGATTGCATTTAGGGACATTTCCACACCCTGTTGTTATCCAGACTTTTAATTTCATCAGATAACTGAATAGAGAGCCCAGAAAAAAATGCATATTACAATAATGTTTTCAGCAAGGAGAAAAATGGCATAGTGACAAGAAGAAGATGCAATAAAGGCTAATGGAAATTTTTCATATATACTTTGACATTGTGATGCTATCTGATTCTGTTTCTTTTACTGTTGGCATTCATGTCAGCCTGCCTCTCTCCGTTACATCCCGCCACATTTAATGGAAATTAAACTATTGAAACATATAAACAGCAGTGTTGATCATGTTGCCCATCGTGGCAAAAAGAGAACTGGATACAGCATTCGGGGCCTCGATTACGCCTATGAAAGTTGCTCACTGGCGCATGAAGCAAAAAAGTCTGCCGTCTAAGTATGAAATAATCAGATCTTTCGGCAACCTTCCGCATCCATGTGCCCATAGAGCATGCACACTAGTGTTTTCTTTAACCCTGCCTCCCAGCCCTCGGTCCAGCCTCAGATTCATTCATGGGTGGAGGAAGAAAAATAACTCTGGATTGGGCTATTACAATTTATTACAATTTTTAGGACCTACTGATTGAAATAAGGGCTATTCAAGTGTTCATTCTGGGAAGTTGATGTACCTCAACAAAAAAGCAATTTATTGACTGATTTACAGATGTCTCTTTGCCAATGTAAGTCTATGGGACACAGTCTTTTTGGGCCCAACGGCATGACATGAAGAATCAGGAAGTTGTAATTCCAAAAATTCAAAGCCCGATGCTCTTCCTGGGAGCTTGGTATCAAGACCCAGCATCTGAGACGACATTTTCCAACAACATCAATATAACACAGAGTCACTGGATTTTTGGAATTGTAATGTTGTATCCCTCTTAAAGCGTTTCAGACATATGCACATTGCCCCGAAATGTGCAATGAAGCTGTTTTGGCAGATTGCAGAAGCTAGACACCATATTAAGACACCTTATGTTGCAAGAGCTTACTTATTAACGCAGTCTCCTAAGAAACACTTGCTATGAATCCTCTCATCAGTTGAGAGATTAGTAGCTACAGCACCATTATACTTACTCCAGAGCCATTCATCTAATAATGGGCCAGAGATAGTGCAGAGCATCCAGCAGGGGCCATTAAGCTTTGCATAATGTTTAATAGGGGCCATGGATCTTTGTTATGTCTCGCTTAATGTGCAGAGTAGATTGTCTCGTGGCCTGCTGTGTATCCAACGAGCTGGCACCGCTGCTCCTGCCAGAGCAAGAACCGTCCTCGCACACGAGCCAGGCTTGCAACCTCTGTTATCATCTATATTCCCCGTGCTTGTCTCTGGACTCCCTCAACTCATGCCCCCCATCCAGACACCTGGGAGGAGGGAGGGAGGGAGGGAGGGAGGAATGGAGGGGGAGGCAGACAGATAGAGCAGCAGTGTGACAGAGAGTGGCAAAAACAGAGGAAGTGATAGAGACAGTGAGCCAGCCAGCTGAGCAAGACCCCAGACACAAAGGGCTGGTATGACACACACACTGACATTTGCTAACTTGTGGTCCAAGAAAAGGGGGGACTGACAGATAAGACTTGTGCCTGAGGCATGTGCTGGAGGAGACACCCACACTCGTACGTCGAGTCGTTCACTCGGAGTGACGGAAGGAGCAGGGCTGGCTGTCGTCAGCCTGGCCCAGAGCAGGAAGTGTGCTGGGGATAAGGCGGCCATGTGGCAGGATGTTATGGATTTCTAATTAGAGCAATTCATCTGTCAGCAAGGGCGCGCTTTCACTCGCGCTTTCTCTGGCCCTGCTCTCGCCGGACCTCCATACTTCACACTCACAACTTCACCCACACTTTACACACGCATTCTTCACCCAGGGCGAACATGAACATGAACATGCACACGTGTCCCCGGAGCTTTCACAGTCATGGCTTGTCCAACATACTTCACCTTGGACTGACTACACCAGAACCAATAATTCAATCACCACAGATCACATCGACCAAACAGCCCGAAACGGGCTGAGGAGATCCCCTGAGAGAGCTCATTCTTCAACAGTGAAAAACCACAACTGAGATAAGGACTCGCAGAAGGTGGAGAGGGAGGGAATGAAACCAGTTGTCTGAACACATAAACACCCCATGATGCAGTATTCTCAGCGTGCCTCGAGGCAAGTGTTGCAGAGAGGGGCCGCTCTCTGCAACACTTGCCTCGAGGCACGCTGATGATCCTTGGTCAAAAGCGATAATGCTAAGTTGGATGCTTCAGTGGACTAACAGTACAGATCAGCGAGCTCCCCGGGGAACAGACCCGGCTATTGTGTTACACCAGATATCCTGCTGCTGCTCTTTTGGACAGGGGCTGATAATCAGACAAATAAACAAACAAAGAGGAGGTGTGCTCTATATCTGACTTGTGTGTCTGTGCCTGTGTATGTGTGAAACAAGGAGTGATACTATAATCAACTGATAATGACCTAATTATTGGATAAAAATGACACGGTGCAAAACATCGCCTCTGGAGAGCTGTGGTTTTCTTGGATAACATGATTTCTTCTTGCCATGCTAGCGGTAAAGCTGCACATCTGTGTTTTTGAGTTGTTACAGTAAATCATCTTTCAAACCGAGACAAATGGATTTCAGAAAATAGAAGCAGTATTTCTACCCACAGTAGCAGAGAGGCTTTAAGGAGGGCAATGCTAGTCGGTCTGTGGGCCTGTTGGTTTACCACTTTGGTCCAGACTGTAATATCTCAACAGCTATCGGAGGGATTGCCATGACATTTTTTAGACATTCATGGTCCACAGAGGATGAATCTCTGTGAAATGACATTAGTGATCCCTTGGCCCATCTACTGGCATCAGCTGGCCAATTGTATCCATGAAATATACATCTGCTCAAAGGATTGGCACAGAATTCAATATAGACTTTGTTGATACCCTTACTTTTCCTTCAGTGACACCAACAGTTTTACTTTTTTTTGTGTGGAAATATTGGAAACATTTTCACAAACATGGGATGGATTGTCATGAAATTTGGAACATACATTCATGTCCCCCTCAGGATGATCATTTGGCGATCCCTTCACTTTTTCATAGAGCCCAATCATCAGAATTTAAATCTTCGGTTCATGACTAAATATCTGCAGAATTGATGACATTATCGCATCAGCCTGAGCCCAGTACTAACATGGTAAACACGGTAAACAATATACCTGCTAAACTTTAGCATCGGTATTGAGCACCTGTATTAGAATGCAACATATGTAACTGTTACTGTACCACTCTCTGAGCATGTCTGTTTAGTTCAATCAATTAATGCTTTATTGTCCCGCATGCAGCATGGGGAAAGCAGTCGCATCAAGACTAAATCAAGAATAAAAACAGATGACAAACCACGAATTAGGAAAAAGTGTTGTATATAAAAAGGAAAAACAACACAGATATTGTGTTTTAAAGAAGTCCTTCTTTATCACAGTATTCTGCTTCTTCTCTCTACTACAGCAAGGCAAAGTCAAAGGTGAAAGTACAAGAGAAACTGAATCATGAGAAAAAGCAGCAATGGAAGAAAAAGCATGACGAGCAAGATTGAAGCGGGGAGGAGAAAGAAGACCCTATGTGCACAAAAAATGAGGAAGAGAAAGGAAAAGACAGACAGCGGGGAGGGATGATGAGAGGACCCCGCAGTGAGGGAGTGATGAAGCAGAAAGAGGGTGTGAGAGAGAGCAGAGTGAGCTGGGTTGGGATGAGACGGGTGGGGGAGGAGGGGGTAGGCTGTGCGAGGCCGGGAACACAGAGCAGCGGCCGGGGGGATGTTTAGATAGGTGCAGGCTGCCACTAGGAAGTCCACGCTCCAGTATAAACAGGCCGCCACACAACCCAGCACTCCCAACTGTGGGAGAAATCTGCCCTGAGACGCACGGAGTGGCGCTGGCCGACAGAGCGAAGGAGGGAGGGAGGGAACGAGGGAGTGGGTGGTGGGAGGCAGGGGACGATGGGTACATGGCCACTTTCAGATCCCTGCAGAATATATACACAGCTGACTCTGGCCTCTGGTCCCATTTCCTCTCGTTTCCCTCGCCGACGTCCACGCAGGACTCCTGGGGCCATTTTGGCTTATCTTATCTCCATGAAATCTCTACCTCATATACCCGCCAATAAACACACAACGACATGCACACACACTTGCGGGCAAACGTGAAGGCACACATTCTGAAGGGCACACACAGACACACACATAGATGTGTTTGTATTACTATATTTGTGAGGTTGTTTATTACCCTATATTCAAACCATTAACCTTCACTGCATACCAAACGCTAACCGTTGATGCCTATACTGAATCTTCAAAGCGGCGATAATCAAAACTTTTATTCAAATAATATATCATATTATTACCATAATGTAATGTGAAAGGGGTAGCTCACTGTGACAAACCTACAAAAAAATGAACACCAGAACATGCACTTCCCCTCTACTTTGCAGATATTTTTCAACTCTTTGTTTGGTTTTTCACAACTTTATTGTTTTGGTTCACTCGTTTCCTGCTGCTTTCAGATAGCTTCTGAACACTACCCGCCAGAACCAAACCGCAGACAGTCAGAATCAGGACTTAGCTGGTGAACGTAAGAGGTCTTCGCAGCTAAAGAACCAGATATTTTCCTAAGGAGTTGGTGGGGACCCAAAAGAAGTGAGAAAACTGGACTTCATCAGGTGGCCAGAAAACACAGCTCCAAGGAATGATAATGTTGCTCCGTATTTGATCAACATGTACATAGGGGACTATTTGCAAAAACATTTAACATAACTTTATGAGGTAATAATATGTCAGTGTTGGACAAAAAACATCAAATAATGCAGCTTTAAAGGATTATTTCACACGACTTTTGGTAATTCTGTCCTAGTTTTGCCATTGTCCTGTCACTTATGAGAACATTGTACTTACCAATGTAATTATTAAGATCTGGGAACACATTACAGAGTCTGAATAGACAAAAAACATGAGCTGTCAGGTTGTAAACAATCATCTTTGTAGCCAGTTTACCAAAACCCCTGACATCTTGATAATAAGATCACAAGTGGTAAGTACAGTATTTCAAAGTTAAACCAAGAGGCTGGTCTGTTAACAGTGATGTATGTTTACAACAGACAATTTCAATTTTCTTCACTTTCTCTCCCAAATAAGTTTGATCAACCTTGGGGGTTTATTTCAAATCCGTGTCATTTTGTTTCTTGCCCCTTTGGGCTTCGTTTTAGTGATGTTGCTGTGTGCTCGGATCGCAGCAATCATATTTGTGAAAACTTTGTATTCATAATAGCTATCGATAGTTACAACACCTTCATACCATAAACATAAACTAACGGAAGAAGAAGGAAGATTGTGATTACTGTGATGGAACTTTCTCATGTTTCTTTCCTGATGAGGACATTCAGATCTTGAAAGTATAGAAATACAAAAACACCCCCACATATACACTGGTGAACTGCCACTTATCCATTTAAACACACTAGCAGTCTGACACACACAAGCCTTGTGGTTTATTGTGCTACGCACAGGGCTTTCAGGGGAAATTACTTTGAAAATGAAACCGAGTGAAAGTATGGACGGTAAATGAATAGAAACATTCCAAAAGAACCAACACAACGGCACATCGGACGCTCAGACTTCCAACTGACACCATGTCCTTTAGGTATCATGTTCCCCTCCACATCACCTGGAGGAGAGCACGACACAGTCACGCTCATGTACACACACACACAAGGGAGTCCATCTGCACCTGGCCCAGACACCTCTGAGCTTAGTGAGGAGAAAGGCCAGTCTCACCATGTTTAGTCTGTTCTTCTGGCCTTTCAAAGTGTGACAAGACCCATGAAGGGCCGAGGAGTAACTGAGGGGACTTACAGTGTCATGATAGATTCACAACTCTTCTCCTGCAGACGTATATGCAGTGGAATATTTACTCAGTCTCTGTCACTGTGAAATACTGTAGGTAGAACTAGACTTGGATAAAGAACAAGTTTTTAGTTTCATGGTTTGAATTTTACACCTACAGTATATTATCCTCAGTTTTACCTGTTTTAACAGTTTAATCCCGCTGTCTTGCCGACAGCATAGTCATTACAAATTCAATCTACAGAAATTTATTTCAAATTGAAGCAGAGATCTCTAAATTACAAATATATACCAAATATTGGGTGTTTTACACCATATATGTAGAGTATTTCGATTTGATAGTAATATGCATCAATTAAAAACATGGAGACTAGAGTTTGAATAATTCACAAAATAAACATAGCTTCAGATCAGACGTGGAATAAAAATACATTTAACCATTTTCTTTGTACATGTCTGTGAACATTTCAATTAGCATGTTTTTAAACGGCACATTTGAGTAGCACATTGTCTGCATATTGCAAACTGATATTAAGCTGAACATACTGTATTTATTCACGAAATAAATACAGTATTTCATATTTGAGTCGACGCAATGACAGCATACCAAACAGTGTGTGTCTGTAAGTGTAAATATTACGTATAAATCGACACTATTTTTTTTCTAGTTTTAAGGTTATCTTGGTGACGAGGGCAGTCATGATGTGAAGAACAACAGTTCAAATATTTTGCTGGCAAGCATCAGTTATGCTGACGTGTACATTAGCAGGATATTGATTCATCTCAGCCTCAAATGTGTTGTTCTGTTTGTGGCGGGGAATGCTCACTAAGTAGTGAATGCAGCATAGGGTGTAGTGTTATGAACGCAGCCCTCAGGCTGGCTCCTCCCAAAACCAATTCCCTAATCAGGGCCAGCTTATAAAAGGCATTGTTGCCATAGCCTCATTCCTTCTTGGCCCCTGTCCTTTGTTTTGTCTCTGTTTTGCCTTGACGTTTTGTTTAATTTACATTGTTAAACCAACTGGGTTTGTGTGTTTATTTGTCTTGATTCTGTTTGATACTAGTTCCCTTTTTCGTTAGGTGAAGTAGAGTGCCTTTGTTGGGAGGCTAGGCACCCGAGGTGAGGTCCCTACACATTGTGCATGCATGTACAAACCTTGGGATACGAGTGTAGACTGCATCATTTCTGTTATAAGGAGGATTCCTGTGTTGCACCTGAGGTGAGTTATCGGTAACACCCCTGGGCACTCCTCAGTGTAGTCTGCCTCCCCACCAGTGGACTCAACTTAATCCCGCAGGTGTGGGTGACAAACGAAAAGTTTCAGTAATCTAAAACTTGTTATTGTGTGGAATTTCCAAAAATTAAAAATGTCAATCTTCCAAAATGGCCACTTGTGCTCTGCTGGCTGCCCAGGGACAATTGTTGCTCACTTTTAAGCTACATCATTAGCTAGAATCAGACTTAACTGTTCTGTAAGTGCGTGTCATGGCTCAGTACCGCTGACTAATGCTGTTGCAAATTTCATAGGAAGACCAGAAGAGTGTGAGGGCAGCTGAGGAGGACAGCACTTGTGGTCTGACAAGAGAGGACCAACACCCAGTCTAACACATCAATGCAAAGATACACACACACACACACACACACACACACACACACACACACACACTCACAGACACACAAACTGACTGCCAGTAAACACTAACAAGTCCAGCAGCTCTTCCTGGAACAGCACCATGAAGCAGCTGTGAGTCCCAGCAGAGCCTGACTCTCCCACTCACTGGGCCTCTCACAGGCAAACACACACCCATGCCCTCACACAGTGATAGACATACCACTCTCACACAAAACCACACATGCCCCTTTTTATGTTGCTCACTGGGCTTTATACTTGTTTCAGTTAAGGTTAAAATGACACTGCTTTTATTTGATTTATATTGATTCGTTTCGGTTTGAAAGATTGTGTATTCACACAAAAACTCGATGTACAGACTGACAATTTCAGATCTGAAGAAAACCGAGAGAAAACAAAGGCGGGTGGGTTTCCAACTCGTGAAAAAGTTATCACTTTTTATCTTACAAAATTGTAAAGTTTGTGAGCCCAAAATACCCCTCACCCAAAAAACTGCTGAGCCAGCAGGTCATGCCCAGAGAGACAACAATCACACTTAACCATGACCATCCAAGGAGCCTATCATCAAAACGCATGGGCCTGCAGTTATCCCTGATCTTAACCAAGTTATATTTGTAGCCAGCCTTAACCATAACTTGACAATACTTTAGCTGCCACCTATGACCAAAATCTTTCCCCGACATCAACAATCTCAACCCTGGGTGTATCATAAACCTCTTGAGCTAATCTATCAAGCTATTAATTAAGCTATACTTCACTGCATGGTTTACTCCACCCTCAACCTTTTCTCCTCACTTCACTCCTGATAGATACATGTGTAACTCTAACTGTCAAAGTCTTGCACCTGGACGAGGAGCGGCACAAAGATATAATTGAATATATCTAAATTACCTTAACCCTTAGGTAACACAAACATCATCTCAAATGGCATGTGTAATTCACAAGTCATGGTATTGGTGCATAGCGCAGCTTCTTCGAATGAAACTAATGCTGACTTACTTTGTTTACACAATATGTAATTAACACATCAAACCTGCTTCTTGTTTTTTACAATTTCTCAATCAAGGTACACACACGCACACACACACACACACACACACACACACACACACACACACACACACACACACACACACCTAAACACACCCTGTGAATTAAGGAAGGATCATCATATGCTTCCCTGCACCTGTATCTTGGTGTCCAAGAACATTTTGTTCATGCACTTACAGCTGAGGGGGACATACAATATACAGAAGAAGTGTTTGCCCACTGCACAGTGAAAACACCTAAAACTCCCTGTTCCTGGCACATACTTGACAACAATGATAACACACAATTTACCAGATGTTGTGGTATTTCCAGATCCTCCCAGTTTCAATGTTGACACACAGTGATTTTTCTCTTCCAAAGAAAATACCTCATATCTATGCTCGGTGAACTGTTACAGTAGATATCTTTTCTTTAGTTTTCACATCAGCTATACCAAAATATTCCCTCTGTCATTCAATAGGCCAAATACATGAACCGTACAGCCATTAGTAAGCTGTGTGAACCAACCAGACTTTTACAGATTTATCAATGGTTTCCCCTGCAGACCTTCACCCTAACTTATTTTAATAGTTGTGAAGAAACACTGTTAAACCAGTTGAGACATCTTACAAATAATTTAGCTGCCTTAAATTCCAATAGTCCTGCGGTTTCATCCTCTTGCTTTTAATAAAAAAATCCAGAATTGCATCATCCTGTGGACAAGTTAGGGGATTTATTTAGACAAAAACAAATAACCATCGCAGCACTCACTTTCAAACAGGCATTATAATGCTTCCAGCATTAAATATACATTTCGTGTTGTACACAATCATTTAGAATATCATATACTGGTTAATGTAAAGTGAAAGGATAAGTAGGACACAGGGATTGCTCTCTCACCACATAAACTCTGTAACTTGCTGACATTATCAAACTTAAATATCCAAATGTTTCTTTACAGTGCACAAACAGACTGGAAGAGGATGTAAGATGCACGGCTGCACTTTCAGTGACACAGTTTCCCAGGCTTTGCTCTGGCGTGCGTCTTGCGTCACTACTTCTGGTCTCATGTGGTTTTTCTGTGGTTGCAATTGCTCCAGTTCAGAGAGAGAGCACTGAGCTTCTAAAATGGCTCTCATGATCATGGATCCATCCCATAGTCGCTCGCTGCAAAGCATTAAAAGGAACAGCACTGGTACAGATACCAATCAGAACAAAAACAACTGAGAGAAATGTTTTCTGGCCCGGCATTCCCACATGGGAAATCTCCTCAAGATATCCCCGAATGAAGTCCAGAGCCACTCGGAAGCCTTGAGTTCGGACTTGGGCCCAATTTGAATGACCTTAGCAGATGGTTCAGTAGGAATGCTGGAGTCAATGTGGTACTGTCTTGTGCTCCAACCCTCCTCCGTACTGATGTGAGCCACGGCCATTTCATTACCTTCCCCCTCTGCCCTGTGAGACGCAGACCTAAGGAGCAAAGTGAGTGATGAAACCTGCTCCCTCCCCAGAGTCGCTGCCCTCTGGCCATACTTTGTGTGGATCCAGAACGACAGGGTAAGACAGCTGACAGGCAGTGATGAAACAATCCTTTGGCTCTGTCGTTCAGGACAGAAGATAAATGGAAATGCACAAGTCTGCAGGATCTTAAGTTTCCCTGTGCTTTGAAATCCAGATAGAGATGTGGCAATAGTTTTTACACATGTCAATGGAGAAATGAAACAGTACCTGTATGTAAGAATACGTTGATCGACAGGCCACCAATCGTTATTGGGACGATTTCCGTTGTCAACAGTTTGATTGGTGGTCTCCATAAAGGCCGATCAGAAGAGCCGATCACATAATGCATCAATTCTGAATTGAAACATTTTCAGTATATACCTCCCCTCTTCTCCATGAATGTAAATCTATTAATTCCTTTCACAACGAGCCTGCTGAAGTTAGAGGAATTGTGAGGTTCTTGTTGACGGACTAAAATTCCATTTTTGCGGCTGTATTTGAGCAAAAGCTTCCGCCAGCTCTCTGTCGAAGTGGAGCCTCAACATTGTTTCTTCTTCTTGATGTTTTATGGCAGATTGCAACCACTGCTTTTGAGGTTGTATAATGTCTCCCACTTTACAGGAGACATTGTTGCATCTATGGGTTACAATCTAGCAATTCTTCAAAATACTCTGCTAGTTTTATCTTTTTATTTGGAAGGTTAAATGCATGTGTTCTAAATATGGGGGGTGGGGGACATGTCCCCTACGTCCTCCCCGAAACCTACACCAATATGTATGCATGATCATGCATCAAATGAACCAAGAGTAAACACAATAAAAGGTGCACCTCTGTCTTTTGTAGACAGCTTCTCAAACCTGGGCGCCCATTCAGACGGGCCAGTCAGCCAGGATGAGCTATCACTCCGCTGAATGAGTCCATCCACCAACCATGTGTCTGTCCCAAGCAGTAAAGAGAGAAATGAGACTACCCAGTGACCGCTGGTTTATAATCAGTCAAACACAGGCGTGTCAGCTCTGCGCCCCGCGACACTGTGCTATGCACACTAAGCAGAGCTGGCGGCCCAGCGAAGTCCCGCTGAGCTCTAACGTTCTTGCCTTGCCTCTTGATAAATTGAATCAATTCATTCTCATGACCCATGGCAAATCAACGTGAGCAGTTTACAGGGCTGTCTCAGCCGGTCCTGTCAGCGCAGCCCCGTTGGTACATCAGGCAGAGATACAGGTCCTGCCAGAGATGACAGTGTGGAATTTAAACATTTCAAACCGTGGAAAGTGTAATACTTTATTTTTCTCGTAGCGTTGGCCATATGGGATTTGGCACATTCATCACAGGGACAGTAGAGACTAATGCAGCTGTGGCATGGTACTTATCACTGTGTGGATTATTATTGGATTGTGACACAAAACTCTGGATTATGTCTTAGTCCTCTCTGTGCTTGTAATGTAAAACTTGGATTGGATGTTGAAAATGAAATCTACAGCCATCTTCTTACAGCGTAGCTCTTCTGCCTCAGACGCTTACAGGCACAGATATTAGTATGATCAGGTTACATTCTCTGCAGGCTTTAAATGGTAAAACTGACCTTACTTGACAGTTTAGGACCGAGTTGAAATATCCAGGCATCCATCAGGGTTTGTGAGAAGGGTGAGAGGTAGAGAAAGCAGAAAGAGCGTGTGAAAGGGAGAGTCACATATAAACACAGATAATGGGATTGAGCAGAGAGGGATGAGAAGAGCAAATCCAACAGGAGGATGGCCGCTGAGAGAAAAGAGGTAAATTCTTATGGAACATCGCATTTTGTCATCCAGGTTGATTTTCTGATGTGCTGGGAGGCATATTCAGATGAGTTTAGCTAGCTGCACTTGTTTGTGTGTGTGAATACATGTGTCACTTCAAGGGAACGAATTATTCAAAAGGAAAAAACTGTGCAGAGAAAGTAACATGAATCCTGGCCCTGATGTTCTGATAAAATCTACACACGTGTACAACTCCACATCTCAGAATAGAGTCAAGAGAGGAAACAACGTGCACTCTGCACACACTGCATGTTGCAATGCCTGTGAGTTTGGTCTTGTGCGTCTGACTGATTGAGAGAGTTGCGTTTCCGTGTGTGTATGTTTTGCATTGTGTGTGAGTATGTGTGATTAAGGAGGGGGCGGGGGATTGCAGGTGGCTTGCTCCGGTGTTCTTCCAAGAAAGCAGAATACCCTGGGGTGAGGTGGAATAAATGAGAGTGGGAGAGGTGAGGGAGTGGAGGAGGAGTGCAGCAGGGGAGGAAGGGAGAGCGGAGGGGACTTGATTTAGACGGTGGTTATCATAATCGATTAAAAACTGTTTTCTCTTCAGTTTCAGCGCCCTGTGTCTCTCGCTGGGGCTCGGGTGGGGCTTCCAGGGAAGGGCCAGGCCAGATGACTTCATTGCCATATGGTATCTAGCCTCTCAGTCACACTAATTTACAACAATACAGCACATACCCATTCTCCAAACACTCCCTTTGTTATGCAGCACTCAGTAATTCTGATAAAACTCTGCCCATACTCACCGCTCAGTCATCCTAGGTGGAACCTATATAGTAAGTGGCCTCTAACCACAGTCAGCCTCCCTGATAGATTACTGGTACCTCCTGTGAGTTTCTCATAGATCAGTTTCCTATAGTGCTTTTGTAATCTTTTGTATCTGAAGCCACAATGTTAGAGGTCTGCTTGGTCTCACAAGCAAAATCTGCCGATAGTCTGAAATGTTTGTTTCCTGATGTAGAGCCATGGCTGGATTATACTGTTATGGGGCCTTAGGGCAAACCTTTGCTGTTTGGACCCTCAAGTTGCTATTTGTGTGCGTAGCTTCATTATTTGCCCAGCTCCGATTTTGGAATAACGCTATGTTTTCATAGATTTTTTCATCTAACTCTCAGCAAGATACTATTTTTTGTTCTGGTGTTGCCCTCTTAACTTAGGTGGTAGTCCAGCCTTGTGTAGAGTGCAGGCTGAGATAACAAGTCAAAAGTCAATCCTGTCCTCTGCGGATTCAGTCATTTAGTGTCTGTTTATTCTTTCAAGGCCTCCGCCATCCAGCTGGCTACTGGCATCTATTCAACAGCTGGTCCAACAGTGGTATCTTCATGATACAAGATTGTTTACACCAAAACAAATGAAACCACATAATTGTACAGCACAAAGTATACCTGAATACGACCAAACAGACAGCCACATATCTAATCCAAATCCCAGCAATGGCCTGAACTGCTGTCATAACACAAAACCAAAAGATCCCAGTGTGACTGACTGTGCAGTTAAAGGATCGCATACTTCTGTAATTACTATGTGCTTTAAAAAAAAAAATGTTGCCTCTATAGAAGCCAATAGAATTAGGGGTTACAGTAGGCTGTGCGTATTGAGAGGAATATGGAGAGAGGGAAGAGAAAGACGCTTAGAAATGCTACAGCAAGCCCGTAAACTCTTGCTGGTAACGGCAGAAAATATGGAATGCATTACGGAAGTGACAGAGTTGAGGATGAACACACAAACAAACACATAAATCCGCCATAGACAGACGCATAGATGGTTTTGGAGACAGACAGGCACCCTCTGCCATTGCTATCTCTCTACATCTGCTCTGTCCCTCCTTCCCTCTCTGCCTTTATCACACCATCTTGCAGCCCTATCCCTCACGTCCTTGGTATTGCTCTCTCTCCCCTTTGCGCCCCAAATCATCTATCTTCGGTTTCCGTCTCCAGTGCCCAGGGTGGACCGGGTCCCACTCCCGCTGTCCATCTTCCTCCTCTTGTTTTCCAGCCTGAGGCCCAGAGAGAGAGGCAGAGAAAGTATTTGCCCTGTCTCTCCCTCTCTCTGGCTGTGTCTTGGCTGCTCTATAAAGGTTAGTGAGAGCATGGTGTGGGTGTTGGTGTCTCAGGGTGAGTTATGGGTACTACAGCCAGGGGACCCCAGAAAGAATCGAGTGAGTGTACTGTTGGGAGAAGGATGAAAGAGAAAAAAGAAAGAGGGAGGGATGGAGTTAGGGCAATTTAAAGGTTCAGAATGCCAAGTGCTGATGTGTTTGTTTTCCATCACTGCTGTTCCGGGCAATGACAGAGAGAGAAAACAAACGGCAACACTGATATATTACATACAGACTTTCAACTCTATTCTCAAAGCAATAATTCTACGATGGAAGTGTCTTGCTTTCGTCGCCAAACCTTGGTTATCTCTTCGTATCAAATCTTCATGCGTGGAATCTTGGAAACAGATAAGTGACTGCAAAACAATGTTTAATAGTTTTGCTCACAGGAAAAAAGAAGAAAACCTAAACAACGTATGTGTAGGCCCGTAACTGTGAGTGTGTCTTCACAGCAGACTCATCATCACATAAACTCGCCGTGCAGCTGCTGAGATGAACATGAACAGACTGGTGGTGTTGGTTACATTAGCCATCACGGTGCCTTGACCAGAGCGCACATATTCACGGCATGGCGTCTGTTCAAAACTGTGACTTTTACTGTATCGTTTCAATGGCGTCTGTCAACTTTTACACTGTGCAGTAGGGCTTTATGCTAAGTGTGAATACCTGTCTTTATAAGGTAGTGTGTTGTTCCTGTTGCGTGCAGGGACAACTCCAGGCACGCTGGATTGTCTAGCCCGGGCGCTGTAAGGTAATGTATGGGACAGATCGGAGGGCGGAGGAAGAGGTGGAGGAAACAGTGGAGCAGTAGAGATGGGGAGAGAAGAGGGCGGCTTGGCGCTATGAGTCCCTGCAGCTGGATGAAGGGAGGAAGGAGGGAAAGAACAGAGAGATGAGAGGAAAAGAAGAAGGAGACAAGAAAGTGAAGGTATCGTATACCCAATGACCTGCCAGTTGGGTCAGTCATTGGATCAGTCCAAACATTGTTCAAACCCACACGACTTTATTTTAAATTGTAGTGGAGACCCCAAAGTTTCCAAGGATACCAAATATTACAGGCTGAGTTTTGGGACAACATGCAAATAATGTTGCACACGGTTTTAGGTTTAAATAAACATATAGCTTCAATAATGAGCTGGAGCAAGCTGACAGAGTATATGTGATACTGTCACACTGAGTGGAATTCAATCAGCTTAATGGGAAATGAAAAGGGGAAAACTGGAATTTATGAAATGAGAAGGAGAAGAATAAAAAGTAAATGGGACAAGGAGTCAGAAGAAGGGGGAGACCCCCGGCAGCTCACACAGACCCAACCTGTGTGCTGACCCACAGCATTTCTTATGAATGGAAGGAAATTGTCTCCTGAAAAAAAGCCTGTTCAAAAAGCATGAGTAATAATAATAGAATCAAGCAAGCTACTGAGAGCAGGACAACAGTATACGGGACAAAGTACGTGGGGCAAGATGACGGGAAGTGAAAAAGGAGATACAAAGGTAAGATGACAACAAGTGAGGTTTATTTGATTAGCCTTTAATAAATATCTGACAGATTTCCTGAGGAAATATCGCAGATCACATGTAAAATAGTTTAAGACTGATGTCAACTGCAGCAACATATGAAATCTATTAGCGAGGAGCCACAGCAGACACAGGGTGAGAGGGAGTGAGTGAGCAACGGAGGAACAGAGAGAGAGAGAGAGAGAGAGAGAGAGAGAGAGAGAGAGAGAGAGA
>NW_022280102.1:814038-851538 GCF_004355925.1 Anarrhichthys ocellatus | reverse complement strand
TCAGATATAGTTCAAGTGAAAGTAGCAATACTTAATTAGAAGTAGACACCGATGCAGTCTGTTGCTTCCATCCCTTTCATCTCTGTGTCCCTATGTCAGTGTCCCTTTGGTGGGGAGACGGGGGTGTCAAGCGTGCATTGCTTGTCAACACCCCACCTTTTTTGATCAAACCACAAGGGGGCGCCAACGTTAGACATTCTTTTTAATTATAGTGTAGTGGAGTAATAAACATATATCTCTCTGGAATAGTGCAGCGAAAAGTGGTCCAGATCCAACTAATGTATTGTTTGCTAATCAATTTTATCGCAATTCAACATATTTCTTGAGCTTATCGTGTGAAATCTTTACCTGCAGAGTAACTGAATTCTGAAATGTGGTGCAGCAGAATGTAAATATAAATTTAAAGTAAACTGTGAATCCTTGAGTAAACTTGGTTAGTTACTTTCCAGCTCTGCATGTTGTTTGAATGTGTTTATAAAAAGCAAGGCAGCACAAGCATCATTTCACTTTAGAGTGTATGCTCCCCAAGGTGTCCATTTAAATCTACACCCAGAACTCCACATCTCACCAAGTAGTGTGTATGTGTATGTGTGTGTGTGAGCGTGTATACTAAGTGTTGAAGGTTAGGGATCCTGTATGTGTTGCCCCAGTTGTGTAATGGCCCAGTGGAGTAGAAAGTGATGAGAAGCCGGTGTTCGAGCCCAAAGCAGGCCCTTATATGGAGCGCTGGAGCTGTTTTCTCTCCTCTCCGCTGTCTTGCTTCTCTCCAAAAGTGCTACAAGGTCGGAAGAGAAAGAGGACATCCTTCCAAGTCAACATATTTACATATTTGCAGCGATGTGGGGATATTCAGCCGAGTGTTGGCAGGCGAGGCAGTGGTCAGCCAGGACAGCTGAAAGTGGACATCTGGGCCTGGGCCTTGGCTGCGGCTCACTCCCTCACCCTTATCACCTTATCGTCCCTGACAGCCGAAACATCACTCATTTGACAGCTTTGTACAGCTCAATGGACATCTTAAGATTGTATCATTATAAAAACTTGGAATGAACTTAGGCATGTAGAACTAGACCTAATATATGATCATCATCCATAACATACTGTGAAGCCATAGAGGGCTTATTTAATGTGTGTGCCCGATGACATGTGGCAAGTTTTACACCAACGAAGATTTTCTCTTATGATCAACACACCAGGTCATGTCATGCCTTATCGTATCTTATGCATCTTTTGGCGATGGCTCCCTAAATGTGCCCAGGGAACCCTTCATCTCACCTCCATGCACACACCATTCCTCTCTCTCTTTTGCCCCTCTCTCTCACCCCCATAGCTCTTGCAAGGAACACAGCACCGTGTTTCTCTTGGCAGAACTCTGCAGGCTGTCCCTGCGTGCCTGAAAAACCAGCGTTCTCCCCCTTGTCCCTGCAGCCAACGTGCACATTTCTTACATTTTCTGCCTGCTCTCTGTGAACAGTTCACTTCAGCCTCCTCACATCATCCAGGCTCCCAGGCACTGCAGGACAGGGTGGGACAAATACGTCCTCTTGCTTACATTACATTCACAACCTCCCCAACTCTCTTCCTTTGTCTCCAAAGTGTCTCTATAATTCACTTTCACTCTATCCAAATCCCTCTCTCTGGTGGTTACTTGCCTTTTTCGCTGTGTCTGAGTGAGCCAGCTGAGCACAGGTGTGAGGGTGTATATGTTAGTTTGATGAGGGAAAGCTGTTAATATGAAAGTGTCTGAGCTAATAGTGAGGAAACCGGGTGTCTGGCAGGCACTGTCTCACAGACAAGTGTCAGTTTGGGGGCACACAGATGTCTCAGCCAGTTAAGGAACTCACTCTCAGATAAGTCTGGGTGCACAGGTGCAAAGCTACGATACAAGTCAAATGCAGGAATTGTCGTATACGACAATAAAGAGCTGAATGAAATGAAGAAAGAGGCAGGGTGAACGTGTGGTCGACTGCACATTTGAACACATTTCAGATGAACTGGGCTTGATTCAAACAGCTGGAATTGAATCCATTTGCCTTCAACTCCAGAGGATGGACGGTTAACCTCTATCCCACACACCGGGCTTTTTGGCAGCAGATCACCGTTTGTATTTATTATTTAATTTATTTCTTCTAAACTTTAATTTAAACTTTATTTCCTCTGTGAGTCTGGGGTCTGGGCATTGCTACATAAATGAACATTCTCAGAAAACAGAGCGAGAGAGAGAGAGAGAGGGGGGGGGGGGGGGGGGGGGGAGGGGGGGGGGGGGGAGAAAAAAAGAAAAAAAGTGCAGCCTGTCTCTTGGGTGCCCTTTTTGCCATCCCATTTCCTATGCATCTGGTCTGTGTTTGTGCGGAGAGGGAAAGGGGGAGCAAAAGGGGGACGGCCGTCTGGGGCCGATTAATAACCAGTGATTTATAGGAACTTTTATAGAATAATACAATAAAAATGTGTGCGTACGTGTGTGCTAGCACATGTGTGTGTGTGTGTGTGTGTGTGTGTGTGTGTGTGTGTGTGTGTGTGCATGCGTTTGTATGTGTGCTCGCCTTAGTGAGAGTGCACACAATGCTTTTCTAATTCTGAGGAATCAAAAACAAATTATCGAGAAAAAACACAGGCCGCGCTCAGGATAAATTGGGCACAGATGGAGGCAGGAAATAAAAAGGAGCGCAGAGAAGACAGTAGGAAAAAAAGAGCGCAAAAGGAGGACCACGAGGGAAGAAGGGTGTACCAGAGAGAGCGACAGAGAGAGGCCAGGACAAGGTGAGGGTGTGATGGAGAGAGGTAAAAACACAAATATGGAAGAGAGAGGGACGGAGAGAGGACAAGAGGAGAGAGGGTGAGCAAGAGGACAGGGATGATGTGGAGGAAAAGAGGAGAGTGGGAGGAGAGAGATCAGGGGAGTTCCCATGCCCCGTGCAAAGGAAATGGGCTTAAGAGAGGGGGTTAGCATGTGTGTGTACGGCATGTGCGTGTGTGTGTGCGAACGGGCAATGAGATGAGCAGACCCCTCTCTGGCACAGAACACAACTTCCTTGCCAAAGTGCGATCTGTCCCTCCAAAATCCTTGTTTATACCCATCCATTTTCATTACTCACACACACACACACACACACACACACACACACACGCACACACACACACACAGTGATGGGTCCTCTTTTCACACCCACATGGCTTTTACATTTAGCTACATTAAGCCTGATGTTTACCAAACTGGAGTGCGATCAGCGCATTTGAACGGCCAATTTTATTGGCCAATTCTAGCTTAGGAGAGATACAGTCAACACATATGTTTGCTGGGAGGTAATGATACAATTACACTACAGCAATGAAAAACATATTTGAAGTTGTTTGAATTTAACATAACACCGGAGTGAATTGTAACATAAATGTAATGTTTAGTTGCTGTGTTTAAATTGAAAAATCCATATCGCCTGATCATCATTATAACAGCATTATCTAATCTTGTAAACTTTAAAATATTGGTATTCATATCAAAATAAAGTTCTGGTCGAGCGCTACCAAAAACCCATTGCATGGACTGTAGAAGGAGCATCGTGGAGAGGCACTGAAGCCTGCTTTTCTAATCAGGAACTGAAGAGCAATTGCAGCATGACTTCATTAGAAATGCAGTGAGTATATTGATATACTGTATGTCATATTCCGATGTGTCAATGACTGGTCTGATGGATTGAGTGGGAGCTGTTCAGTCACAGGATCATCTAAAGTTGTGTAACTGCGCACTCTGACTTTGCTCTGGAGTGGACAGTGGGAGCCAGCAACAAGCGCTTCCCAATATGAATGACTTCCTGTGCTGTGTGCCTGGACTGTGGCATCTGTCAGCCCTCCACCCCTCCCTGCTCCATCACTCCCTCCAACTCACCCCTCCGCAAACGCTTTGCCTCTCCTCCTCCCTCCCCGTCTCCCTCTCCATCCCTTTGCCCTCTTGCCCACTTCCACTGAGGCCTGAGTCACACAATGTTTGACTCGAGTTGCTGGTAAATACTCCCCCTCCCCAAGCCTCTGGAGTACCCTCCCTCCTTTCTCTTCTTCCTCTCCTTCCCTTCGACCATCCTTTGGCACTGCCACCCACACTCCGGTTCCTGTTGATCCCTCTGACCTCCTTGCAGCCCCCCCTCCCCAAGCCCAATTCAGGTTGCCCCCGGGTAGGGGCTAAAGCCAGGAAAGAGAGAGGGGTTGGTGGTTGTTGGCAGTCCATCAGAAAACTGAGAGGACTATCACTGGAAACTCCATCAGTGACTGAATCACTCTCAGTTGCGCTTTGCTGAGAAGTAAACAGCTGGCCATGCACTTCTCGCCCTCGAGTATTTGTCTGTCTGTCCAATTTTTATATCTTTATATCTTTATCCCAGTGACCAAATATGGAAAATCAACTCAGTCCATACACTGAGGAGAGTTATGCTGCTTTGGATTGTATTGTTGATCCACTTAAAGCCTAAAGAAATTTGGGATGCTTTCACATTGGTTATTATAACTATTATGTGCAACATAATATTATTATCTCTAGAGGATGCATATAATAATGAAGAATCGTAATTAATTAACAACCCCCGAAAAGTGACATCACACTTGTTGTTTTTAGTCTTTTCAAAAATCTCAAAGGCAGGTACCGAGAGTACCGAGAGTACCGAGTGACCATATTGCTTTATGGACTCTGAAGTCTAATGAGTAAAGTCAAGTAAGGAAGTGAAGGCTTAAAATGTAGATAGTTGTGAGGTTCTGGTTTCTTTTTATACACTTGTGCACTCAAGGTTCCATGTGTTCATTCATAAAAGCATTGGAAGTTACAGTTCACCTCGTCTTATCAACCAACATCAATTACAGAAGACAAGATTTAAATATCCACATAAAACCAAAGCAGCATGAATTGGTTTTCAACAAATAAAACAAGGAAGCATTTCACTCCCTCAATTTATGTTGGAAATATTTTTTTATGTCATATAATCTACATTTGACTAATTATCTACAAAAAGAGAGAAAAGATTAAATCTTAAAACATATCTGTGAATGTTATTTTTTCTTTTTCAAGGTGAATGTATCCTTTGAGTAAATGTGTCTGCACAGGTCGCCCAACAGCACTTGAACATGTAATCAGATCAATTCAACTTTGGTTGACACTTGACAAATTATTATCAAAACACCTCTCGCATCTCAACTGGTTTCCAAGAGATACTGGCAACAAACATTCATACGAAGACTTTCAATCAACTGTCAGGTTGTGTTGTAGGTTACCTTAGTTCCCTGGAGAAAATGTTTTCTCTTTTGATCTAGATGACGTTTGAACGAAACTGCAGAAACAGAGGCCGTTTCCCACTGTCTTTGCTCTCACACTGATCGAGGCCAATGGACATCTCATGTTTGTCCCTGAAAACCACAACAACACATGATATCTGTTATCTTTCTGTGGACACAAAATAAATATCATGTTGCATGTTGGGCATAGAGTTGAACTTGCTTTCATAATCACATGTACTGACAGTAAATGAGTATGTGACAGCGTACACATGTGCCTCCCCATGCAAAGGTGGCTGCTGCGACACAAAAGGGGCAAAAGAGAGTACGTGCTCAAATCAGGTTGAGTACGTGCCGACCTGCCACCTGCGTGTATGCGAAAGTGTGTGTATGCGAAAGTGTGTGCATGCGACTTTTGGCCCCAGTGTGACTACAACATTGTACGTATTTGTGACCGCACTGAAGTGAACATGCCCACCACAAAGGGAGAAAATAAGAGAGAATAGGAGAACAAAAAGAGAGGCCAGGCGTCAGAGGTGCAGCAGAGTGCCGTCTGTACAAATGTGGGTATGAAAAGACACACGTATAGGCACATGTTTAGAAATACACACACATCAGGCTGACACAAAGCCGCACACCCACAGGTTTCACTTCTGCCTGGTGTGGCAGCACTCTTGAAACACCAGTGCACCAGGGTTAAGGTTCATATACAGGTCAGGGCACATACACACACACACACACACACACACATAGAAAACACACACTTAGAAGAACTTCTCATGATTTTTAATCCATGTAATGCAATTATGGAGTCACAGGTTATACAAGGTAGCAAAATAGCATTACAGTAATACTCTACCTGCTACTCATGTATCATTACAAGTATGAATCTGAAGTGTCTGATAAGTACCATTGAGAAAACAGTTAATGACAATAGAAGATGGTGAGAGGGCCAGCAGGGCACCAAGGGAGGCACACACACCACCACGGACACAAAAAGACCAGACAGAGGAGTGTGTCGATCACTTCGCGGGTGCCTGCACAGCGCTCAATATTCAGCAGGAGAGACCAAATCTGTCAGAATCATCACGCAAAGCTGGTGAAAGTGCTAAGACTAAGCCCAGGTTGCTACAGGGGAAACAAAGCGCATGAGAGAATGTGTTTGTAGTGACGTTTCAGAGTTGAACTGAGATGGGGAACTTGACCCTGGGAAATGAGCAGAAGCATTGCTGTGCCTCATTTGGATGGTTGTTATGTCAGAGTATTTCTCAATAAACCCATGGTGCTCATCTGTAACCCTGCGACATCTAGTTATGGAAATGAATTCACTCAAAGAAGTAGTGGAGTATGTGCCTTCTACTGCAGATTCCATGATTTTTTTGTCTGATGCATGTAAGCGTGTGTGTGTGTGTGTGTGTGTGTGTGTGTGTGTGCGTGTGCTTCTGTTTGTGTTCAGCGCATGTGACAGGCTAAGTGTGTGTGTCGGAGTGTCGGCAGGGGTGAGAGCAGCGCTGGTTGAGGGGGGAGAGGTTGCGGGCGTCAGAGGGGTGGGCGAGTCTTTCTCATGGCCTCCGAGCCCTCTCTGGACCATATTCTCGTCTTGTGATTGGTTAATTCCCAGACACTGTCACCGAGACCAGACACAGCATACACACACACACACACACACACATACCACAGAGAGAGAGAGAGAGAGAGAGAGAGAGGGGAAGAGAGACAAAAGGCAGTCAGACAGGCTGACACAAATACAAGAGGACAGAGAGAGAAAGCGAGCTGTAAAGACAGAGCGGGTGTAAATGAACGTGACACTGAATGTCAAAGAGTCAATGTGCCAATCAGTGTCACAGTTATTACAGCAAGGCAGCCAGTGCTGCAAACATGACCAGAGTCTTTCTCTCCGTCAAAGGAGGAGTCTGCCCTCTGCTGACCGCATTCTTTAACTACATTTGTAACACTTCAACTCGAGTACGCAGCTTGATGTTGAACGTGAGACGAGAGGGCCTGTTCTCATGAGTGAAGTTGCTGTAAGCAGAAGTAGCAAACACAGGAAGGACTTTATCTCCGGTATCAAACTCTCGCAGAGAACCATTCGCTTGACAGGACAGCTGGCCCACACTATTTTAAACACCTTTTATTGCCACAGAAACAAAAAGAGACAAACATTTAGTTGAAAGCCCCGATTTGGTAAGACAACAGCCTGAGAATGACACATGGGAACATTTTTTCTTGTTGCTGATTGAATGCTGAGTTTGCTGTGTCTGCGGGGAGATAATCCTGGTGAAAGTTAGGCTGGTACATAACCAGTAGTCACTCATTCACAAAACCTAATGTGTAGGGGATGGAAAGAATAGCACAAATACAACTCAAGTAGCAGCACTGCTACTTGTCAAATAAAGGTTTGAGAAATAGTATACAAATACTGTGGTAAGAGCACAAATATGAGCTTTATACATTTCTAAGGAAATGCATATACAATCACCGTGGATGGGCCGATTTGGCATTCTGATTGTGATCATTTCACAACAAATACTACTGACTGAATACTCTTGTTTTAGTGCAACAGGAGAAGGTTACCCTGTAATTTCCTGAAGTAGATAAGCACAGTAGATGCAGTACAATGTGTCAAAATACCCTCCTATTAACAGGACAATCTCTCAGTAGACTGAACTACAAGCAGGCCAGCCACGAGCGGTAATACTGCACCTTCATGTGTCACACACTGCTGAGCCAAAGCTGCTTCAGGAGTCTGTTTAAAGGTAGCCTCGGGCACCGAGGACCGGCCATTAGTCAAAAGCTAATGGCTGTCTTTAATATGCGGAGTCATATAGACAGAGATTAACAAGGCAGTGACCCTCAGCAGCCCGGATTAAAACAATAGTTTACGCAGTAGTCTTTGTTGAGCCGGCTATATATCACCTTCAGTATCAACACACCATAAGAGTGTTTCCATAGATTATACACACTCTCTTGTGGGTGTGTATACAGACGCCCTCAAGCAGGTCTGGCACTTTAGTGTTAGCACAAATGGCAAGGGTTGTTTATGCCACAGTCAGGTGGTAATCCCTCTGTTAGGCTAAACGCTGCCCTCAGAAGTACGAGATGCACACGCGCCACACGTGGGCACACACACACACACGCAAAATCATGTGTTTAGAATACAGTGAGTGGATGCGTTATCTACTTTAAAGGTCATTATGATTAACACGAGTTAAAGGATAAGGCTGGAGTTATTCTACATTTCTCTTATTGTCCATGAAAAGATCAAAACCATCAATGCTCTTACACACTAACCTATGAACCCCGACCTATGTAATTGTAAATCTCGTTTCACAATAATGCCCTCGTTACAAAAAGTGTAAAACTCAGGCGAGGTTTCACAAATGATAAAGACAGACAACCACATAAAATGTACATACACGAACCCGTCTGAACATGCACAATACAGACAAAACATCACATCCACAATGTTTCAATCTTCAGAAGCATGCCGGCCTTGTCTTTGTAAGAGCAACTCTTCTGTCCGTGTTTGTCAGTGCTGACGAGTGGCGGTAACCCTGGCAACAGCTGCCGAGGTGCTGCTATCTCCTCTGCCTGCCCACTGATACCCATCGCACGCTCTCCCTCTCTCTCTCTCTCTCTCTCTCTCTCTCTCTCTCTCTCTCTCTCTCTCTCATGTAGTGAGTCATGGTGCTCGTCAACTTCCTGTGCAACAACTCACTCTGATCCCCTGTAGTACACCAGGGATATGTTTTGTGTCGAGCACTAGTGTCGACATGTGCTTGTGCTACATATTAAATAATTGAAACGTTTGCTATTTTTATGGGTTTATCTGTTTTATCACGAATTTGTCTCTTTTTCTTTGTCACTGAATCAGTGTGTAGGTTCCAAATAAAATATAACCTTTTCGCGATTTCTCAAAAAACCTTTGGGATGATTTAGTTCAGTATTTTACAAGACTTGACCTCAGACGTCTCCAATAATACATCACTTCTTCTGATGTGGTTTTCAACTTTCTCTGACGTTTCCCACCAGGTGACACGTGGTACGTATGAACAACTGAAGATGTTATTGGTTCAAGCATCACAGCTAAACTGGACCCTTGCACATACAATACATGCATATGTGTGAGCTTTAACACGAATAACACGATTAATAAATAACTAATAATGATATACGCATACTCTCACACTCATAAGAATACCTGCACAATTTCAATCGTCTCTCTTCTTACCCTGCCAGGGTTTTTCCTCGTGAGACCAGCTGTCCATGCGTTTGTGTGATACATGCGTACAGGTGGAAGATTGCTATATTGTTTGGAGCCAGCGCTGTGAGCCAGGGACTTCCAGCATCCGATATGCAGAGAAGATCAGGTCTGTTTGAAAGGCTAGCCACTCCGGTTAGCCAAGACCCATTCATGGCCAATAACAGCTGGCTTGGCATACTCACACCTTCTCATCTGTCTGATCTGGGCCCAAACTCTGACAGCAGATCATAATCACATCCATTCAAGATTCAATCACATGCTTCTGGAACAGAGAGAAGGGTGAATGAGAAGTATGCGTCTTAGGCGAAGCACAGTGCCTTTTTATTGATGTTGAATGACTTCTTAGAGTCACGTTGGCGGGATACACAGATGCAAATGCAATGGAAGTTTAGATCGTGGGTATAAATGTGTGTCAGTGTGCACGTGTGTGTGACCAACTACCACGAAATGTGAGCACAGTTCAGAAAAAAAGAAATCTCCAGGAACAGGTCACCAAATGCAACCAAAGATAAGTGAACACAGAACCAGATAGAGATGCCAAAAGGCAGCACTGCTTCCCTTTGCTCAGACACACCCAGAGATAACGGAGCACTTTTGCTCGCTTTAAGATTCAAAAAAAGTGCCAGACCTACTGAGAGTTTCTGTATTTACTATAAATAGTCGTGTCTACTTCTACAATTTAAAAATGTTTGTGCACAAATGATTCAAACAGGTCTTTTGCACGTTTGCAAATTTGCTTTGAAATTCTTTGAAATTCCCCGTGTCTTATCTATGACAATAATGGATGCGTTTATTTCATGAGCTGCATTAGCTTGCTAGTACAGTTTTTGACCTTTATTGTGTCTTACATTAAATAATTATACAAGCTTGCTGCTTCCTAAATATTGACAAATGCTGATAGAAACTGACATATGTTTACTATTGGCAAACTTTTCTCAGTAAAGGAAAGCAACTGAGTAACGCAAGTACTGTACTTAAGTACAGTTTTGAGAGCTTTAGTTGCCGGTTCATTTGACATACAAAGCATCTTATCAACAACTAAAATATGATGCATTTCTATAGATGTAACCAGCCATCAGCATAAAGTTAAAATCAGCCAAACCTAGATGCTTATCCATCAATATTAATAATCCATTGATTTATAATAGTATAAAATGTGGGGCCATTTAGTGTAATGAGAACTTTTGGGGGACTTACAGATTACTGACTCATATTTCACTACAATTTTGAATGTATGCGTTTTACTTGTATTCTACATTGTTGTAATTTTACTTTTACTTAAGTTAAGGATTTGAGCACTTTTCTCATCATTGCTTGTTTTGTATATCTTTCATTAGATAGACATTTATTGTGGTAAAAATAGCTCTTTAGGTTTCTTCAGATCATCAAGCTCCATTAGCACTTCTTGTTATGATGATTTTGCCTCCGATCGTGTCCCCGGCTTTTGCTGGCCCTCATGTCGTTGTTGCAGTGGAACTGTCTGTTTACCTTCAAAGACCCTACCTGGTGTTATCTGCTGTGTAGCTGATGCGTTATGTATATTGTGTCTATGTCTTCGTCGATGTGTTGTGTATCTCCTTGTTTCCCCTTTGGAGATGAATAAAGTTAATCCTATCCTATCCTAAACTAACGTGTTTTAGTGGAGAAAAACATACCTGTATATCCACCTGAGATGGGCTTATATAAAACAAATACTTTCACACGTGAGTGTCATGCAAAGTATGAAGCAGAAAAGAGGAGGCCTAATTGTAGGCGTAGTGTCATTTATATTTTGGTCCATGGATGATGTGTTAAACAGCTGCTTAATACCAACAATAGAATACCCAGTGCAATTGAATTTATCTCCCTACCGCAGCGAAGGAAATCGAATTGCCTATCGGGACTTTCAGCTGTATACGAACTATATCTTTTTGCCTGGAGGTAGAGAACCGAGAGGATGTGCATGATAAACTTCTGTGCCAAACAAGACTTGTAAACATTGAAAGCCACATGACCTGTAACATTTGTATTCCTCAAAATATGATAAATTAATCTTTTCAGAAATATAAACTTGCTCCAAGCAATCCAACTCGTCATTCCTTACTCAACAAAGCTCTCTTAAGATCCTCATTTTTAAAACGCATATGCAAACACAAAGAAAGAGGCATGTTTACACAGATTGACAAGTCCTAACTATATCCTGTGGAAAAAAAAAAAAAAGAACACATCACAGAGAGATAGAAGGTGCAAGAAGATGCTGCTGCTGATTTTAGATTATATCTGTCAGTTAATTTATCTCGTGAGAGAGGATTGTGACATTTATGGCAGGAAGAAGGCCTTCCAAGGGTTTGAGGGCATGGCAGAAGCACAGAGATGGAGACTGTAACCGAGGCCAGGACAACGCTGGAGCTGACTGGGTTTGGGACCTCTGGGAATTGGTGAAGCCCTGTGGAGCCAGCGGTGGCTTAGGTTTCTGCCCTGACACATTCGCAAGAGCTACACAAACACACACATACACACACACACACACACACATACACACACACACACACACACACACACACTCACACTTAAACCTGCAAACAATCTTAGCATGTGGCGTCACACACAAGCAAACAACATACACAAACAAACATATTAATTTCATATGCATTGCATGCACGCACACACACGGACGCACACACACACACACACACACACACACACTGTAGTATATGGGTACAGCGAAGTCTCGATTTAGCTTGTTCACTTCAGAGAAAATGAGAGCTGTCAGCAATGAGTTACGCTTGTGGTGCAGAGTTCCATGGACTGTAATGATGCATAAAACATCCAACAACCACTGATGTACTTTTGCTTTTAATTATTGCTTGGCACATACAGTGTATGTGTATGTGTGAAAGTGTGAGAGAGCGGGACCCACAGAGTGCACTGATAGGGCAGAGATACTTCCACCCTCACTTGTGCATCGCAACACAACAGCAAACCACAAAGTCACTTCTGCTACCTCTGCTGGAACGAAAGGTCAAATGTGATCCTGAACCTACTTTCAGTCAAGTCCAGTTCCCTTTGACAACATATCTTGTCTCTAAAATATGTAATTTCTATTTTTTGCTTTGATGTGCAGATTCTTTACAATACTTTAAAAAGACTGTAGCATGGGCATTAACAAAAAAAGGCAACTTCAGCAAAAAAAACTTAATTCTTAAACTAGAATAACGCACCTTTGACTCTGGTTAAATTCGTTTTTAGCTTTTAGATCAATATTTTTTTTAATCTCACTTGGTCATTATATGTTGTATTTTCGTTGTATGCTTTCATATCTTTTCCACTCATTCAGAAGCTGCTTTAGGACACTGACCGTGACCGTCTTACTGTACAGAACTAATCTATCATGTTGCAACATGCAGACGTTTCAGTATTCCTTTAAACCAACACAAAATTACACTTTACTGTTGCAACAAGTGCATTACAAAATCTGACCACACTAGCAAAAAAAAAAAAAAAAAGAGATCTTTTAGAATGATTTGATCATGTGAAGTGAGCAAAAGCAGTTTTCATAAGAACTCCATTCTTCTCTATGGAGGTGAAGTGAAACTGGTCACAGAGACAGAACACTGCAGCAGCCAAAAGCTAAAGGTCCTGACCCCTGGGTCAGCTGAGCTGCAGCATGTGTGGGACTCAAAAAAGCAGCAGTAGAGAGAAGCCTCCTGACATTGGCCGCCTGTGTGGCTTCCCCATCGGTCGCTGCTTCCCTGTCTGCAGGGGAAGCAGGACAGTGCCAGGGTGCAATGTTTTATGAGCTGGTCTCAACCAAACTCACCACATTCCCACAAGCATTGCACTGGAGGACGTGACTCTGGCCACGCAGCGGCTGCAGCCAGACCACAGGCAGCATGCACCGTGCATCATAACACATACACACACATATACTTATACTGTATGTATTTGGGGCAGAAGGGTTGACTCACCAGACTCAACATAAAATCACGAGAAACTGCACTAGTTTTGTTTAAGTAATGAGGAATAATGAATCATCAGGCACTGGATTAAGTCAATTTACGTGATGAAGTGCTTTAAAGTCAAGATTCACTAACTGGCTTATTCTGGAGCTTTCAGTTGTATCTCTTGGCCTTCTTCAGCAAATGGAAACTTGCTCCCAAACACATGACACCTTAGCAAGTCTTTTTTTTTTTTTTTTACCACAGGCATGTGTTCCGAGGGTCGAAAATGAAACCTAATCCTCAATCCATCATTTTGTGTTAAATCATATACATTTTCATCAGAATCTGCTATCTATTTATCTAACACTTTAAGATTTCCTGTATGTTTTGCACCTGCTCATTTTGTTTGTGGTGTTCTCTCTATTTTTTATTTGGGGTATAACTTATGAGTCAACCCCCGCATGTAACTTTGTTTACTTCCCAGACTATCACGTCAGACTTGACTGAGTCACTATTGATTTTTTGGTCACGATTTTGATCACGGCAACCAAATCTTTATCTAAAAGAATTAAATTATAAAATGTTGTATTGGAAAGAGAAAAGGCCAAAGTAACGACAAAATGGTCACTATAGATCATTGTTATATACTATATTTCAGAGCTGCATTTGAAAGAAGTTTTCCATGAGGCTATGGAAACTATCAGTTGACAGCATCTGTTTAGATAGCAACTTAAAGTTACCACATGGAGTTTATGGCCACTAGTAATAGCACAATGTGCATGATACATACGAAAATGTCCCCATATCAGGCACGCTTACAAGGACGCCAAATAAAGTATGATGCTCATACTTGATATTTTTCGTGCTTCTTTGACTTTCTTTCGCTACCTAACCTTTGAGCTCCAGGACTATACTCTCTGGTTGAGAAGAAGAGCTGGTAACGAGAAAATGTTGGCCCCCTCACCATGTGAGAGTCATTTGTACCTGGACTCTGGCCAAATATTGCTCCCTACTAGTATAAACTAGTCCAAACTAGAATTCCAGAGGCCTTTCTTGACGGTCACACAGTCAAGTGCCATATACTTTACTAAAACAGAGGTTTCCGTGTTATGCTTTCTCTGCAACATGGTACTTAAATAAAAAGCGATAAATACTTGACAGTACTGTGAAAATCATGAGCGCAAATCACCATGATCTACCACCCCCCACCCCTCCCTGAGTCAGATTGGAAAGTATGAAGCATTCGGTGGGTTTTGAGTGTGTGTTGGCATATCCTGTGTGAGGTTGACCAGAGATAGATTACACACCCAGAGTGTGTGGTGACCTGTGCTGCAGCCAACCAGCAGTGGTTTAGATTGTAACTAAATCATTTTATATATCGCAGCCATATCTGCTCTTCCCATGGCAGTTAGGAGCCGCAACAACCGTCTCGGCGCACACAGTCACTGCAGGAATGAACAATTACACAAACTGGGTGTTTCAACAAGTTTAACAAGCAAATTCAAGCTATTCACACATATAAAGAATTAGTGTATGGTACTTCCAAATAGGTACTAGGCCAACAGCTGACACAGTGACATGTAGCAACATATACCTGCAACGTGCATTAAATATAACTCAGCATGACAGTGACATCCTTTGCACTGCAGGTGCTGAGAGCACAGAGGTCTTGCAAGATGCATCCAAACAACACGTAGCTGGTCTCAGTGGAACATACATCCATTCCATCCATTATCCACTTATTACATCTTTATCTCCAAGAAGAGAGACTGAAGCTTTTAAAGTCATGGAGAAGAAGCAAGGCTGGGTCCCCTGAGGAGAGGGAGGAGAAGCAGAATAACTAATTGAAAAAGGTCTATGTGTTTCCGATGTGCCTATTTGTTATAAGGGGATGTATTAAAACATAATAATGTGCTGGAGCTGTCAGTAAGATTTTGTCAGACCAACACTGACATCTGTTGGTGGCCTTATCTCTAAACATGTAGAAAGAAAGAGGTTCCATCAAAGCTTCTACATAAACATTGGGTCATATTTGGGGTTAGCCCTATTAAAAAAAGTAATTATGACAAGGAATAATGAATTAATGAAATGTAGTATCCCAAGAGTTTTAAAAACATCCCACAGTGAACTAGAGATACAAGTAGATCACTCAGTGTACTATTGAACAGAGACGTCTTTTGACTCCAGGGAATTTAAATGGCAATAAATCAAAGGTCAGGGTAACATTCACCACATTGGAAATATGTTTCAGTTCTTAATACACGCAGTCCAAGAACATCAGAGTTGTTTTTGTTGAACATTGAATATTGCTACAGATGCCCAAAGAGTCAACACCTAATTCAACTCTGTTAGAATGATTGCTGGTTGAAGCACTGCTATAAATAATCATAAATCGATATCATCTTGGTCGGTGTTATTGAAATCGTGGAAAATGTGGCATTTGTCCCCTCCATTATTTATATCACAAAGTATGTTTGACAACATAAGCTATTTTTAAGAAGGTGATGTGTGCAGATACATTTATAAAAATGCTAATATGTCTGGGCCCGATCTACGGGGCACTTATATAAAACATGGAGGCGGCATGAAGCAGCACATCTCCAGCTCCGTCTATAGCAGCACCTTTCTGTATTCCTCTGTCAAGGTTAGCTCGGGGAAATAATACAAAGATGTGTGTGCATGTGAGAGGGGGGTGGGGGGTGAGTCATCTGGATGAGTCATGTGCGGTGTGTGTGGACAGCTCTGGTAAAGGATGGATAGGGAGACGCAGACTGGGGTGTGGAGGCCAGAGTGGTAAAGTGTCTCGGTGCTCCATGTGACTTAATCAAACCATGGTTAAAGATAACAGACATGTTAAGTTGCGGTCATTGGACAAATGAGCATTCTATATTCTGTATTGCTGCCTGACACATTTTTAATGTATTCCCTAGAGACAGAATGACGAATACAGTTTAATATCATTCATACCAGCTCTGACTTGCAGTATATGTTTATAACCAGCAGGGGGCCCCTGAATATGCATCGTCTCAAAGGGAGCCATGCAGAAGAGGAACAGAAAGAGTCTAGGGACTGTGAGAAAGTTTCACTAGAAAAAGGCAGCCAGATAAGAGGAATAAGATGTGTTTTCAAGACAACCTGCTTCAGAGAATTTGGGTGTCTGGAAATTGTCATAGCAGTATTTCATTTTCTCACCCTCTCTCTCGACGGTCCTTTCCATCCCTTAGAGAATGAATTCACATCAAAGAGAGCTGTATTTCCCTGAGGCTATACGCCTCTCACTTCCCATCACATCCTTATAACCTACGGTATACATGGTAATGTATGTCACTCATTCAAACAACATGCCGCACACAACTGAAAATATTTACATGAACAAATAATTAGGGTTTCTAATGATTGGCAGGCATGAAAGTAAGGACAGCAGCTGTACTGAACTATTTTCTTAGGTGTGCTTGTAACTTGGCTGAGTCGTGATCAGCTGAGTCAGACGGACGACTTTGTCCAAATGTATCGGATTTATCCTCAGTGAGTCAGTGGAAGACTCTTGGTCTGTACCTCGATCAACTAGCCCTCTGCCTTTAAACGTTCAATGACGAACATACTGTATCCATGCGCACGAGGCAGGAGAGCATCAAGTTTACACGCTGCATCTGACTTAAGAGAGAAGGGGGTGAACATCAGGCATCACGATGCACTGGCTGCTGATAGGACGACACATTCTGATGGGCTAAAAAGACATTTTTTTCCCCCACTCTCTCTTCTACAGAACCCACACCTGTAACGGTCAATGAACAGTCACGTCTGATGGAATCAAACTGCCTTCGGGTGATCCGGTTTAATTAATTCTCACCCACTTACACTGGCTTTCTAAAAGGGGGAGGGGGTGGGGGTGAGTTACGAAGGAGGAGGAGGGGAGTTGGGGGGGTGTGATGAAAGATTCATGAGCAGTGGTGATGTTAGAATGAGGATAGGGGTTCTATGTCAATGTTAGTGAAAGGGATGCTGTGACCACATGATTCCCCAAATAAATATGCATGAGAACCACATACATATGCATCACAATGCACATTATTCAGAGGAACGAGTATGAGGAACAGCATATAGTGGGGAGAGTGCCCTCATTGCTTTGCTTATTGTTTCACTGAGCAACGGGTAATTCCCTATTTTGACAACGTACTGGAGCACCACTGTTGACATGGCTCCAGGCCTTCAGTTCTAACAAGCTGCAGATTGGAAACCAGGCTGAATCATTGTCAATGTTTAGTGCATGTAAAACTATGCAGCTGTGGTGAAATGAAGTACAGAGATGAGGAAAGAAGGAAACTGGAGACTGACTGAGTGGGAAGGGAAGAGGAAGAAAAAAAAAATGAGAAGGGGGAACGAGCAGGAAGAGGAAGAGTGGTAAAGCAGAATACTGATTAGTGGTGTGTGCGAGAAAAGGGGGGGGGGAGGAGAGGTAGGGCAGAAGCTGCACTCTGCAGGTGAATTCTGAGCCTTGTGGGGTCTCGCTCTCCCTTTCTTTCTGTCTGCAAAACGATGCTCGTGTAACCGGCAGGAAGAGAAATGAACAGATATGGGCTGGATGGGAAGAGATGAGGAACTAGATAGAGAGGGAGTGTGGAGAATAGCAAGATAATTTAAATATGGTAGTAGTGGAGGGGGAGAATCACTTACACTTGCAGAATAAAAATGACGCAAGGGATCAGACAATGTGTGCAGAGACGTTCCCTGGACATCAAAGTGGCATCCCCACAGTCCCTCCCTTCTGCTTCTGCTCTCACTATCTGGCTCTTCTTTTTCTCCCTCCGACTGCTGCATTGGAGAGCAGATTTCTTTTATTATTATTTTTTTAATTAAAGCAGGGGAGGGAGCTTGAGATGATACTGTACAATGTGAGAAAAGAGGGAATCTGAAGCGAGGAGTTGTGAAATATAGCCTTAGGGTGAAACTGTGGGGGCAGAGGGGGGTGAAATTAGCAGAAGAACACGAGCTGCCCTGAGATTTTTACTCCCAGTGACGTACTACTTTTTCATACTTAATTCATGACACCCCTGTGAGAGCATTGATGGCTGGTTCTGGCATTTGTGTGTGTGTAGGCGTACGGACCAACGCTACCTTTGATACTGTATGACTTATTAATGTTTGGTTAATTAGTTTGTATAACTCATCACATCGTCACATCTCCCTTCTTGATAACTTTATGGACTGAGAGATTTGGGCCTCGGGATTTAATGACCGTGTGGAGGGAGATGGTGAAGAAATAGCTTGTAGAAAACCTAAATCGAAATTATTAATATAGTTAAATCATAAGTGGGATATTCAATCAACATTCATCAAATAAGTAATCAAGTTAGTAAACTGGTTACTATAACGTTACAGGGATACTGCAATTCTTGTTCTGATTCTGCAAATACTATACAATGTTTATGGAGTTCATAATGTTCAATTTTGGAACCAGGTTTCGGTGTTGTATTGGGTTTTTGTTTTACTGTAAGGTGTATTTGTTATTTTGTCCAGCCCATGGATATCCCGAACACAAAGTAATCCATTTGACTCAGGTGAAGAGACATCTGCCCTGGACATACTGTTGACATGAAAAGCTAAGCTACAGGCTTAAGAGCTCCATAGGATGAACTTCCTGTCAGTCACATACTGTAGGGTCATTGACATACTGTCCACGGACAGTATTTTTCTGTCAACCCCACAAGTGATGCCCCTCTTTATAATAATGCCTGTACAAAGTGTTTGTTCATCAATCCATCCTGTGTAACTCTTGCTCTTCATCCCGTAGAAATGTACCTCCTCTTTGTCGCTCTCACTAAACAAGTGAATCATCGCTGTCACTCCCTCCCTCTTCCGTTAACTGCAGCTTTCTCGCTCGTACACGCACACATGGAAAATCAGCCATCAGTAGCCAATCAAGCAACACCACCTATGAGAAGGAGAGAAGTATAGTGAGAGACGCAGAATAAAAGAAAATAGGAAAGATATTGCAAAGATAGGAACATGTTGAGAACGCATTATCGTTGATCATATCATATACCGTTTACACCTTTGTCTTATTTACAAGTCATTTTTTGATGGGTGCTTACCTTACATCTTCTTAGCTTACATCCTCCAAAAATGTACAGCAAAACAAATTTCACAAAGTTCAGTTTATGTTTAACTGTCCTGTAAAGACATCATGTTGATTATATTGTAAAAAAAAAAAAACACACACAACTGCTGTAATTTTAATTACAGACAATAATTTCAAAAAGATATTCATGAATGATCATGAATTCTTCTTCTCGGATTGTTTTGTTTGTAATGTTTTAGGGGCCTCAATAGGAAAAAGAATCCTCTATATAACCACTGATATTAATTACTTTTTAAAAGCTGAACAGTGACACACCACATAGATCATACATCATTTTATGTATTCTCTGTTATAAACTTTTGTGCACGACACAATCGGGACTGGTGCAGGTGGATAGAGTGTCACAAGTGGTGGAAGCATTTGTTTGAGGCCGTGACAGTGACCGATTGGGTCGGCGAGGAAAGGATGGAGGTGACATTCAGAGTGAAACACAGAGAAAGAGTAAGAGAGGGAGAGAGGCCGCAAGGAGTATCCTCAAAGTTTTGGTTCATGCGTTTCTATTGGCTGAATCATCATCCCAAACTGCCTGCTTCTGGCAGCAGACTCTGCAACTGTGTGTGAAACTGATGCTCGGGGCACAATAATCTGTTATGCGGGTCATATTGCTCCATTACTGCATAAACTATTGAACTCGATGATTCTAGTGAGTTCTAGATTCTGACTTAATCATGAGTTTCTCCCAAACAAAAATTGTCTTTAATATCCAAAAGAGAGACACCTGAATTAGGCCATAAAGAGACCAGAGACCTTTCCAAAAGCAGACAATGTGACTCGTTAAACACAGGTGTAACTGAGGATGTTAATACGCTATTAATAAGCCACTCTCAGCGCTTACTGTGACAAGCAGAAATGAGTGCAGTGAGAAGATTCTAAACATACCAAGTCAAAGAGTTTAGAAAAGTCTGACTGAAATTGGCTCAACAATCTCCACTCACTTGTTCTAAAGCTTCCAATCATGTGCAATATTACTTCTCTATTTTGTTAGACTTATTTTACTAAATTAATCTTACTTTACTGTTGTTCTAATGTGCCCTGGTGTTAACACTACCTCTTTTTACTCTTGTTCTTATTCTTATGTTGCTGTAATACTTTTTTATTGTAGTTTACTTATTTTAGTCAATGTATCTTGCTCCTATTGCTATTCTTCTTCATTATTCTAAACCCTTTCAGGACCTCTAATCCACCTTTCAAAGTTTAGGTTCATTCTTGACCTAATGACCAAACGCTCTCCCCACTCAAGGCCCACCACCTCAACTTGTTCTAGAGTTTGTACAGCCTTCATTAGCAGATGAAGGTTGTTCATCTATCATCAAACTGTAGATGTTCAGAGTTTCCATTATTCTGATCGCTCAATCACCTATTCTGGAGCTTCTTTTCACCAGCTTCTATATCACCTAAATACATTACCAAAATGTCTCCAAAGAGCACGAGAAAACGGTTTTGACTGAAGTAATCATCTGTCTAAAGACAAAATCACTACACATTTGAGTCAGTATTTGTTCTGCACTGCTTCTCACATACATCAGAATTGAACAGGGGCAGTGATCCGATTATACACATGAACATCGGTTTGCTGTTCATTATATAGTCATCAGCCTGCATAAACAGTTTCTAAACAGCTTTCAAAAGTCTGAGAAAGTAACCGTGATGATGTAATCAGGTCAGAGACATTATGGGAATGTATATAGGCTTTGTTGTCAGTCAGGTTATCTCAGCCTGCTGCTTATTCTTTAAATCACTTTTTCACAAACATCCCAACTTGATATAAGTAAAATACTAAATTGTTGTACTACCCCTTTAATTAAAGGCAAGATAGAGCAGATACAGTGGAGTCCCACAGCTCCATGGTGCCTCTCAGAGATGATCCAGGAATGACAAATATGTTTTTGAGCAGAGGAGGGCACATGTTACATAGCAGGTTCAGGGAAGGAAGATAATTACTGATCATCTTGGCACAAACACACAAATGTATACACACAAGTCAAGTAGACAAATAGTTTAAAAAGCCAAACAACAACATGGTCGACATGACTAATAGTTAAGTTCACTTTTCCTGCTTCCTCCTGTGAGATTTGATGTTCATGCCTCTTTTGCGCACATGCTTGTACCCTTCTAAAGCAACTTCCTGGGGGACAATTAATCCACTAGTCTGAAACGAGCTTGACAAAGACAAGCACGACTACGAAGTAGCATAACTACCCAATAAAAAGTCAAAGAATGTCCCCCATCAACCCTACACACTCCTCTCTCCTCTTTTTTTTTCTCTCTCTCTCTCTCTCTCTCTTCCTCCCGCCCCTCACGGAACCCTGAGCATCCTCCTGTTGACTAAATTTCCTCGATGACGTCAGAGTCCACGTACATTATCCATGTAAGTGATGCTTCTGAATGAATGAGTGTCCCCTCCCATCTCCATTACTATACTACGGGATGTCTATAAGAGCAGATCGCCGGGACAGCCCGCTGAATTTCATGACGGCCGTGAGGTGCAGGAGCGAGAAGCGAGATTGAAAGATAAATCAAAATTCGAACTACTTCTGCCGAAAATTACGCACCAGTGCTGACCATGAGGTTAGGTAGGATAAGACTTTGATATGTGAACACATTTGCCGCCATTAAGTTATAATGTGACGAGGTAGGAAATGGTAAAACTGTGCTTTCTTTTTAGTTTTGATCAAGTCTTAACCTAAAGACATCTCAGCTGGGCCGAAGAAGACCAAGAGGTAAGTTGTCCTTTTCATTGTGCCATTTGTTTTTGTCCTATGCACATTTTGATTACAGCAGCGGTCTTGATCCACGTGTGGCAATACATTACAACAAGGATGAGCTTGTTAAATCGGCGTACGGTCACTCTTTTTCCCGTCAGCGAATTTCCCTCTGCGTGCCATGTCGTGAATCTACGGTAGATTACGGCGGCTGGAAGTTACTGCAGTGTGAGTCACTTTGGCGCACATGGGCAGTGACAACTGTAGAAAAGGATGGAATGTCTTGTAGGGTGTAGGCTGCGCCGACTGCATGTTAACCAGGCTGCATCCCCGCAGAAAGTCAATAGCGAATCACGACATGCGGATGATATATATGAATATTTTTCAAGGGTATCAGCCGTTGTGGGACGTGTCCTGTCGGGCTGCTTCTATGACTCATTAATACCTAACACACAGCCAAGAGTGCTTGTAAGAGTTAAGCTGAACCAAAACATAAAACACACAGAATCAACCGTAAGGTATCCGTTAGTGTTACGGTGGAGAGACCTACTTTAAATAAAGTGACCTATTATTATAGCTTCGGCGGGCAGATCGCCTCTCCCTGGTTCGGCAGTTGTTTTTCCCCTTTTTTTTCATGTTGAAATGACATCGTGACGCGTTGTTGAGATGAAGTCAATTTTGCGTCATTCCTGCGCACATGCAGACGTCTCCCGATCACCCGTCAGATGGCTTTAAAGACACAGCGCGAGTCGCCTATATACGTCTACAGCCTGCATTGCAATGTGTCTCTATAGGTGGAGAAGATGAGGGAGGTGAGGGGGTGGGAAGCCCAGGGGGCCTGATGAAAACTCCCCAGTGTAACTCCTGGAGGGGGCTATGACCAGAATTACAATGAGCGTGGTTCAATAACCTCTCCAGCTGTCTCGTGTCCAGCTGCGCAGGGTACATTCACCGCGGAAACAACATGGGGCATAAAAAAAGATCAGCGATACACTTTTGAAGATCTTTCAAAGAGCTGGAATAACCAGCGGCTCCGACAGCCGCGTGGCGCTGTCCATGGCGCTGACCGTGGTCTGGTCTGTGGGTTGACCGTCATGGGGGCTAAATTAAAAAAACAACATTGTGATAAACTAGGAAGCTGCAGTTTCTAATACACAAACATTAACAATAAGCCTTTGTGTCCATGCAGTCAGTGAACCATCCAAGATTTCTCCATACAGAATAATATTACAGACGTCTTAAAAATGTTATATGAGATTTCGTTACCATGGTTCGTTATCAGTTCACGAGTAGGAATATTGTAAACTTTCCAGCCTCTACCGAGCATGTGCATGCCTCTTACTAATAGAGAGGCGCATCTCTAGAGACATTTACGGCTCACGCAGCAGCACTGTTGGTCGGTCAGCAGAAGATTTTCAGGACCATGGACAGCGACAGAGTCCAGATACTTTGTCACAGAGCAAATTGGTCTACTTTCGATGAATAAGAATAACAAAGATCAGATTTTCAAATGTAGTTCAGAGCTGCACTTTGATAACTGTTAATAGAAGTAGGGCCTAACTGGTAGTGACACGGACAAAAATATGACACAGGAACAAGTCCAAGTCTGTGGTAACTTCTGGTGACACTTGAGTGGCAACTTTTGTACTTGCACACTCACATTGCTCCTTTCCCTTTCATCCTCGCCTATTTAGATTCCTTTAGGAGAAAAATAGTTCACATGAAAACACACATATCCCTACAGTCAACACTTTACACAGCTTCAAACGGCCTAAACAGCCAGCATACACATCAGATGAGCGCTTGTGAGTCCTCAAATTTCCGGACTGCTGACGTCAGTCCTGGAGTTACTGAGTTGAGCTTGCATAAGCCACCAGTCCACCCTGCGCTCCCGTCCGTCCATATCCTGTGAATGACTCATAGATAATCGGCATGGAAATCAATACTACAAACACAACAAGTGGGCCATGTAACCATCAGTCTGGCCACACGTAGCCTCAGGCCTCTGGCTGGAAAGGCTATTATGTGTGCCACTGTGAGCTCTGTGTCATGATGTATAATCAGATTTGGCTGATGGCTGTGTAGTGCACCTCAGAGATATGCCATGTGATTATAAAGAGCACTTAAAGTGCTAATTTTCCTTTGCACCTGACATGTATTTCTTTATGAATTGCAATCATAGATGACATTTAATTGTTGAACAAAGGTCAGCATTGTGGTGTCTCTCTCGCTCTGCACACCCCACCTTTCCCTCTGCATGTTGTTACCAGCTTGAATGCTTTCTTATTCTAATTTAATTACATGCTGCTGCTCTGTCCTATCAGTCAGTGCATCAATACCTTGGCTCTAGACTGCTTACTGCTAAAACTCCTCCAAAAGTACAGTAACAGTCTACAGTCATGGCTACTGACGTCTGGCAAACCTCTGCTCTGTGTGCTAAAATTCATCTTTGTGACCGTAAGAGTTAAGACGAGTGGGAAGATGCTGCTGTGCCGTATGAAGTTTCCTTTTCGGAGCCCAGCACTACTGAAGGCTGCATCACCAGCATCATCAAACCAGCGAGGACGTCAGCGGTTACCACAGCCAATCATATTTCTCCCGCTGTCTCCATGGTGACCGTGGCATTAGATTGTTACTGTAGCAACACCACCACTGGTAACAGTCTACAGCCATGGTCGCTAGGGGGCAAAACACACATCTGAACCCGAGTGGTGCAAAAGAGACACAAGACATATGGGAATCAGCAAGAGAGGGAAAGTGAAAGCAAAAAGAAGTGTACCGTTTGAATCACACAAAGAATTTAATTGACAAGAACATATTTTACAGCATTTGATGTGGAGTGTATCATTTACTCGTTCAATTGATCAACAAACCACCTAAATCCTGATGGTAGAAAATACAAGTATATGATGTGTATATATATATATATATATATATATATATATATATATATAGAGAGAGAGAGAGAGAGAGAGAGAGAGAGAGAGAGAGAGATACAAGTAACTGAACTCTATGAACCTGACCATGATTTAAGCACAGAGGCAGAGATCCTTACATTTAAGAGATGTTATGGAAAGGACAACATATTTGAATATCTTTAAAAAAGGCTTCACATATCTGCTGCACATTTGAGACGGAATATTACAGTATACCCACATCCTGGAGGGGGGAAAGACTCCTTGACAGGTAGATGAAAGTCTTGGGTTCTGAAGTTGTACCAGAGCAGCAGTGTCAGGGAAAGGCTACCTGTAAAGTCCTAATGAAAACTAATCCACTCCTGCCAGCAAAAGAGCTCAGGGAACCTCCTGAAACTGCTGTTGATGCTGATATTCACTCCTCATCAGAAATCCATTTTCTTTTTTGTCAAATTCCTTATGAAAGTTGTTGGCTTTAATGATTCCTGAACTAATTTCACCTTTCATGGATATGCATATTTGAATAAGTCCCATGTAATGTCTAATTTCCTATCAATAAATTGATTAATCATTAACATATGAGACTTTTGTATCTTTGTCAGTAATAACGTCATTTTCTCTGCACTGTAAGACTCCACATGCTGAACTCCTTTCCAGCAGCACATAAACTCTTACTGTTCAGAGACCAGGACTCAGAACATGAAACTGGCACCATTGCTGGTTATAATAATCAACTTGACTTTAATTTCCACGATTTACTCGGTAAAGTTTGAAAGATTGCGTCTTGCTTTTTCAGCAGTCTTTGGCAACACAATAATAGACGAGGTACAGTAGATGCTAATATACAATATAAATATACAGTGGAAGAAGTAATGTGTAACAAAGCATGTGTCTGAGTACAGATGTTGAAGAAATACAAAAAAAGTTCAAGTTGTACATTTAGTGGCAACACAACCAGGAGAAATGAAGTAGGTGAATGACATGATATGAAGCTCGAGCAATCCCTCTTTTTTCATGAATTCTTCTTTGTGTGGCCAGCTGCTTAGAAAAGTTCACGGTGATAAGTACTCTACTTATTAAACAGTGGTCTCAAGGGTACAACTATTTTCAGCCCAAGGATCTCATGTGCCAATAACTATTAATATATATACTATATAAAGATGAGGAGATGTTAAGCTGAAGAGGCACAGGTTAAGTACATTTTGATCACACTTATACATATTTCCTACCTCAGTGTTCAAACCTGTTGCTCTCAGAGGTGACATGCATCATAACTTTTATGTCAGAGCATTTACACAAACTGACCTCATCCAGTAACACCAGGGATTCCCTTGTACGTGGTTGTTGGTAGGCAACTCAGCAGGATAAGAGAGAGCGAATCCTAAAGTACCGACATTGTGAAGTCTCCTCTTTTCTACCTGAGAATAAAGAGATGCAAGACTAACATTAACTACCACATTCAGTACCACCGGTACAATCAAATATTGTGTCAGAAAAGAGGTTTCATTGTGTTTGTTAAATATGTCGCAGCACTATCACTTTAAAATCACTTTTAACAAGAACTTCTAATGAGTCTTTAGTAAACAATGAGCTCATGATGACTTCATAATAAACTATCAATTCATTCCTTCATATTTATTAGTATATTTGATTATCCAATTACATCATAAGGATTTCTAACAGATCAGTACATCACTAGTGAATGACACAAGACAGATAGTGGAATGAATAATCATGTTCATAGCACATTTACATTAATATTTCCATCCATATGGCATATTATTAGCCATCACAGCCACACTAATGGTGAGCTGGTAAAGGGACATGTAAGTATGTAGAGCAGTCCATCGGTGTGTCAGTGTCATCCCTGATCTTCCCAAGTAGCTTCAGGATGTACAATAATGTCCGTACAGTATTTAAGAACTGACGTTGACTTGGGTTTGGATAAAATTAAGAAAAGAATAGACAGCAGGGGGTGGTGTATTTCGCAGTGGAATAATTTGCCTAAATCGTGAGGAAACTATGTACACAGAGTGTGGCTGCTTCTGCTTGTTTAAAAAATGTGTCATCTCACTAGAGTTAAGTAGGAATACAGCAAACTAATCATGGTTATGTTGTGTAAAGTGACAGTAAAACACTACATACTGCACCTTTCATTTATCTGAAATCAATGTATTAGTCAAGAAGAAGAATCCCAAGAATTCAGAATAATGTCTCTAAAGTTTATGACCTCACAGTTCTATCAGAAGAAAAACCTTCAAGTAAAGCAACAAAGGAAAATCAGTGGCCCCTTCCCACTAGATTGAGTATGAAGGGGCTACATTAATTACACAGAAACGGAAGATCACAGCATGACAGGAAAACGCAGACAATCCACGGCAGGACAGAGTGGGTTGAGGAAGAAGGTGACTTTGTCACAGCCCTGTGCTGGGGTGGCTCTTGGCTGGATGATCAGGGACAGGCTGACCTCCCACGCAGAATTAGTCATCTCTTTACACCACTTATTATTTTTTTTGCACACTAAAGAATCTTATTCAACCTTCTAGCAACCTTCCTTCACATTGCTGTTCGGCCGCCCAGGCATCTTCTCTCCCACACACACACAGTCAGCAGCCTCTAGACATTATCATTTATTGTTCAAATTTCCACAGGGATGCAGATCAAGGGGTTGTTAAACACATAGCTGCTAATCTCCACCGCGAGGATAGGATGACCCAACTAAATCAAAAGAAGCATTTGCAATTAGACTAGTTTTAACATGAACACAACAGGCTGTTTTGACTAAGTTAACTGTTCTCCCTTCTGTCTAATTCTCCCTTCAAGGGACCTGTTACCTTCACTTGCTGATCTAATTTGCTCTTACATTGCCTACCTGATGCTTCAGAGCAAAATGTGAAAACAAGACACAATACGAAGGCTCAGCAAATCCAGCTTACTCAAGAACAAGCTACTTTTGGAGTTACACATGCTGTAAAATATGTGCAAAAGCAAGGACGAGCTTTCTATTCATCATGCCTCTTCAGAAACATGTTGACTGAAATATCCAGATCATACAGACACACTTTGTACACTGACAACATGCAGCTCTTCTTCCTAGTACCCTCCTCGGGAATTGAAATAACACACGCACTGTCACATGAGACGTCCATTATTATCACCAAAGCCCACTCAAAGCAACCTTTCAAACAGCATGTTCCTCCGCAACCAAGCATAGATTTATTTTTCCTTCATGCATTTCCCTAAGCAGTTTCTCACCCACCTAGTGTCTCGACAGAGGTAAATACCAAAGCTGTCATCTTTTGTTGTCATTTCTGTTAAGTTCTAGTGTAATCCAGGGGAACGGCTGCTTCTCTCCACAGACAGAGAGAAGCAGGCGCTGAAATACAGACTTCTAATCACTCTGTTGTGTATCTTATATACATGCCCTCTACTGACACTGCTTTCCCAGCTCAGACCCAGTCACATGTGGCCTTCTGAAGTCACAGTTTGCCTCAAAGCAACACTGATGGAAAAAAAAAATGTGCAAGAAAAAACTCCTCCTCTTCAGTTTTTTTGTTGTTGTAGTGAGTCATAACATATATTTGAAAAAAAACAAAACGTATGTCTTTTTTCTACCCATGCCAGATTTGTCAGAAAAGTTCAGTAATAATGACAAACATATGGGAAGCAGTTAAATGCTATAGACTATGATAAACAAAGGGTTAGGATAGTGCATTTACTTAGCGAGTGGGTAAATGTAAAGTTGCCTGACATTCAGAAAGGCAACTCTACTGCTGTGACTCAGCCTTTCCCGGGTTAGAGGAATTAAACAACTAAAAACATCTCGGGTGCTTACATACAGTATTTTACCGGCTCGCAGGTAGCAGACAAAGCCACAAAAAAACATTGACCCAGGCAACCAGTTCATATTTACTGAAATATATTATTCCAATTAACATCTCTGGTTGTGTGATGACGTGTGGTTGTCGAGAGGGCATTAGCTGATGGCGTTTGAGTCATATCACAGCTTCCTGTTGCTACGCAAACAAGTGCTGGGGCACCAATGGCAACCAGCTGAACGTGCAGTCAGGGTATATATCGGCATCACCGTGAGCAGTGCATCACCTGAGCACCCCGCTGTGTAAAGCACAGGCTCAAACCCGCCACCTCTGCAGAGTCCTAATAAACATGTCACAAATTCTCGATGGTGAGCTGCGCCCTCTGGACAAGAAACTGGGTGCTGATGGCAGAGGACGTGTGATGGCTAACACGTTCAGAGCAGGCAGGGTGCAGCCCGGGAGAATGAAGGAAATGGGATGCCAAGGAGGATGAAAGAGCGGGGAATCGAATTCCTACCACATCTGGAACGAATTGCATACACCAGTTACAGAGGAACGCTGGGCTCTTGCACCGTGCCAAGCACACTCACTCTCATGCTGCCATGCCCAGCAGAGCCTTTCCACAGTGAAGTGTGCGACTTGAATGCCTTACAGGACTGCAAATAAGCTATGCAAACAGTGCCACCTAGTGGTCACTCAGCTGTCTGCATAGCTGGTACGGAATCTGAGAGAAGAGACTGATTGGGGTTTACATTACTCACAAAGCCGTCTGTCAGCGACTGGCAGAGCAAAAACAGATCAGAGCCTCAGACAAGTAAACACAATATGCTTTGAAATAGATCCACCCCACTGCTCCGAAATTCACTTTTATGGAATTTAGGAGAATTGGTGCAACTTCACCATTTTGTGTTTTCTCTATTTCCCACATGCAGGGTTATGATTTTTTTCCACATTGTGCTCTACCAGGAGCAATTATGACTGTTTTAATAACACTACTGAACAATTTTACAAACAAGAAGACTGCAGCAAGTTGATAAGTAGGTCAGGCTGGGTCACACACTGCATCAGTATGGGACAATGCAACGACTAAACACACCAACAAGACATTCATGTATAGAGCCATGTCTCACTGGCATACTCAGCCATACATTGTACATTACATTTACATAATCTTTATATTTAACTGAGATATTTCACAATACTGTACTCAGAATTGTATAGTGATATCAATGCAGGGGGGACGATGAAACAAAACATTTCAGTTTGAACTTGGTGAAGCATTGTGTGATTACTGTACTGTAATTCTACAACAGCATACTGCTATGATCATCTGATGGGTATTTTACTGGGAAATCAAATCCACGTAAGATTCCATAACTATCTGTGAAGTCAAACCATACAGCCGTGATTTAAAAAAAAAATGTGACAGTAACTTGCTGTGAAATTAATGCAACGAGTGGCCAGTCATTTACTCTAATTGTACAGCCCAATGTTTTAGTGTCTTTTTTATCTTGATCTTGTAAAATTCAAGAGGTTATTCTTAAAGATCGGCCCGCAAAATAAGTATTCTTCGACTTTCTTTGAAGCACGGAATAAAGATGATTATTTATTTCAAGCTTTTATTTAAAGTGTTGAATACCATACGTTTGGTGAAGGCTATTGAGTAGTAAGAGTAGACATTTGTTGATTATATTGCAATTTGTCAACATGGATACATGTTGACAAAGCAACAATCGATGGGATGGTTCCAAATCAATAATCAATGAGAATGAGAGTGAGAAGGAATTAGGATACAACACATTTATACAGACAAAAACTGAATGTATTTAATGTGATCTTCATTACTTTACAGATGTCTATGAATGATCTACCAAAAAGAAACACCATCTATGTTAAACATTATAATGTCACACATTTCAATTCAATTTATTTTTGTGTAGCCCAAAATCCCAAATTACAAATTAGCCTCAGAGGGCTTTACAATATGTACACATTTGACATCCTCTTGTCCCGGAACACTCACATCGGAACAGGAAAAAGTCCCCCAAAAAACCCCTTAACGGGGAAAAAAGAGGAAGAGACCTGTGAAATACTCATAAGAAAATAAAAACATTCTATAGTTGTATGCAGACATTAACGTGTTCAGACTTCTACTATTGTTTATTGCAATGTAAGGGCCCTATTTGACTTTACAATTACAATATTTAAATCCCCTTTAGTTCCATCTTTTGTGTCTAAAATGGTTTAAACAGTTTTTAAAACATATCCTTTTTTTCCGGTGTGCAAATCAGCAATTATTTAATATCTAAAGGCAAAACAAATCCTTAGGTTTGGAGATTAAAAACTGTACATATGGGGAGAGGAGGAAGAGAGGATTTATTAAACTTCTCCCCTCTTTCCCCCGGATAGAGTGCGTCAAAAAATAAATCAAACATCAGCTGCGAGAGAGCTCTGCTGCCCAATAATTTATTCTTGGCCGCATCACACACTGTACTGTAGCAAGTACTGAGCTCTTCAAAATAACAGCCACTAGAGGGGCACGAGAGACGCATCATGAGAAAGACATCTGGCGGGACGGGCTGCATCACACTGGCCTCTGTTGCCAAGGAGATACGATGGTGGAAAGCAGGAGGAGGGTCTGACGAGAGAAGCCTAGTATTTGTAGGCAAATAACAAAACTCACAGAAGATCATCCCCACCGGAGACTATGTGCTGCAATGTGGGGAGAATTCGCAAGTTCTCGGGATCAGCTGGAGCCACAGCGCGCTGCTGTCAATCAGTGTCTGCTGTGGCAGCCGAACAGCAATAGAGGGTTTATCTATTTATTTATTGACAGGCTCCTCCATCAATAAATAATGAGGATGGAGAGCAGTCATGACTACAGTAGCACTGCACTCATCTATAGGAACTCGCACTGTTTTTAAGACCGAGGGCTTAAAAACAAGCCCGTCCCTTCAGCATGGCACCGACTTCATCAAACACACTCACACAAGAAGCAAGCTTCCATTTCAGATTTATTGTTTCAGAGTTTGACTGCACACCAAACTAAAGTTCATCATACAATATATCTATGACTGGAAGCATAGCATGAAGGGAGACATACAATGCTGTACCCAAGGACAGGCTGACTGCGTTTGGCTAGATCCCCCCCCCCACATTAACACTTTCATTCTATTTAACATACTCAAGGTCACCTCACGTGTTCTCTCCATCACAAAAGCCGCGTGTGCATTGCAGAAATGCCCACACGTTTCTGTGCAGGAAGAATTTCTGTCTTAGCACACAGCAGAGAGCGGCTCCTTCATGGCAATGTGACTCGCATAAACATGCATGACCTCAGACACACAAGCTTTTCTCTCGGTTGCTTGCATTGTGAGCTCTGAGCACATGCCAAAAACGTGAATAAGAGAAAATTAATTTGGTTTGATCTGCTGTTCTGTAAAATGAGGGATTATTTATGGCTGGTAATCCATTTGAGGAGCGGCTGAAGGGCTCCTCTGGCTTTAGCTCTGCTCACTGATAGACTGTCTGGACAAATACCCGCTCTCTCCTCTTCTGGCCTGACCTCCCTCCAGCTACTAGCAGAGGCAGAAGCACTGGCAGGCACGAGGCGAGTCAAAGACTGAGCTGGACACGATGTATCATTCCCCTTGACAGCCACAGGGGGCGCACTGGTTCTGCGCACACTGCTTGGTAGGAAGGGCTGGCTCCGAGCCTGGTTTCTGCAGGCAGGCAGAGGGATGGCATTAACACTTGGAATAGTGACAGCACCTACCTCAGACAGATTAGTGGTAATATGAGGCAATGTGGCGTCTGCAGGGTGTATTCACGCTACAGCAATTAACTGCATATCTAACTATCTTTCATACATTTATCAAATAAATGAGAACATTCATGATGCAAATCAAGGTCAATGTCAAAACCACACCCTTTTGAGGGAGACATACAGATACATGGTCTTGTTGTTATTTTGCCACTGGGTGTCAGTGTGGCGACATACTGATAAAAGTAGTCACACACATGCTGAACACTGTGTGGTTCTCCTCTGCCATTCATTCTTTTATCTCCCACCCCTTGCTTACCCGAGTCTGTCTGCGCGTGGGCCGCACAGGTTGGTTGTCAGGGTGGTTGGGCGCCCACGGTCCCAGGCTCTGATTGGAGTAGAAGTCCATGGGGTAGACTTCCTTCCAGTCAACCTCCTGTAGAGCTACAGCTGCCTGAGAGATAGTGAGACGGATAATCACAAATAAGGTAAAAAAAGTGCAATACCAGCCCACTTAAATGGCCGTACACGATCCTGAAGTCCCCCCCCCCCCCCCCCCCCTCGTTATTTAGTACTGTATTTGCAGTTTTTGGGCAAAGCAGCTGCAGGAAACCACACAGTGATGAGAAGTCGCAACAGACAAGACAGGTGTCATAATATTAAGCTTGGATAACAGGCAGAGTTGTCATGTTATCCCTATGCAGCTGCACTGCATGACACAACATCTGTTAGAGGAGAGCAACAGCACAGGCATGACAGTGCAGTGACATAAGTGCAGACTGCTCCGTATGGAAGACAAGTGCCTGTGAATATTGATTCTGAATGAAAGAAGGAGCAGCTGAACGACTGAACAAATGAATAAACAAGCGTGCTGAATGAAGGAACAAATCATTTGATTGTTGCATTTATTGCATTTATTAATTCATCCAACTCCTCATACATCTTTCAGACAAGTTCGACGCCAAGATCCAACTTGAGCGTCATAAAATTTGGGATAATTTCAATGATGTATGGAAATATGATGAGAAAGTCATGTGACGCACTAGAGAATTCAGTTCAAAGGAAACGAGAAAATGCAGCTTGAAAGTGATGAATTCTCTATTCCAGTGGGACATAATTCATCACTGTTAGCTTGTTGCTGTGGTGTGTACCAACACCGACACTACTACTGAAGGTAGTGTACCGGCTGTATCTTCAAATAGAAACAGAAACACAACACTCCCGTAAACATGCTTTTTTTTTTTACACGTTCATGTGAACAAGAAACAATAAAGGATAATTGCAATGGCTGTGGAGATAGAGAGATGATTTTACTTTTTCCAAGGAAGTACCAAAGATTTATCTAATAGAGGTTATTCTTTATATTGTTCCATATTTTACAAGTGTAACACAGGTGTCCACCAAACATAGACCCCTTGTTGCATCAAAAAAAAGAAAAGCAACTTGTCCAAATACTGGAGCTGCACAGGGTGTTTGATATCTATATAAATAAACTAGTTTCCATAAACTGTAATCCACCAAAACACCTCTCCATGGGGTCAAACATGATATTTGAATTGCTGCAGATGATGTAGATTGTAAAGTTTTGGTTTGATAGGACCTTAGCGCTGCATTCAATACTGTTGACAACCTTGTAATCCACAAGCTAAATCTTGAATATTTACGGGACCTTATTTGAGTGGTTCTCTTATTACCTCTCAGATAGGACTTTTTTGGTGTCTACAGCTGAATTTGTGCTGGACACGGTCGCTTTTCCATGTGGTGTTCCCCAGGGATTGATCATGGGACCCATTCTGTTTTCCATATACAGCACATGGTGCCACTAGGGCAGATTATCAGTAGTTTCAGCAACATCTCCTCTCATTGTACGCTGATGACATCCAGTTGTGATTTTCATTTAAACCAGATGAGCCTCATAGCATTTCTGAATTGACTGTTGAAATGCAATTAGGGACCGAATGGCACATCCTGCAGTTAAAAGCAGATAAAACTGAAATCCTGATTACTGCTCCAGATAACCTTCACTCAGCAATCAGGCAAAATCTTGGCACCATATTCTCATCTTCTTGGACTAGTCTGTGTAATCTTCATTTGATTTCTGACCAATCCATGACTTTTGATGCTCACATTAGGACGCTGACTCCTATCAAATTTCTTTTGACTAAGAAACATAGCCAAACTAAGGTCTGCTCCGTCAAAGAAATTGTGATGCTATGTGCGCTCTTATCTCATCCCATTTAGACTACAGTTTACCTGCCTTATGTCTTCATTTCACTGTTTAGAAACTGTACAAAATGCTGCCGCTTGGCTCTTAACACAATCCAACAGATGGTCACATATTACACCTATTTCAACCTTTCTGCACTGGCCTCCAGTACATTTTAGTATTCATTTTCAAATGTTGGTGCTTACTTATATAGCCCTACATGGCCTGGCCCCACAGTACATCATGGACCTTGTGCATCCCCACCCCACGAGCTGAGCTCTTAGGTCCGTTATCCTCCTGCACATTTTAAGGCTCTATGGACTCTAAAACCAGCTAAAAAAAACATTTGTTCAGACAGGCTTTTAGCTACCATGTTTTCTATGTTTTAACTTCTTACTATATGTCTTATGTTTTCATCTTTGTTGTATTTATTTTAATTAGATTTTCTTTTCTTTGACCGCAAAGCACTTTTGTCTTGCTTTCTCTGCTTCACTCTCTGCATAGACGTTTATATAAAAGGCTGATCGTAGCACATATCTGATTTTTACTGTATGTATGTGTCTTTGAGGTACAACAAAATAATAAAGTTCTTCCTTAATATCCAGCTAATAATGTGGATGAAATTCCCTAGCGTTTCTCCTAATTAAACAAACAATCTGTATGCTGGGATAAATCCTTCTTTCCTGTCCCCAAACATCCTTCTGGTGGAGTTTTCTTCATTTTCTTCTCTCCTCGGCCCTGATTCCACCCGGCTCTCATTTCCTTAGCTTTTACCCTCTGCTCTCGTCCTCTCTCGCCTCTCACACCAACTGCCTCTCTCTTTGGAACTAGCTTCTTGCTAATCCCTGCTCTGACAGGAGAGCCAAGTGTGTCTTATTGACTATAAATATAACATGAGACGCACTGAAAATAAATGCTGCTGCCCCCCCCCTCCTCCCCTCTCCTCCACCACTGAGTTCACCCTCCCATCTCGTTCCTCCTCATCTTCATTGTAAATGCCAAAAGCACAGTGCGCTGAGACATACACTCAGAGGCATGAGATGTGGGTGAATAAAGACTCATCACAACCGCACTCGTATAGACACAAGTGCGGCCGCAAATTATTTAAATGCACAGACATTGTTCCCAAATAGCTAGCGGGGAGAGCAAAGTGAGCTCGACCTAAAAAGGCTTAAGAAAACAGATTGCTGCTTTCCTCATTACAGCGGGGTGATTTCAGACTTCACATGAACCAGGATAGACCTCAGTCAGAAAGAAAACAAAACAATCATTGCTTTTTCTCCTCAGGTGAACGCTATCATTATTCTTAATGGCCTTGTTCTGAAATGTATGAGCAGCACAAGCGGTGCACACAGATGTGCAGTCGGAGGAAGACAGCGGCCATTTGAAATCACACTCCAATATCCAAGACAGCAATTCCCCTCGCAGCCATTTCACAAGGTTTATATCAGTAGCATATCTTTGAGGGAAATCATTGAATGAATTAATAGTCGACATCAAATGCTAACCAGCCAAGTCACATAATGGCACATAACTGCCAGCACATCACAAAGTGTCTACACCAGCTGCAGCGGCACACAAACAAACGCTTGCTTTGAAATGGATCTTTATGGGTTGCTGTCCAATCTATCTCTCTCTCTTTAGAAAAACAAGACAGCTGCAGGAGGGGAGGGGTGATGGAGTCTGTGTGCTCCTGTGGCCAGTAGGGGGGGGCTAGTCTTCTGCAGATGCTGTTTTCTGGGCGTGTGTGTGTGTGTTCTGTTGTGTTTTATAGCAGGGATATAGGGAGAGAAAGAAAGAGGGAGGGGAGTAGGCACGATTCCTCATCCCCAGCACAAGCAGGCCTTGATGAGTCCTATACACACTCACAACCCTTACAAACGCTTCCCCATAACATTGTAGTAGTTCCTTTATCTCATGTGCTTCGATGAAGGCTTCAGCAGGACATCTGTCAGGGGGTCTGTGTACTGTGTAGGAAGGTCTGCGTGTTTCTGCGTTTGTGTGTGCAATCCATGAGCCTCCACTGATAAGTGAGTGACAGCTGTGAGCTTGCTGTGAGACTATAAGGTGCATGTTTACCTCATATGGAGACAGCAGGGGCTTGGAGAAGGCTGTGCCCCAATCGATAGAAAGGCGTGGACAAGCGATCTGGATCCACCTGTAGGGAGGAGATGGTACAGATTTGTGCTCAAATGTACATCCGCGACAAGAGTGCAAATGTGTGCGTGTGTAAAACAGAAGCAGTCAGAGAGGGCGAGAGACCGTGGGTCCTATTCGACAGGCAGGGCACATCTGTGACTGCACGCTGCATGTGGATATGTGATGCAATGGGTCGTGCAGGGAACCTCCCTCCACCTGATCTCCAGCATCTGTTGGCGAGATCTGTCCTAATTTGCAAAAGCTCTAAAGACGGCCACGCTACACAGTCTGAATGCAGAGCCCGCCCAGTGAAAGAGGGAGGCTGAAGAGAGAGGGAGGAACATGTGTGTTGGTGGTGGGATGGGGGGGGGGGGGGGGGGGGGG
>NW_022280102.1:812005-813938 GCF_004355925.1 Anarrhichthys ocellatus | reverse complement strand
GGGGGGGGGGGGGGGGGGGGGGGGGGGGAGACTGGTTGCAGGAGGCATAAACAATAAAACAGGAAAAGAAGTGAACGGAGGTGAAAAGAGAAGAAATGCAGTGAAAGAAAAGAGGGAGAGGTTAGGTGAGTGTGAATAAAAAAACGCCGCACCAGCCCGGTCTCCACGGAGGTAGCCTACATAGCTGGCAGACAGGGTGGGGTGGGGGGTGTTGTACATGAGAGAGATGGGGAGGCGGGTGAGAAAAAAGGACACAGATATACAGTGATTGGGAGAAAGAGCAATGAAGATGAAAACAGAGGGAGGGGGATTGAGAAGGCACAAGCTCAAAGAGAAGAGAGAACAGAGGCAGAAGAGAGGAGGAAGATTGGCAGGGAGAAAAGTGTTTACTCTAGAAAATGCATGAGAGAGGGATGAGGAGGGCGTGGATGTAAACAGCTGGAGGGAAAAAATGAACAATGGGAAAATGGAGAAGGAGAGAAGCGTTCGGGGCTACAGGGGTTAGCTTTCACGGATCAATGCTATCCGCAGCTCCATCTTCACTCAGGGAGCGGACCCTCCCTTGTCCCTAAACCTAATGATGGAGCTCCATCAGATATATTGACAAATATGAATTGAGTTGCAGTGCATTTAGGATCTTGGTAAATGTCAAAAGGAATACATCTTTTTGAGATTTAAGCAAAGGAATATAGGCGAGTAAAGCAGTGTAGATGGAAAACACTTGAAATAAATGTTTTTTTTGTCCTAACCACTTGAATACCTTCATGTTTACGCTAATGCGTCAAAATCCCCATCTGTCTGGTATTCATCTTCCAACTTTCACACAATTTCTCAACTCATTCATCAGTTGACAGCCAGCTGAGTCAGAGCTATTTGAACCAATCTCCTGAGACCTACAGTAAGTTTGGTGAGTAGAGATGGCGATGTGGAATCTGAGATATGACCTTTACGTCCGTCGGCTGCTATTCATAACCAGAGCCGAACACTGCACATGTATCAAAACCACTTTTGCCCAAACACACAGGAAAGGGGAACAAATCATAACGGGGGAGTCTGACAGTTTGCATTTGTGTGCACACTTGAATGTGTGTAGCCATGTATATGCACTTCTTCTGGATGTACCTGTGTGTAGTGTGTAGAATGAGCTGAAAAGAACACTGGAAGAGGTTAAAAGAGGGACAGTGATTAATAAAGCAAACCAAGACTCCTCCACTAAATCCTTGGGGCTGGCATTGAGAGGAGGGTCTGAGAGGAGAGCGAGATGGAAAGCATGAAAGAGAGCAGATAGCTGATTGGCACATATGCAGACCCAGAAGGGAACATTCTAATATTAGCACAGTGACTGAGTTCAGTAGAATGTATGGTGCCATGGCTGGTATTGCCCCCCAGAATGTAGCCCAAATTGTATTTCCAGCCCTTATCTGGCCTTTAATCTAGCCAGCACAGTAGAGATCCCACATCATGGGGTGCAGTGGAACAAAGAGAGAGCTGGAGGAAAGAACAGAGAAAGAGGTGCAGACACAAAGCAAAAATGTGGGCTCTTGTCTCTGGCAGTGGAGCCTTGTTTCACAACTTATTTCTAAGCAAAGATTTACCGAAATGAGGAATGTATGAATATGACTTTGACGGAAACCTTGTCTCTTCAGTCCCTACAGGAACCGTTCGAGACATGCAAGGAATTAGAGGAACAGGATGCAGGACTGGTGCAGATTAAGCTGTGATATATAAAGGTGAGGTGGCATGACATTTAGCACTGCTATGCAATGTGAGCTCCAGGCCTGGCCAAGCCGCATTACCTGCTGTGGCCCATTACACCCCGATACTATTAGGGAGACCTCCACCTGCATGGCTGCGATTCAATTACACTCAGTCTTGACCCGGCAAAAGGGCGTACAGACAACCTTTAAGCAGTATGGGGGGGGGGGGGGGGGGG
>NW_022280102.1:732249-811905 GCF_004355925.1 Anarrhichthys ocellatus | reverse complement strand
GGATGTAAAATGCGCACCTTTAATCGCAAACTTAATTGGATGAGAACAAACAATTCCATTTCAGTGTCAAAAAATACAATTCAAACGGAAAGATAAAAGACTGCAATGCACAGGGTGGCATTTGAAGTCTAGTAGAGATAAGTGTGTGGGTGTACAGATATCTGTACAATAGTTTAAAACCTGCTTGGGGACAGCCTAATTACACACTTAAGAGCATATGCTAATAGTGTCTCTCTGTTTATATGAGTCTAATGACAGAGAAAGCCTGGGGGGTGGGCTCTGTACAGTGTGCTGAGCACTAATGCGTCCTCTACCACCCTGCTGTCTGACTCTCTTTCGCCCCTCCTTCTATTCCTCCTTCAACACAGCTTCACACACCTGGTGGTTTGTAATGTCTATGGTAGCCTCAGGTAAGATGCCTGAGTATTTACAGACTATTCTGAGCTGTGAGGGGAAACAAATTAAACATCGACAAAGGCATTATTATGACAAATAAATGTAATGGTATCCAACACAGCTGGACATTGAACTTCCCTACGTTTTTCGCGTTTGACCAAAATTTTGTTGTTCAGATTCCTCCTTCTTATTATACTTTGATGAGAGAGTTTCTCACTTTAATTAGATTCTATAGTGTATATCACTCCAAGTGAGATATTGGAAAAAAAAGTATGGATTTATGAACGCTATGGAAACCATTTAAAATTCTTGAGAATTCTCAGATGAAACCCAGCCATACTCTTTAAAAGTACAAAGAAAGAATTATTGTTGCATTGCATCCTGATAAATGTAGTTGCCCTTTTATTAGCGACACCGACCTAAAAACTGATGCAGTCTACAACAACAGCCCCACAGCAAACGCTACGTTCATGAAGGTTCTAATGTTCAGTGTTTGTTGAAACTGTTAATTCAACTTCACGGACATTTTGGAGGCTGTGGTGTTTGGAGTTATTACATTTTATTGGGTCACACTGAGAAAATCATATACATTATATATAATTTAACAAAGGGCTATTAAAGGATTTTAAAAGTTAATTAGCTATATGTGTACCTTCTAAACTGGCCACTGGGTATAACGCTATAAAGTGTATTTCTCTGAGTTTACAATACACACATGAAATGGGCTAAATTTAGTATCTTAACACTTTAGTTTTCTTGACATCAACGCCATAAATGCTACTGAAACAGACCTTGTTGAAAAGCTTTTGTCTGTAATGGTTTGTTTTGGTTGGGTGAATCGTGCCTGACTTACATAATTTCAGACTTCCACTCATACGTCAGTCTAAAGAGGAGAGCCAAAAAAAAAACAAAGAAAAACATTACTTCTACCACAATCGCGCGCTTTCCAAAAACAGCCCCCTCAACTACCTCTGCATCTCTCTTCTCTGTCTCCAACTCACTCTCGATCTCTCTCAGACCTTCTGTCCTCCTCTCACCCACTCCTCCCTCACACATCACACTTCTCATTACTCCACAGTGAGAGGCCAATCTGAGGGAGTGTGAGGAGCATGTGTGTGTGTGTGTGTGTGTGCGCCTGTGTGTGATTGGAGATGTTGCATATCAATGTCTCACTAACCGCTTGTCCATCTTCACCTCTGTTTGGAAGTCAGATAAATTAGAGAAGGTGCACCTTGAAGCCCGAGCACTTGATATTTCTTTGAAGAAACTTGAGTGAATTTTTTCTAAGACTGCAATGAGTGTTGCCGGGCTAAACAACAGCGTTAAGTGACATGGCTGAGTTCAGAACCTGCCACTCTGATTATCATGGATGAACATGTATAACAAAATCAGCAAGTACATCAATAATGTAATAATGTCAAAGTATGTGAGTAAATGGGTAAGTGTTGATTATGTGTGAGTGGTTTGTAGTTTCTACGTGTTGCGGGAATGCAAGATATTTTTTTAATCATGAGAAGAAAAAAATAAAACACAGAAAAAGCAAGGGGAAGGCTAATATATATAGTTTTTACAAAAGTACATAATAAAAAGTATGCACTTATTAGCTTATTCAAGAACACAATCCCTCTTTATATGCCCTTGTGTTAAAGCTGAGGAAATTGTGCATTATGCTCAACTATTTGTTTTTGCTACGGAGGCAAAAATATGGAATCTCACCAAGCCATGAATGCCAATTTTGTTTATGAAGCTAAACACTCTAGTATTCCGTGTTTCTGCTGCTTGTTGTAGTGTCCACTTGTAAATTATGCTGAACCACCAGTTGTGTGCAATGATGCTTACAGAATACATTTCAAAAGTTGTTGATTGCAACTTTTAGGCGACTACTTGCGGTTGAACATAATAGACCTGCCAGTATCCGTGATGTGAAAGATAAATTAGCCACTTGTTAACAAAAGAGGCACAGCAGTGATTAAGAATTAGCAAATGAAGAAAACAACGAGCCAAAGGAAGAAGTGTTTTAGTGACGTGTGGAAGACAATGGAAGTAATCCAGACTTTAAGGTTGCAGGAAGAAAAAAGTGACCAAATGAGGCTCTTCAAGTCTTTGCACTATCAAAAATAACATGGCAACCTTTTGACTGTATAAGAAAAAATCTCAGCCTCCAATGGTTCATGCATTGTAGCGCGGCTCAAAAGCTTCTGAGGTGACGTCAGGGAGAACAGACCAAAATCACTGGCTTCTGCAAGGCTAGGAGAATATGGGCCAGTGCTGATAATCCATCTGCCAAGGCCAAGCTATTCGTATTCACTTGAATAGGACGTGTCCTAATTTGGGCGTGTGTCAGCTTATGTTTATGTGCATCTTAATACTCACGCATCTACTTCCTGCATCAGATCCAGCTTGCCTGGGAAAATCTCAGACAGAAGCACTCGAGTGAAGGACTTGCCCAATGAATGGAGCCTTGACTCCAGGTGCTAGGAGGAGAAAGAAGTAAAGTAAAATGACAAAGGGAAAGGTTTAAATAAATCCACACATCAAACAGAATCCTCTCCAGTGCTGTGAAACTAAACAGAATCAAATGAGAAGCTACAAATCACAAAACCCATGACTCCCTCACACACAGACAGTGTAATCTATATATGCAATCTAGGGTTGTCCTGACATTTTTGCTTTAGTGTTTTTAATCACAGCAGGAAGACTATTTCATCCAGCTCTAAGTTTCTGAAGCAACATATACGCATCCATTGCAAGGTAGCAGACAGATTTGGCTCCTCAGCCTCGTCCTGGCACTCTCACGCCAGGTGGGATGTGTAATCCTTGTAGCACCAATCATGTAATAATAACCTCAATGTAAAAACGCCTACAAATGTAATACAATTTGCACTTACTCTGATCTAAAATGTAATAAAACCCAATAATATAATAACTCGAACAATAATGTACTAAACGTCTTGACTGATGTTTTAACAGGTGGGTCATTTTAGTTAAAAACTGGCAATGTAGTCATTTTGACAGATAATGTCACAAAGTATGCTTTTTTTATTTGAAATATAAAGTGTACAAGTATACAGAATTGATGGTACTGTCAGTGTCATGATAGTCTACTGAAGACCCAAAATTTGACACTGATTTCATGTTTGGAAATGGAAAGTCTAGGCTTTATTTAGAATTAGAAATTTACAACTGATGACAAGTAGCACGTTGTTAGATGGAACTAAAATCCCTATCAATGGGAAATGATGCTGATTGGTTACTGTCCAAGGATTGTCCATTAGACCAGAGTGGATCTTAGCATTTTACTTCCATGTCATTGACAGGAATGCATCAGGATGCATTAGCATTTACACTACTAAACGATATGTGGTCCCAGACCACCTCAGCTAGCGGTTTGAGCGATCAGATCACAATGCCTCTTGGTGTTCATCAACACTTGTATTTAGCGCCGTCCACTTCCAATCTCTCAAGACGCATTTTAAAATTTAGTGTAAACAGGATCAGCTCAGTTTCTCTCAGTTTCTACCCGGAGCTCAAAACTGCAGGAGAGGGGGAGGAGGTCAGAACTTCATACCGAGCACCGCTTCAGACTCCATCTTCACAATGCCCACATTACTGCTGACACTGAGCAAATCCACCTGTCAATGTCATACTACACCTCACATTCACAAATAAACAAGATCCTGTGATACTTGAAATCCTTCACTTCTGACCGCAATTTCACTGTCAACCTAAAGAGAGGAATCCTGTGTTTTTAGACTGAGTATCATACCCTCAGACTTGGGTTGAATCTCGCAATCACTTCACACTCAGCAGTAAACCAGTAAAATGCGTACTAGAGGTAACAGCCTGATGAAGCAAACAGCACTACATCATCAGCAAATATGCGATCTTTAGGTCACCAAACTGGGGTTTCTCAAATCCTTGGATGCACTTAGAGATTATATCCATCATAGAATTGGGGAAAAAAGCAAAACCCAGTCCAACTCCCATGAGAACAAACTTCTACCATTTGTTGCCGATAGACACAACTCCCACTCTATTTTTGAAGTGCCACTCACAACGTCCTGAGGTCACAATCATACACCTTCACGTCCATAAAACGTGTGAACTTTAGGAAAGGGCTGGTCTATTGTTTGCTGATGAGCCATTATAGTCCATGACTCGCAGTCATATACAGTGCCTTGCATAAGTATTCACCCCCCTTGGATGTTTCATGTTTGCTTTTATACATGAAATCATGGTCAATATAATTTGGCTTTTTTGACAAGAATTTGCAAAAAAAATAAACTTAATATCAAAGTGAAAACAGATTTTTACAAAATAATGTCAATTAATTAAAACATATAAAGTAAAGTAAAGATTGCATAAGTATTCACCCCCTTCAGGTCAGTATTTAGTAAATGCACCTTTGGTCCAGCCACAAATTCTCGATTGGATTGAGGTCTGGGCTTTGACTTGACCACTCCAGAACATTCACCTTGTGGTCTTTGAACCATTCTGTGTAGCTTTTGCTGTATGCTTGGGGTTGTTGTCTTGCTGGAGAATAAATCTTCTCCCAAGTCGTAGTTCTCTTGCAGACTGAGTCAGATTACCCTCCAGGATTTGGTGATATTTTTCTGCATTCATGTCCCCCTCTACCTTTACAAGCCTTCCAGGGTCTGCTGCTGAGAAGCATCCCCAGAGCATGATGCTGCCACCACCATGCTTCACAGTGGACATGGTGCGTTTGTGGTGATGTGCAGTGTTTGGTGTTCACCAAACATAGCGTCTAGTCTGATGGTCAAAAAGCTAAATTTGTGTCTCATCAGACCAAAGAACCTTCTTCCAATTGACCTTGGAGTCTCCCACATGCCTTTGGGCGGATTCTTTCTACAGTGTCTTTCTCTTTGCCACTCTCCCTATACAGCTTCGACTGGTGAAGAGCCAGGGCAACAGTTGCTGTATGTACAGTCTCTCCCATCTGAGTCACTGAAGCTTTGAACTCCTTCAGAGTGGTCCTAGGTGTCTTGGTGGCCTCCCTCATCAGTCCTCTTCTTGCCCGTTCACTCAGTTTGTGAGGGTTAGGGTCTAGGAGATTTAAACAAGTACCATACTCCTTCCAATTCTTAATGATGGACTGAACTGAACTCTGTGGGATGTCCAGTGAGTTGGAAATATTTTTGTAGCCATCTCCTGACTTGTACTTTTCAATGATCTTTTCTCTGAGTTGCTTGGAGTGTTATTTTGTCTTCATGTTGCAATTGTAGCAGGAATACTGATGAACCAGAGACTGGACCTCCCAGACAGGTGTTTTTATACTAAATTCACTTGACACACAGGTCAACTGCACTCAGGTCATCTCCATTTCACTACTTGTGACACTGGTGGCATCAACTAGCTGGACTTCTGTTGAATTAGGTCAGTCACTTTAAAGGGGGTGAATATTTATGCAAACACTTATTTTACACTACATATTTTTAATTAATTGACGTTAGTTTGTAAAAATCTGTTTTCACTTTGACATGAAAGAAGCTTTTTTTTGCAAATTCTTGACAAAAAAGCCAAATTATACGGACCATGATTTCATGTATAAAAGCAACAAAAGGGGAAAACATCCAAGGGGGGTGAATAGTTATGTAAGGCACTGTAGATGTGGCCTTCCTTTTCTACATGCAAAACAGTGCGTTGTGGATTTTTAAAGGCCGATATAATAATGATAGTTTGGAGCAGGTAAGAGCAGACAGATGATTAATCAGCCAAAATGAATACCAAACTCAAATTATACCTCAATAAATAGCTTATAAGAAGCTGGAACTGAACAGCAAACGCAAAGTAATTAATAAATGAATCTGGAACAGAACATCAAACTACCCATAAGAAAAAAAAATCTAAGCAAGAGCATTTTTATTTTTTGAAAGAGAGAAGTCAAAGTTTTATCATCACAACATCAGTCTGTGTTCATGACGTGCTTTACTTCTGTTGACTTCTTTTGCATACAACATTTTCAATAAACCCTTTATTTGTCACTCCGTATTAGTAAGAGAATATCTTGGATCTAGATTTGATGGATTACGAGCTTCAAACGGATGCGTGACACATGGTGAAGTGACGACCAATCACAGGTTTTTGTTTTACTCCGTTCTGTACCATCTAAAAAAATGCCGTTAGCCAGTCTCCAGTGCCATTTAACGACTTAACTACGTCAACGAGTGCCCGAGAAACACTTTGACAATGACTCGCCGACAAAGTAGCTTGCCATCTTGGCCGTTTTGTTGCTGTTGTCGCTCGTAGTGTGAACCTAGTATTACACTTCAGACAACTCTGAGTACTCAGCCAGGAGTCTGGCTCCAGAATTGATGCTATGTGTAGAGGTGAGCCCAACTTTATCTTTATAAGCAAGGGTTTAGCACACAAAGGCCCTCAGCCTTGCCTTATGTTTTCCAAGTCACCAGACTCCTACACCACCCTGGTGGGGATAGTGGGCCCATGTGGAGGTGGGCCCACTTTACTTCCTCATATTGAGCTGGATCGGGCACCTTGGGTACAAGCTTAGACACTTATATGGCATATCAATAAATTAAACTGTTTAGCCACTTCAAGGAATTCTTCTCCTTGCTGTCTCTGCCTTGAAGTTTTGGGCATTAACTGAGGTGTTATTCAGGGGTGCAGAGAGTCAGCCAAACCAAGGGAAGAAATCCCATAAATGTTCTTTTGGTAAGATAAAGGTATGAGAGTTGCTGATATCCACTGTCCTTGGGAGTATCATGAGACATTTCTACAACTGTGCTCTTATCAGAGATAGTTCTGTCCCCTTACTTGAGAGGATATCTTACACTGTACTTCTTAATCTCGACAGATCGTTATGGTAGAGCTGGTGGGCCTTTTTATTCAAATCCAATTTTTTTTTTATACATCCTCTCCCTGCCACTCGAAACAGAAACTTTTCGCTCTCTGGTTGACATTTGTACATCAATGGTAACTTCATCTTTCATGTCTGGATATATTCAAACAGGAGAAGCGCACCAATATAAGCCGAAAAAATGTTTACTCCACGCCTAGTTCTGGAGAGTTCTTTTAACCTTTTACATCTAGAGGTCCAAGCATTCTAGCGATTATGTGAAGACAGTATAGCTACTAAACAAAGTCAACCACACAACAGTACAGAAAAAAAGGAGAAAGAATGAAGAGAACGGGCAGTGAAGGGGAAAGCAGCAGGAGGAGAAACAATGGGTTAGTAGTGACCAGAAAGGACTTCTCGGTCGATCAATTAGTACTCCCAGTCAGAGACGGAATTGTGGGCATGCTAATGCGGAACAGCTCATACTCGCAAAGACTTTCAGTTCCTCACTCAACACACTACTGGACCAGCAGTAGCGTACAAACACAAAGTACCTATGAATACGTTTCACAGGATTATTACAGTGACATTATTATAACATGAGAAGCAATTTTGAGTGACAGATTTTCTGATTGAATTTAGGATTCAAATAGTTAATTGACTACACATTTATATGTTGTGCTTGGAATTGTTAATTGCTGAGGAAAAGCAGGGATTTCATATATTATCTTTTAACCCTTTGAATATTGATTTGTAATTGTTTCTCACATACATTGCCGAATCAATAAAAGAACTTGCTTAAAACCACTAGTACTAATACAACCAGCCTTGAGGCCAACAGCAAGATCAACATAGGGCTCTCTAAGGCTGTTTGGCAGCATCATTCTAAATGTGAAATAACAAGCTCCCAGTGTGAAGACTGCTGGTCCTATTAGTACTTCATGTCACCAAACCATTTGTCAGAGAAACTCACACTGCTAAATATTACAAGCCATTGCACAAGTGGCCTTAGGACATGTAGACTGTGAGGATGCAGACTCTCACCTCCATGACTTTGGGGCTGCCCTGCCGGCCCAGCGTGCCCATGATCAGGCCCCATCTCTGGGCCGATCGAGCCTTGTCAATAGCCTGGAGCCTCAATGCACGCATGGCTTCGTGGTCATAGTACTCCCTGGAGAAGACCTTACTGTAGGGGTCATATCTACAAACAAACATAGGCAGGAAAAGGCAAAGACACACCAATGTTAGTGGAACGTATACACATAAAATGACCATATCATACATACTACCAAGTACCAACTATTGTTCAGCTATCTGTCTTGAAGACAGAAATGCAATAAAAGATGAAAAAATCCAATCATGAAAAGCCATCAAGTATGACAGGAGTTGGTGTATCTTAAGAAAAATTGAGGTATTTCTGAGCATCTAATCTCCTTTTCTCCGGTACAAGAGGTTCCCTTGAGATTAGAATCTTGTTTATGAGCGAGACCTGTGATCTGTGCAGCAGTGCATATGTCTATAACGACAAAATGTCACTTTGCATACAAACAAGACCTCATCAAAACAGAACTTCATCCTCACAAAATGTTATTATCACGACACTGCAATACGATGAGTGATCATAACTGCAAGGGACTATTTTATGTGAAAAACATCATATTTTCTATGCATAAAACATTTTTCTTTGGATATGAAAAAATGAACACTATTACATTTGTAACATGACTTTTATCCTTAGTTTGCCAATTTCTGCTGTTAAATTTGTTTATTTAGATCCCAAAACGTGTTAACACAATAAAGCTGTGGTGCTAACTGACTAGAATGAACATTTTGTAGATGACGTCAATATTTTTACAGAGAAACGGAAATATTTCATGACAAATGGCATCATTTTGTTCCACAATACCTGTAAGCAGGGATGTCTGGGTTTGCGATCATGATTGACTCCAGGTGAAATCTTCCATCTCCCAGATAACTATAGAAAAACACCATGCAATTCAATTTTAAACAATTTGTGAGAAGGAACCCCCTCTCGACAATAAAATGCTATGTGCAACCACAATAAATACTGGCCTATCATTCTCTTACACCGGCTTTCTCTCTCGCTCTCTTTTTAAATCAATTCCTCTCTCTGCAGCCTTTTTAACAGAAGACCAAAGTGTTACCAGGCAGAAGGCCTGAGGCCTGGGGCGGAGGGTCTTCCCATCTCTGCTGTCGGGGAACATGACCCCAACGATTGGAGCATGCTGTTTACAGAGAATGCAAGCCCTTGCAATTAACCCAGGGTCTGGTGCTGGGGATACACCAGAGACCGAGTGGAAGCAGAGTTACACCAGAGACCGAGTGGAAGCAGAGTTCACCGACCATAAGCACACGGAGGAATGTAGGTGCCTGGAAACACAAGCTCAGGCGGAACGGCCTCATAAACTCCCCTCTCAGAGTCGGGCTGAGAAGAATCCTGCTGATAGTGTGAGGGGGCTTAGGTCGGTACCCCTGCTCATTACTGTACGGTCTCAGTGGGCCTATTGACTTGCAATTAAATCCACTAATTGGTCAACGTTTAGAGCAGCTTGAATCAGGCTGTGGGTGATTTACCATATAGGCTACCTGGAGACATGTCTCGACAATACTTTATTTTTAAGTGTGTGTGTGTGTGTGTGTGTCAAAGTACACATGCATCTCTCGCTGTGCGTGTCTGTCACAAATAACAATTAACGACAACACAAAATGTACCCGAGCAGCGCCTCTGTTGCATTGCTTCTCTTTGCTTAGCAACATCCAAGGCCTTTATACAATTATGTTCACAATACACCTGCTGCACTTTGGCCGTGGTGGTCCACAGCTCTCTGTAGCTTCAAGAGGCTGGGGTGTGCTCGGCTCTAAAGCTACCGTCACAGTCCTTCCATTCATATTCTATTGTTCTTTGTTAAGAGTGCTCTCGCTATGATGGTAATGCTCTGCGTCTTTGAATTATGCAACACCATATCTTCGGGTTCACATCTTTATATTGTTCCATTACGAGCGGGAGCTGGAGTGGAGGAAGCGGATAGAAATGGTTCACTGATCATAGCTCTTTTCATTGCAGCTTTTAAAAAGAATTCTCTTCATTATAGAAATGAGACAGCCCGGGCCATTTCTAAAGCGTCAAGATGGGGCTCAGAGACTAATACACCCCTACTCATTTTCCATAATGCTCAAGTAGCTCAAAGCCTAGGTAAAATGCAATTACAACAAAAAAAAAAAAATTCTGGAGCACTTACTCACAGCTAATTAATGTAAGATAACCCAATGTTAAATATGAATTTACTGTACGATTAAAGGTGATGGGGGTAAAAAAAAAAAATCATGCATTGTTCAAAAGAGCTTGCTCTCTGCTCAGTGCTGCAATTGTGTCAATACTTCAACAGTGATTCATTAAAGTAGAAGGAAGCTAGTTAATAGAGGGGAACTAGCATTCAGTAATTAAGCTTTGGAGACATGCTTTCACAGCTTAATAAAACATTTCTTCCATTTACGTCTATGATTAAAATTGTACATTGTGTTTGGAGGAGTGGAGGAGAGTGAAGGAGGTAGATACAGCCCACGTCAGTAGGGTTGAAGTCCTGACCACGTCCGTAATTTGTACATGTGAAGATTCTGAGTGTGTGAGAGAGAGCGAGAGAGAGAGACGTGCCAACTCTCATGCAGTTTAATCGATTCTTTCTCCCATCACACCACTACACACCCCGACTCACACATCAAAGACAACGCACATTGGATTAGTAGGTGAAGCACACCCTAACTCTTCCACTTCCACGTACAAACACACACACTAAGAAAGACACACACACACACACACACACACACACACACACACACCACTTTTACCTCCCATAGGGCCTGGCTTATGCATATGGCAAAGTGTATCCTTGTGTAGCTATTTTAATCTCATGCACTAAGAGGTTGTAATCACATGGACTAACACTAGATGTGTGCAAATCAGACATACCAGGTTATGCACTTAAGACACCCGGGGAATTGCTTCAACTCACTGTGCACCACAGAGCACAGGGTTCTCTTTTCTGTGGCTGTGGAGGTGTTGCTGTTTGTTGCCTGCACGTTTCTTTGCCAGAGCAGTCTCTTCCCTAAGCTTCCCTTTGACAAGTCTTGCATGCACACACCATTCATTTTGATGTAAAAACACAGATGAGCTGGTCTTTTATGATTCATCATATTCTTCCCCTTTAGAGGAAATAAGAAATTATAAAAGAAAGCTGAAACAAATGTACAGACGAATGGCACAGTTTATCAATCCTCACCATTAACGAGCCACACCGTGATAACATTTCTTAAAACATAGAAAACTGTGGACGTGTGCGGTTGGTTTGAAACAGCCAAATGTTTACGGTTCTGTCTGGCTTCACACAGTTCGATGCTTTGCACGGCGTGAAGGTATTTTCAGGCTTGCTGTTCAGGATCAGCATCTGGCTGGATTCAATAGAAGCCTGATCGGAAGCACGCCAACACAGCTAGATGTCACAGCTAGCTATGCCGGGTCTTAATGGTGTGATGTCATACTGATTATTCCACGTGTCACATGGGTGGGCACGGCAATGGCAGGGCTAATTATGGCACGTGGTGGGAGGGGGGATCTGGATGAATCATGGCTGGATGCCTTTGGGTATCTGGATACCTCTCTGCTGCTGACTAACAGGAAGAATGAACAGAACCTGTGCTGAAATTGTGAAGTGGGAGACAGGAGGACAGAGGTGTCTTACATTATGGCATTTACATGGCGGTCCAAGCGAGGTGAGGTGCAGCCCAAAATTTCTCCTGGTGACAGAGGTCGACACTGTGGTACCAGCACGTCATACTCCGGCTTGAGGGCTGCACTCACACCCTGCAGCATGGAGGAGGGAAGAAGGAAAGATAGTTAGAAATGTACATGTTTTGGGGTGCTCACCCGTTACCTTGTTTTAGAGTAGCCCTAGGTTTGGAATGCATTTGTACTTTATAAAGTTTTGTATATTGTTTATTTTTTACATCGTCAGTCCTTAGTATTTTCATTTGAGAGATATATATATATATATATATATATATATATATATATATATATATATATATATACGTATATACTGTCACTTCCTCCCTTTCTCACATCTACACATTTCATGGCTCCCCTCCCCAAGACAGTAGACAAACACTCATGCTAATTTGTCGATTACTTGGTTAGTTGATTTAATAAACAGATCTGTAAAACTGAGCTTGTGAATCACATTAAATATTGTGGTGACCAGAGATGTGCTCATAGGTTTCTTGGATATGAGTCATCCAGGATGAAAAAAGCATAAAAAACAATCAAGCAATCTTATTCGACTAAAGACCAAAATGACCAATTAGAGGAGACAGCTCTAAAGATGGCACTGAAAATGTGTCCCTAGTGTGATTTTGAATGGGCCATGTTTAACATAAATTTAACTCCCAATGTGGCCACTCATCGTGAAATGTGTGGATTCATGACTCTGCAGAGCACTGACTAAGAAACTGACTACCACATGACAAAAATAATGACATTAAAAAGATATAGATAAGAAGAATATCAACACATTACCAAGCGAGTTCTAATATTCAACTCTAAAAGTAAACTCTTCCATACACCCACGTTCATTTTAGCAAAGTGAGAAGATGAGAGAGTAAACAATTACAGCTAAAAAAAAGAGTAAGTGTGCTTGAAGGTGGAAGGATAAATGAAACGATCTTATTTAAGGCAGTCCACAGCGAATACGGGTGAACTCGCAGCTTCTCACGCCCATACTGTGTGACCTTAACAAGCCTACACACCATAAAACATGAGTGAGATGGATTCAATACACAGAGATATGCACACATATACACATGGATGCACTCAAACACCCCATATAAATATGACCCACATGGGCAGAGCATGGTGTAAAAATAACAGTTACATTAGTGAAGGCCCAAAGTGGTGTTTGTTCAACAAGGTAAATGAAAGCAACAGAATGCATTATAGAACGGAGAGGCAGTGAGCCTGAAAAAAAGGAAAGAAGAAGAAGCAGCTCAATACTATAGCTGCGGCCACTTCCACTGCTTATGTAAAGAGCAGAACTGAGCACGACGCTGAACCGGGAGGCCTTCCTAGTTCATTCCACCTTTCAAATCCCAAATAACTACTGCCAGATTTCTCAAACCCACACTTGAGCTGAGCTTAAGTGTGGAGTACGGGTTTGTTCAAAAAAAGCCAGGAACCAGATAAGGTATACTGTACAAATGCACAGAAGAATGTATATGTGTGTGTGTGTTCCTATACTGTACACACAAAATACAAATAGAAGTAAAACAGACAATACACACGTGGCAATGAGCATTCAGTTGAAAACGCAGAACCACATCATGGCAGCTGCCTCTGACTGAAAAATGGACTCATCCACATATACACACACACAATCAGACAGACCCAGTGTGCCTAATCACCTGCAGTGCTGCCACAAACTGAATAGTGCTGACGAGTGCCAGAGATTGTGCAGGAGGGAAGTTGAACTTGACCGTGTCCAGGAAGTGTGCGTTGTCCATCTGGATGTCCACAAACACATACAGCATCTTAATACCTGCCATGGAGTCAATGGGGACTGTAGGGAGACAAAGACAAAAGAAAGACGGATGAATAATTCATTCCGTTATGTCAGGTACACCATTGATGCTGGCTCTAACATTAGCACGCAGGACATGTTCAGCGAAACCACTATATGGGAACACATCACATGCATACATATAAGATCTCAGCAAGTACCGCTGTGATATAACTGAAGCTCATTCAGCGTGAATCTCCAGCACATGCAGCAACTGATGCAAAAAAAAAACTCAATTATTTAAGGAAGGAGAGGGACACATGCGATTACTATTACCACCATTAATTTCACAGGCCATTTACGACGCACCCGGGCCTAGGAGAGGTAGCTAGAACACGTGCCGAGTTAGATGCTGAAGAAGTAGGCGAGAGTCCAAGAAAATAGGGGCAAAGGGGAATTATCGTTGCCGTTGATCAGCGTAATTACTCTTCCTCTTGTGTTAAATCTAATTTGGAGATCAGGAGTGAGGGGACTTTTTATTTCTTTGTTATGATTAAGCAAATGGCCCATTATGGTGCGAATGTTTTATGAGTGAGTGCAGCTTGATGTTGAGATTAAAGCAACTTTGAGAGAGAGAGAGAGAGAGAGAGAGAGAGAGAGAGGGGGGGGGGGGGGGGGAGGGATAGTGGAGTAAAGTGGGACAAGGAGGCAGAAAAAAGAGAGGGTGAATAGAGATGGGTCAACAGGGAGAGACCGAAGATCTGTGAGATACACGTCTTTAAAGAGGGTTGAAGGCAGAGGGGATGGAGACCGAGGAATGGGAAATTCCAATGAAAGTAGGCTGGAAAACACTGAAATTCGATTTAAGGCCGGGGGTAGGCGGTTTAATAATGTACTGTATATATTCCAAAAGATAGGGCATGGAAGATAGGAAAGGAAAGAGTAATAGGATACTGTGTGTGGATGTGTGTTTGGAGGGGTAGGGGGGGGGGGGGGGTTGTCAATTAACTGAAAAGAGAAGTGATGAATGGGCTCACATCTCAGCAGAGTGGGGAGGTAAGAAGATGGATAAGGATTAAAAAAAGGGGGGGTGGGGGGTCTTTGCTTCAGGCCACATGTTGAGTGAGAAACCAAGGAGTTAAATATATCATGAGACTAAAAAGGACCGGAGGAGTTAAGTAAAACTCCAGCCTGCTTGTTTATAGGCACTCCCAAAACGTAAAGGGCAAAGAAAAGTGACATCGATCTGTGTTCACATTAGCATGGTAGCCTGAGAGCACTTAGACGCTGCAATTAGAGACACAGTCAATGAGATGGACAGGACTCACTTGCCCCGTCGGTGGTTTTATACATCTATGCCTTATAGCAATAAGGTCACTCAGTACAGCTGCTTATTAGCAGCCAATCGTAAACAAATACGCAGCCACATTCATTGCAAGTGAGACCGAGAAAAGGTTGAACATAATGGTATACTGGCTTATTTACAAATCAATATGTACTAACAGGTTCCATTCTATATTGTGCTCATGGAGAACTTCATGAATAATACAGCAATCACTTGGTGTCTGAACTGATCTATGTCCAATTTGTGGCGGTACGGCCGAAGTCGTATCAGAATTAAACTTCTGCGTCTCTCTAATGCAAACGTTTGTCATAAGCCTGAGCTGCCGCTGTTCAAAAAGCATTGAGGGAAGCCGTAACGGATGTTCTGTGGGTGAAAGTAAGACTTGAAGTCCCATAAATTATTTGTAATTGGCTAACTGTTTACTGGCCTTTTATGTCAACCAAAGCATCATGCTGGACCACGCCAATAACACCAGCTCAGACTAAAGTGGGTGCCCTGGGTAAGCTTTGCTTTGCAAAATGAGTGCAGCTAAAATAATGGAGACCAGGGTCCAGTAATACCAACAGCTGTGGCAGCAGGCCTGACACTTTTTTTCTTTTTTCTCCTGTTGCTTTTTTCCGCCTTTGTAAATAACCACAATGTAAGTGGAAAGTATAAATAAGTTTATTTTGTATAAGTTTATTTTGCTTCCCCTTTGCTTGCTCTCTCCTCTCGCTCTGACTCCCTTCTCTTTTCAGACGAGTCACACACAAAAATGTTGTTTAAACATCAAGGAGGTTAGATAAAAAACACCCATCCCTCATATCAGCAAATATTATTATTACTTCAAAACATGGTTTTATGATGTTGCCCATATTGCCCTGCACCAGATGGAGGTGCTTTATGACGACAAAAGATGAGATGGCACCAATATTCGCAAAAGCAGATACTCCAGAGGAAATGAAAGGGATGCAGGAGAGAAAGGTTCTCTCTGAGTCAGTAAGAACACAGTGTCTTTAATCTCCCACCGGTATCTGACATCATGGGCAACAGTGCATATGATGTCCTCATGATTGAGTGATGAAGGTCAGGAACACAAACACAGTGGCGCCCTTACACACGGATTCTTTGAGAATCTGTAGGTCATCTCATTTCTTTGAAATTCCCTTCTATCAATTAATATCTGGTCGAACTTCACAACCCACAACGAATTGAACTTTGGGGCTCTTTACCTTTGCTTTCCTCGGGTTCGTCCGAGTATACAGCCCATCTCTTTTGTAAACACACACACACACACACACACACGCAATCACATAATTCTTCCGCAAAGATCAAATAATGAAAGCGCACATAAGACACAACACACACGCAAACAAACAAAAACCACCACAGAGAGCGCTTTTCTGTGTATTAAAATTCTGTTGGTCATTTCTGGTATTTGGGAGAGGTGAGGTTGTTCTGGCGGGGATAGATATCAAAACTATTGATTTAGCATTTCTTCCCATGTTCTGCAAGAGACAGACGGCGGGGGCGAACGTGAAGGTCCTCAAGAACTTCTTGAGGTTTTCAAAGGACGGCACTAATGCATGTTCCCTATTGATCTGCTGGGTAGATGTGATGTCCAGGCTCCAAAGGTCTGATAAGCCTTCTGTACTAGAGCTGGGCGGGCTACAACTAACTAGTTTCATCTTGACATTGATCGATAGCTCCGTCTGTCGGTCCGTCCCTGACTTCTTTATCGTGCAGCCCACTCTCAGTAGGTGGTAGTCCACGATGCTCGCCCACTTCACGTTCCTTTGTGTGGTACAATCATGCATGCAGAGCGACGGACAGACACAGACAAACGTGCACACAGACAGTGTAGGCACTCACTGAGACAACTGTGGCCGTAGTGCACCATGAAATCCGCTCCTAGGGCTCGAGCGGTGAAGTCGTCCACGCAGCAGGCCCCGTATGTCACGTCCCCCATCACAATGGTATCTGCCTCCGTGAACCTGGGATGCACACACGCACACACACACACACACACACACACACACACACACACACACACACACACACACACACACACACACACACACACACACACACACACACACACATTTCAGTGCAGTCATGGACCACATGCACATCCTGTTGTTCGTACAGAGCATGCCAAGCACGGTGTGATTATGAGAAAGCTGAATTAGATCAATCCCTATCTACTTGCTACAGATAGAGTACATTATATAGTATCTGACAGCATTGTCAGTCAATGAATGACTCACAGCATGACACACTTCTTTTTGCTCCCCATGACCGGCAGCCAAAGGCCTGAGTGCGGCACAAGCTGTCTGGTAGTTAAAGCCCTGCCAGACGAGGGCTAACAGGTCATCAGTCAGCCTGGTCACAGAAAGGAGGCTTCGCAAAAAGAAGAAGCAGTAGGAGACGAGGGCTAGGACTGGTACACATAAGCAGATCAGAGTTTGTAGGGGCCTGGGCTGTTCTATCTGTGGCCTGGGTTTACAGCACATCTGTCTGGGAAGAGGAGAAACAGCCTCAGCAAAAGTGAACGCTTGCAGCATTCTAAAACACTATTCAGACTAGATGTTTTATGCCACAAGTAGAATGTGAGAGCGTAGCACTGTTCATGTGGGGCTAATGTTCCACTTTGCGCCTGTAATAGAGAAAAAAAAAATAAAAAATCATGGCCTTCTTCAGAGAAAAAAAACACCCAATTACACAGGCATCTGTGGACCCAGATCTGTTAGAATGAATTGCTGATCGCATTACAGAAAAACAAACTCTTTCTTTTATCGCCCTTTATGGCCGAATAAAATGCTAAGTAAACCCTTAAAGGCTAAATAAAAGGCTGAAAGTAGCAGGGGGGAAGAGCAATTGAACAGAAAGCTTGAGGCATTGTCAGGGAGGAAAGATGGGTAGACGAGGGGGTGGTTGTAAATGGTGGTTGTTGCCAGGTATTTGTGGCTGTATTCTGACAGATTTAGGCTAGACAGAAGGGGTAGAATAGAGATGAGACTGAGGGCTCGGGGAGAAGAGCAAAGTGATAAACAGACATGGCTGCTCGCAGCACAGCATCTGTAGCGACCAACAGGCTCTTAGTAATGTGTCTCCTGCTTCCCAATCTTTCAACCCACATCCACTCGCTCTGTTTATTTCTCACTCTGCGCCATGCGAGGGGCTTCTGACAAAGTTTCCATTTAGCCTTTCCTCCCTCATTTTCTCTGATGCAAGCTCTGAGTTGCACTCTCTCCGGGCCCCTCATCAGCGGCCCCTAGCTTTCTACGTCGTTTCTCTTTCACTCTCGCTGTCCCTTCTCCTCTAATGGTTGCTCGCAAGTGAAGGGCAGCGCCGGCCAGCTGAGCACGGGCAAACATAGACAAACATAGACAGAGCAACTCATCTGGTAAATAAATATTTGCCTTGGAAGATTTGAATCAATTACCCTCTCTCTTGTCAAGGTTTTGATTTGTTGCCGGTGTGTGCCCACTTCGCACTGCGTACACATGCATACAGTCGCCAGTAGGAAGGTAATTATGCAGTTTGAGGTCTGTGGGCTTGTGCACTAGATTCCATATTCACTGCAGCCCATTGTTCTTTCATCGCAGTCCACTGAATTGTTTGAGTTGCATAAATGTGCATGAACCTTTCAGCTAAAAATACACAGCCTGCCCACCAGATGAAATAGAGACTATCCCCTGCAATCCACTGCAGATCATGCGGAATCGTCTACAATGCAAAACACAGCGCCACAGAAAAATATCGCATCTAACCATCAATCTATCTGCCAGAAATACCATTATCATGTTATCTTCATTGGTAATACAGTTAGTCATTTCCAGAGAGAGGATGCTGAAATTTCATAGTAATAAATGCGAAGAATCCAATTAAGAGGCCCCATGAGAGACATGTGATTCTACTGGGACATGGGCAGAGTAATTACTGGGCAAGTCTCATATCTCACTGGGAGAGAGGGAGAGAGGGAGAGAGGGCGAGAGGGAAGATAGAATGAAAGAACATCAGAGCGAGAAGGACAGAATGAAAAGTATATCAGTGTTAATCAAATCCCATTTCTAACGCACGCTATCTCATACGAGACATACTGTATATGTACGGTGGGTACATATAGAGCACAAACGCTCTCGTTTCCATTTACACCTCTCTCTATCTACCCTTCCTTCTCTCCCGTCCTGCATGCGCTTGTCTCTAGTGTCAGTCACTTCTGTTTCCTTCCAGTATATCAGCACTGCCTTTGCCTCATCTCAGGGTGCTCAGTTCAGCCATTCCAACTGAAATGTCATTAAGATCTAATTAAGATGTCAGAGAAGCTTGTGAACTCCATAACAGCCCTTGTTAATGAGCTCTTTAGCATACGGCTCAGTATGTGTGAGAAATAGCCAACTGATCCGAATCTTTGTTTTAAAAAACACTGCGCTAGTGTGTGCCGCAAACATAAGTCTAGGAGCAGAGTGCAGTATAAATATGCACACATACGCCAGCATGAGTGCAAATGCACACTGACGCAGACTGTGAAGTGCATGCCAGCTGATTGCATCATTGGTTAAATAGCATTTCATTCCGCTCCACTATTTAGGATTTAGGATTTTATTAAGATCCATATTAGCTGACTCTGTCTGGGGTCCACACAAAACATAAAATCCTCACGACGGATAACACACTTGCAGACTTTTTCTGAACAGATAAATTCCTCCCCATCTTTACAACAAGATGATTTATATGCCTCGTCCACGACAGTCCACAGTCGAAAAATAACACCAGGAAGCTTTGTCTTATGATAGTCTGTGATATGTTTAAAATGTGTCTATTACCCATTCTCTTTGTTGAGGGTTGCAGTGATTTCATTTACTGTGGGTGTTTGCATGCATATTGCTGTATCATCTGCATACATGGAAGTGGAAGATCATTAATGTAAGCAAAAAAAAAGTAAAGGCCCGAGACAACTTTCTTGCTGTCCTAGTGGCGGAAAATGCACACAAACTTATACTAATCTTCCTGCTGCAGTCATCTGGAGATGATACACTTGTCTGACTTTGACAGGAATGTTTTCTGATGCCGGCTTAGAAGAGGAACAGCTCTGAGATGTTAGCAGCAGACAAAGAGAGTGAAAAACGTCTCCTGTCTCAGAACATTCCCATTAGCCCTCACAAAGCCATTCTGTTGCCAATTTATCTGTTGATGAAAGGTGTTGGACTGAATTAAACGAAAAGGATTCCACCATGTGTTTGAATAACAGTTGATTAAAGGTTTGCTGTGTTTTGAGGTGTGGGGAAGTTGCAGGTCATTTGTACGCCGACACTCGGTGCATTGGTCTTGGGCCCATCGGCTTGAGGAAGCACAATAGTTTAAAAGGCTCTTATAACTGCATCTTTATATTCAAACAGGTCATAGAGAATTACAGCATTCTGTTCTTAAAATTTAAACGCTGTAATATTTTTTGGGCTGACTAAACAATGAGGCTAGATGATGTATTCTACTGGATTTACATTTTCTTCTGGATTTTTCTGCATGCAAATTCCCCGTTGATGTGTTTCAAGGAGTGCGAGTGTGCATAAGTTGGTGGGAAGACATTTCTGCTAACAGCTGATGTTGTTGTTGTTTATTTATTCAGAGAAAGCAGACCGACTGTATTGTAGGCAACAGTGCTTCACTATGATATGTTCACAAAAATTCATAACCGTGAGGCGACATGTACAATATCAGACATCAACTTAAACAGTTGTGTTTCAGATATTCCTGGGGTCACACACAAAATGTGATGCTTTACTCTGATGCACGGCCCCTCAGGACATACACAAATCAATTATGTCATTCATATCCATGTGCAACACAAGTTTAATGTTGTAAAAGTTCTAGATTTGATACTTGGATAGTTATGTTTTGAAGCAGTAGCCATGCATATGTCATATCTTTGTAATTGTGTACCTGTTATGGTACAGGATATGTATAATTGCTAGCAATGGTTTGTTTCACTCTAAACCATTAGCGGTATAGCTGTAGCTTAAAAGCGTAGGCTGTAATAACAAAAACAGCCATGTAGCCAAACAGTAGGTCTCGGGCACAAAATTACTTTCAAAGCCACCATACCAACCTCCCTTCAAATAAATTTTGGAATATAACTGGTCGAAAGAAAACTTTTTTTATATCTGGATTGTCCTCTAGATAATTGTCGATGCTTATGCTAATTTGATTGAACTGTTAATCAGTCTACCCTCTTGGCAATATCGTATCTACAATGCTTCACCCTTAATTTACATGATTTGCTGCAGGAAAACACAAACAATAGTCATATTCAAAACACTGTAACACACCAATTACATCAATATTGAAGTACTGAGTCAACAATACTTTTTTCAGTATTGAAAAGCACGACAATGGCCATTAGGTTGAGGCTTAGATCCTCAAATGCTTATGTTGTCAAGTCTACCACTCCATCTCCACTGTCCCAGAAAGTGGGTTAAGTGCCTTGCTCTAGGGCAAGGCAGAATGGAGAATGAAGGGAAAATGTTACTGCTCGTCTTCCATACACTCATGTTCTCCTATTGGTCTGCTAATGTAAAGGATGCAGGAAGGAAAGAAAAAAACAAATATTATGATTCTATGATGCTTCACTATACTAATGAGTGGAGTGCAATGAAGCCCATTTAAGAAGAACAACAAGCTCTCATAAGCTGCATTAGTGCTGCTTGTTATGCATTTAAAAAGCATTTGCTTTAGTAAGTGTGTGGATGGTCAACAAGCCCGACAGACAAAAAAAAAAAAAAGGAAAAGAAAAACTGGTCACAATTGAACTTTTCACAGTCATCTGCCATCATCAGGCTAATCCAATTAGTAAATGTGCATGCGTCCGTATTTGACATGATTATATTTGTTCAGCAGCAATTTTGCAACATGGGTGGGAAAACAATTACAGTTTCCAGGTTTTTAAGTTTTGCATCGCTTGGGGTCAGCGCTAAACGTCACAGTACTTTTATGGTACTTTTCATGGTGCCCAATAAGCATTTGCCATCCTTCTGAGTCATTCAAATCATGTTGGGGGGATACCTGCAACCAACCACATGTTGCTCGTGCATCAGCTTGGCAGTTAGCAATGTCCTCTCACAAAAGAGAGTCCTGGTTTTAATCTTTGGCCAAAGCTATTTCTATGTCAAGTCTGCATGCTCCTTCCGGTGGGTGTGTGGGTTTCCTCCAGGGGCTCACATGCAAATGGCTTTGAACTCTAAATTGCCAAGCGGGATTGTGAATATGTTGACCCTGATGGATTGGAAATCTATTCAGGCTGCCTCTCACTGAGTGCATGCTGGGATGGACTCCAGACTATGTTAGCATCCTCTATATTGTGCTTTTAAAATACACAGTGCTACCATATGTCTGTCAGGCTGTGCTATGATGTATTGACAGTGAATCACACTTTATATGAGATTAAATTGAATAAATAAGTATGAGAGAATATCCTGCAGAATGCAGCCGGAGCAATCAGGATCTTTCTCACATCATAGCTCATCGGCAGTTGTTAAGAGGCAAGTTTACTTTGGCATGCGCACATCAGCATTATCTGTAAGCCAATGGTTAAAGAGCACTATTAATAACAAAATAATAACATTATTAAAAATGTTAATGCTTGTGACCTCAGACAACTTCTCTCTTTGCCACAGCATGGTATGAAGACATGATCTCTGCCGATAAAGACATCCGGATGTGCCAAACTTGCATGGGGAGAGTTAAGATGATCCTTTTAGCTGCTCCTGCACTTATTTGGGATATAACGAAGGACTGTCAGAAGTTTCCAAAAGATCTAACCGGCTGCTCCGATCCAGCTGGCTGTTCTTCAAAGAATTTCTATCCTCTCTGCCTTTGCTCATAAATCAAAATAAAACAGACGTCTCAATAAAATGCCTTTTAACTTTGTTATTGGTGAATAGTGCATAGATTATCTTAAGTTTTTATTTTTTTGTGAACTTTGAAAACATATGAGTCTTAACTGAATCCCTCTTAAATGGTTCGAGGACAAACTACTTTGCTTTTGTGGGCTCTGATCACAGTAACTTAATGAAGCTTGTAAAAACTGTTAGTTAGGTGAGTAAACAAGTCATAGAACTGATCTAACCAGAAGCTGATGTATTACAAGTGTATCTAACGTTGGCATTTAAGTTTGCTTAAACTTGACTTGTATCATGGTACTGTAAATAATCAAGAGCAACAGAATATGACACAAAGGCTTCCCAGGAGGAGTTTTTACAAATTTAAAACATTCTGATGTATGTAGGACAAAACAATGCATGAATCCGCATGAATGACCAAAACACAATGGAACGTTGTGTTTCACATGTAGCCACCCAATTTGCACCCGTTTAAAACTCAACATCTTGATAGGTCTTGCATCCTGGTTATTTAATAAAAGTAGATGTTTGTTTGTTTTTTTTGTATATGTGCACGCGGAAAGACAATCAGTCGGCGGACACGGCATGCTGGCAGCATGAAGACGTACAAATAGACCATTTAAAGTGACACTCCTCACAACCCTGTGCTAATCGCAGCAACGCTTGATTAGGTGTGAATGCCGCCTAAGAGGAAGGTTGCAGTACCCTCTACAGTAGGTTGTCTGTCCATATGACTGTGCTGCCTGTGAGATCTTCACATCCGAGGTCTAATAATAGAGATAGCGGACCGGTCTCTTCGGAAACAAAGTGACAAGCAGGTCAGCAGGGTGGGTACAGGTGCAGCACTGCTCTTGCACAGTTGCCACTGATACACTGTGGTCAGACAGCTCAAATGAGCATATGATGCGCGAGCGTGCACACACACACAAACACAAGTTCACCTTTCCCTGAACACAAAATACATGTGTGAATTACTTTCCTACATCTGGCAGAGGCTCATCTTTTATTCCATTACATTTCAGACATCAGCCCCCATCAGTGTGTCAGTGAGTGGGCTTTGGCACGGGGCACAGCAGATTGGCCCAGGAAAAGAGGCTTCTCTCCCAGAGGTTGCAGGGTAGCTCAGCATACACGAGCTGTCATTATTTCCCTTCCTAAATGAGTTTAGGTAAATTAAGGGGAAAAAAGATGAAATCGGAAAGAAAGGAGGAAAATGAAAGCCCCATGGAAGAGATAATGTTGAGTAGGAGCTGATACAGGAGGGAAAACAAGAGAACATGTGATTTGACGGAACGGGTCAACAAGAGACATATTGAAAAAGATGGGGACAGACAGAGGAAGAGAGAAGGAGAGAGGGGTGATCATGACTAGGAGGGCAGACTACGTAAAACAGATGAGCTGTTTGCTGCCGGGGTTGTAATATTAGCAAATCTGATATCGATAATCTGCTTTCTGCGCATACAACATAGACAATATCCTGACAGAGTGCTCCCCTCCAAAAATAAATTTGGCAAGGGGCACTGGGCAGGAGGATTAAATGATCTCGACTCCTTCTCCCGTTATGTATATCTTCCATTCGATGTCTCTCCCAACTTGTTCTACTATATGTCATATTGACAGGGTTCTGTGTCTTCAACAGAACAAAATTGGAGTCAAATCCCCCTACTAAATATGACTGACTAACTGCAGTCATTGAACATATGCCAGGAATGAGAGACATGAGGCTGCGAGTGCGGGTTGACGCTTACACAGATGTTTTCAGTAATACCATTAGATAATCCTTTAACACCCTGAAAAACAAGATCATTACTGCTATTTCACGAGTGTATCCAATCTATTTGTCATGGCATCTATTCAAAAGCCTGAGCCAGGGGTCATTATAGAAAGACCTACAGCCTTTATCAAGATGGAGTCCTAAAATGTACAGGAAAGCAGAGCACGCTTAAAAGAGCTGCAATGCAATTTACAGAAACAAAACGACCGTGCGGCAACAGTTATTACAAGATTACAAGATATTGCTCTAGGAGGTGAAAACTCAGGGCTGGGCCTACAACCAGGAACAGATCTAATCTCTATGGAGCTCCAAAAAACACAATACAGAAAAATAAATCTTTGACACAGTGGTTATCAGATCTGTGAGGGTATCAAGACAGGGAACAGGATAAGGGGACTTAAGAGGACAGATAATGGTAGTATTAAGTGTTATTGTATTGTATCTACAAGAACAGAACACTAAAGCTTCCTTGAAGCTGCTGTTGTTGGCTGAAACAATTGATTTGTCTCTTGTTCAGCCTTAAGTCAATTAATCATACCTTAAGCGTACATGGGGGTTAGGGAAAGCACACATGTGAATACTGTTTTAGGGTTAAAATATGTCATCAAAGTTAATGTTCTGAAAAGAAATTATTTTATAAAGTGGCTATAATCAATATTTTACTAATCACAGATCAAGTCTTTTTTAGTGAAAAGTGAAAAAGGTGAATGACTTATATTTATCAGGTGGACAGAAACATGACTCCAAATGAATGCTGATATTGTGCTGTATCTGCTGGATGTGCAAACTGTATGCTGACAAGTAGGGTGGGGTAATCCTTTCTATTCTCATATAGTCCAATTGTGGTTACTCAAGATCGCAGACGATCGGATTGCCAGCGGCGTGGCTGAGCTCTGACGGAGCTCTGGACTAACACAACCACTGTCAAAGTAAGGCCTGAGTGAATAAATATTTGTAAATCCATTTAATAGCATCACCTATTCAAACAACGGCTCCCTTGTCAAGATGAGTGCAAAAGTTCAAATTTATTAAAAAAAGGTAAATGTAATAATTCCACAAAAATGTACAAGATTTTGTTGCCGTTTGGAAAGGTTTGGTGAGCAGGCATTTGGAGAACAAAGATGATCAAATCAACTGAAAAGAGAAATTTTAAATTTTAAATTCACGCGTGCTGATTAACAGGGTACAGCGGGCAGACATGCTGTTCCACCAGAAACATATGTAAATGCACAGTAGGTTAAATATTATATTTATTTTATTAATAATATCTTGGTTCTGATAGAAAATAGAAAAATCGCCTTAATATCGAGAAAAACAATCGTCAATCGTCCATTTACGATGCGATAACCAATAGGCACAAGCCTACTGACAAGTTTGTCATATATATCAACTTAAAAGGTGATAACATCTCAGTGTCGTGTTAACCGCTCGTTTCCTCTGCCCCCAAGTAGTCAAAAAATATTATTGCAAACAATATTTGTCAAACACAGCACATCGCTGCCCTTTTAGCCACAATCCCCATGACATAAAAGTAAACTAAGGGAAATAAAGATTATATCTTGTAGCGATTGATGAGGTCATATCCATCTAATCCCTCTTTCATTCATCCCTAAGGCTTCCCTCCATCGTCTGTCACTCTGCTCCCTCAAGTCATTTCACAATCTCTCTCCTTTCTCTATATTTTCTTAAGCTTTTTGACTCCTTTCCTCTCTTCTAATGCTCCTTGTCATAATTTCTCTGAGCTGCTGTCTATCATTACATCGTGCACTTAATTATTGGGAACGCCTACTTAATGCTTGATGAATCGCGCTGGGTCGCAGTGATTGAGTTGTCCTTCATTTATCCCCAAACGAAAAAGGATGTTCTCATATTAGCTGCTGTTCTCTCTATTCCCTTCCCTTAATAGGATGTATGGTTACATTAATCTTTAAATCTCACTTCGTGCAAGTAATATTGTCTTTTCCACTACTCCATGATGTATACTTAAGTGCTTTTATTTTGGTACATAGCATATATGTAGACGTCTGTAGAAATCTATGAACAAAGTAGGGCAAAATATTAGAAAATAAGTGCATGTTTTCACCACAGAAACTTAGCCGTTTCATGTTGGATTAGAAAAGATGAGTCTAGCCATACATCACAATACTGTCAGACTTTTGTTGTTGTTGTTTCATTCTTTCCAATTTGTGTCCTTCAACTGCCAGAGCAACATCAGTGGAATTACTGTGAAAGGACATTTTAAAAGCATATGTAGTCTCCCGGTATATATATTTTCCCAGGCTTGCATAATTTTACACAGCTGTCTGTGAATGCAATTACATGGACATGTGCCCGGGACAGTGCCATCCAAAATGAGAGTGATTATGGCCGGTCTGACTGGCTGTGCTGGAGACAGAACAGAGGAGAAAATAAGGACTTCAACCTTCAGCACTAAGCATTGCTTATCTCCTCTACACCCTGCTGAGGGGATACGTGTTTGTATCATTACTTCATGAATTAAAAGTATCCAGTCCAAGATAACACCAGCGGTCTCTTCACCTTTGGAAATGAACATCTACGGCCTTCACCCAAGTGTTTTTATTACTATCTTCACATTTCATTTTGGAAGTCAAAGGCCAGGCATTAAGAACACTCACAACCTCCTTCCGGCTCGCCCAGTCTTGCCCAAGTTATAGTCAATGCGACCGCATATTATTACTGCATCTCTTGAGGGAATCAATTGTACTTTCATGACAGCTCAGGCAATTTTCAAGGTGCTATCTGCCAAGATATCATATTTGACAGTGTCAGCACCTATCAGGATTTCTGGTCTGCCTGGGCATGATGTCCCCCTAGAACAGATGTGATTAGCAAAGCCGGAAACAGCAGGTATCTTGGTGGTCCTCCATGCCTTTGTGTGTGAGGTGCGAAGGGACGGAAGTGTGACTGATTCAATTTACCCTCTCCTATCTGGCACTACAAATCAAATTCACCAGAGATGGCATCAGTAACATATCATACCTACTACATACTACTGCGTTCTTCCAGTATCCAGTACACAGTACATACTGCGTTTGTCAGTAGTAGGCAGTACGAAACTGTTGAATTTATTAATTTGGCAGTATACAGACAGAGCATATTTAAGTCCTGCCCAAACCAGGGGGGGGGGGGGAACAATTCACCGCTCCGATCGTCTACTAGCAAGCAGCAAAAAAAATGCCTGAAAGCTGCTGTGTGGTGGGACACACTACCAATAGGGTGAAGAACCCCAAACTAAGTTTTCATAAGCTGCCAAGCCAAAAAACTGAGCCTTAAAAAAAGACAAAAGTGAGGCATCAGCAGGTAGACTGGAAAACTCTGGGATCCTGATACTCAGTATGTCTAATGTTATGTGTGCAGCAAGCATTTTGTCCAAATGTTGTTTTATAGTGGAATGTGGATCAATCAGAAAGCTATGCAGTATTATGTTTGCAAGTCCGACATAGCTAACATTAGCTTGCTACCTTGCCCTTATTACTATTTTAGTCATCAACTCCACCAGTGGTAGACATAGGATGCTAAAATAATCCTTTGACATGCTGGAATCTGATGTTTTTAGAGAGCTACAGGCATTTTTGTTAGCGTTTCAGCCCTTGTTTGCATATTGTGGCATTTTTTTGCATACAACGGACTTTACTTGGTTAGCATTCTGCATTCTACATGCTACATGTATGGATAGTATAGCATGCAGTTTTGAATATAGTCACGGAGAAAATTGAGTATGCAAGACAGATACACAGTTTGGTGCTGGGTTTGAAGATCTAATATCTATGAGCTTGTACAAATATAACAGAAAATATACGAAAAAAAGGATCGGCTTCTTCTTCGCTATATAACTTCAAATGCAAATTTGGCAAGGGGCACTGGTCGGGAAGTTTAACCTTTCTCCTCTTTCATTTAGTCTTCAAGCATGTCTCTCTCCACACTGGAACAGTAAAAAACAGAGAGGTTTCTACAGGTGTGCAGGCGGTCGACGACAATGAGATATTGTTGGAGTTCAACATAAGCTTCGGGTGGGTTGTGAGGGTGTGCCTGGCAGGAGAGCTAATTAGACAGCACATGGCTCTGTGTGTGAGCTGGGAGCTCTTATATGAATACCTATTACAGGATATATACACAGTGGGGGAAAAAAGTATTTAGTCAGCCACCAATTGTGCAAGTTCTCCCACTTAAAAAGATGAGAGATGCCTGTAATTTTCATCATAGGTACACTTCAACTATGAGAGACAGAATGGGGGGAAAGAATCAAGGAAATCACATTGTAGGATTTTTAATGAATTAATTGGTAAATTCCTCGGTAAAATAAGTATTTGGTCACCTACAAACAAGCAAGATTTCTGGCTCTCACAGACCTGTAACTTCTTCTTTAAGAGGCTCCTCTGTCCTCCACTTGTTACCTGTATTAATGGCGCCTGTTTGAACTCGTCATCAGTATAAAAGACATCTGTCCACAACCTCAAACAGTCACACTCCAAACTCCGAAAAATGATCACAAGAACGGTGAACAAAAATCCCAGAACCACACGGGGGGACCTAGTGAATGACCTGCAGAGAGCTGGGACCAAAGTAACAAAGGCTACCATCAGTAACACACTACGCCGGCAGGGACTCAAATCCTGCAGTGCCAGACGTGTCCCCCTGCTTAAGCCAGTACATGTCCAGGCCCGTCTGAAGTTTGCTAGAGAGCATTTGGATGATCCAGAAGAGGATTGGGAGAATGTCATATTGTCAGATGAAACCAAAATAGAACGTTTTGGTAAAAACTCAACTCGTCGTGTTTGGAGGAGAAAGAATGCCGAGTTGCATCCAAAGAACACCATACCTACTGTGAAGCATGGGGGTGGAAACATCATGCTTTGGGGCTGTTTTTCTGCAAGGGGACCAGGACGACTGATCCGTGTAAAGGAAAGAATTAATGGGGCCATGTATCGTGAGATTTTGAGTGGAAACCTCAATCCATCAGCAAGGGCATTGAAGATGAAACGTGGCTGGGTCTTTCAGCATGACAATGATCCCAAACACACCGCCCGGGCAACGAAGGAGTGGCTTCGTAAGAAGCATTTCAAGGTCCTGGCGTGGCCTAGCCAGTCTCCAGATCTCAACCCCATAGAAAATCTGTGGAGGGAGTTGAAAGTCCGTGTTGCCCAGCGACAGCCCCAAAACATCACTGCTCTAGAGGAGATCTGCATGGAGGAATGGGCCAAAATACCAGCAACAGTGTGTGAAAAGCTTGTGAAGACTTACAGAAAACGTTTGACCTCTGTCATTGCCAACAAAGGGTATATAACAAAGTATTGAGATGAACTTTTGTTATTGACCAAATACTTATTTTCCACCATAATTTGCAAATAAATTCTTTAAAAATCAGGCAATGTGATTTTCTGGATTTTTTTTTTTTCTCATTTTGTCTCTCATAGTTGAGGTATACCTATGATGAAAATTACAGGCGTCTCTCATCTTTTTAAGTGGGAGAACTTGCACAATTGGTGGCTGACTAAATACTTTTTTCCCCCACTGTATATCCTAAAGCCAAAGAGCAGACAGACGCAAGAGTCGGAACAGACACACAACTATGGTGCACAAATGCACAAAAACACACGTACATATATGCTGGCGCAAAGACACACTCACTTTCTCACTTACACCCAGATCTGTTGCTACAGCTCAGCTGTGCTGTGGGCGCCGTGAGGACTGTGACGATGTGAGGGCAAGAAGGCGTTGGAGGCACCAGGCCCCTTCCTAATGGTGGAGTTGACATTTACCCTGGGAGGCTGTGGGCTGTGGCTGCTGCTCCCACAGAAATGATTCAACCTGCCGTGCTGAATATAGAGGAAATACTCTGATGGATGAAGACTGCTATGGTGAAGGACCTGGAGATGTCTGGGGGCAGTGTGTGCATACTGTACCTTAATTTACCAACACACTGTATCTGACATGACTGTTACTTGAGCTGTCTAGGGCCTATGTTGACAGATATCTAGGATAGTACATGATGGAGAGAGACAGAAAACAGGTGCGGTGTGTCAGTGGGTTTACTAAGTGAGTGTTTTCCATCACATGTTGTGTTGAATCATACGTACAAGCACAAAAACTCCTCCAGAAGAACAACTGCCTCCACATCAGCTCTCCTTATTGATTGGACCTGACTGAATTTTTTTGACATTTTTCTTTACACTTTTCTATTTCAGAGTTCCATACAGTGTACATCCAAGAGGTGTGAATCTTCAACGATTCAATAACCATTCGCATGTCGACGATTCTCGATGCATCTCAATAGATCACATCCCCAATTTCAGTGTGCATCGCTACATTTTTAATTAATACAAGCAATCTAATAAATATGAACTTTTTTTTTTTTTTTTTATTCAGAAAGTGCTAAATCTTTTCAATACCAGTATCTGTGGGATCCACCTCAGAAAATAAACATTACAAAAAAACATGAATCCATAAATGTCCCCAAATTTGCTGTGCTTTACAAGTGTGCTTTAATCCACATACATTTAACATAGCAGCTCTAAGACAGCTCACACCGGAACTTATACCCGGCTGGGGTCATCCGAAGTCACACGTGACTTTGTTGCTATAAAGGTTCAACGTGCGCGAGATGGAAGATATCCAGTGTTAAGCCCTGCCTCTGGTGATCAGTAAGGATGAAATAACAAACAAAAAAATATATCAAAGGAGTGGAGAGAAACTAGTGCGACAGTAAATGACAGAAAAACGCAGTAAAAACTCACAATGAACTGAATGCATCGCGATGCATCTTACAATTGAGAAATTTCCACACATCTAAAAAACAACTGCATCTCAAAAAGCCGGCCAGTCCTGATAACCTGGAAAAGCGTCAAAAAACACTCTAGTCCAATACATAATTTCTTACTTTCTTTCTTAGTTCAGCATATTAGCACTAAACAGAAACTAGAGTGTGATGAAAAAAGTAATTAGTTACGCAGGTATTTGGTCATAAACTAAAGTATTGGAAGCTGGCGACTTTTTTCACAACAATATTTCAATGGATGGCCGCCATTTGTTTAAGGCCTACACTGAAAATATTGTTAGCAAGCTAAAAAGCATGCACAAGTGTTGAGGTGTTTGTTTTGGCCAAATGTAACTATTGTACGATTTTTAATTTTTTTTTTTTTTGTTGCGACTAGATCAGCATTTTTGGATGTTGGACAGCATTTATGTAGGTGCCTTAAGATTGTTATAAATTGCATATCCCTTACTCATCACTTTATACTCAATGCCAGGGCTGGTTGGCCATCTCTGACAATGCGTAGGCTTAGTTACTAAACTATCATTATTCATGAGGCCATTTTTGGGAAAGCTTCCTTCCTACTCCTGTTTCTATGTTAATCACAAATGTGGGCCTCATTATACTGTAGTCTGAGGACGAAGGCAATTTTTTGCTGACTGTTATTCTGCTGAAAAACTTGAAACTATGGGAATTGGTAACTGATGAGTGGGTTTAGGGAAACTGCCAGTTCTAGGGAAAATAAAAATGCCGGTGACTATCGAGGCTTTCAGTCACACATTACTCATACATCACAATTGAGTTGCTTCTCTCTGTTCTTCGATCTTCCTCTTTCTTTCTTTTTAACTACTTTTTATTGCAAAATTTTGTTTACTGTATTGTACCTCTGACTTTCATGTATCTCTAAACAAACAAGACTCTGAATAAAAAATATTGATAGGTACAAAGATCATGGTTAAACCTAACCCGAAGTGCCAGATGGTTTGTCACACAGAACCATCTGAGAAGCCATCATTGGAAACTGCTTGGAAAAGGGCAAACACTTTAAAAAATACTTGGCAGGTGACTGGATGAACAATCTGCCAATCAAACTTTTGCTGAAGCAAGTCAGGAGATGGGCGGAAAACATTGTTTCCATCGAGAAAGCCTTCAGTGTCGTTCTTCGCTCTCTTTTCAATGAAGGAATACTCTCCGGCTCTGATTGTAGCCTCTCCGTTAAACCTCTTAGGGAGATTTTTGATTTGAATGAACATTTGCCTCTCTGTGTCGCTTCACACACACATCTAAACCACGCCCATAGCTACCAGTAGCTCCTCACAGGACGCTGGTTGTTCTGTAGCTCTGTGGTACGTACACAAACGCATTACTCTAAGCCTGAAAAGATGGATTCTCGCGTGACTTCATGATATTGCGAGAATCCAGCTGCCGTGAGAGGTAATGTTATACCTACAGTACTCTACAAAGCATCACCCAATCATTTCTGACCTCAACTTCATAGACACCCTTGTGCAACACTTTGCCTTGACAATTGGAATAACCCACCATGCAGCCATCAATTACAACGGGTAAAGAATAGTGATTGAAACTGGCTATTCAACAGTTAGATTCAATTGTGTGAGCAAACACTGACCAAAAAAAATTCACTTATTAATTTAGTACTTGGTGTAATGGCTTCATTCAAAGCAGCTTCTCTGCTCTCTCAGAAATAGCGAAAATACAGTGAATGTAGTAATCTTATCAGTAAGAAACACACACACACGCACATTAATATATAAAAATAAAATGAGACATATGAGTGTAATTTTCTCTGAACATAGAAATAGGATTTTTTCATCAGTTACCCAATTTCTAAGGTGATTGTTTAGTTTGTTGTTTAAAGTCGTCTGTGCCCCTTAAACTGCAGCAAAGGCAATTCAACTCTACAACACTCCATATTAATACTGCTTTACAGGAAGTCCTTGGTATATATTTTAGAAACAAACAATAAAACAATATCACTATTCAATCATGTATATTGTCTCTTGTGATCTATGATACATAGCAAGGTAATTCCTCCTCAGTACGAGAAAAGAATGTTTCATTTTTCCCTATTGTTTTTTGCTTCAATAGCAAAAGGCTTTGGCCTTGTGTGCTCAGCCAATTTGTCTTTATGGATTGGGACATGGAGCCATCCCCAAATACCCTGCTTTCTGCTACTCTCTTCATATCCGGCCCACTGTCACAAAAGCAGCAGCAGTAAATACTGAAGTAAGTTCATAAAAGTATCATTCCAAAGCTAGGACTAGACAGCTGGCATACAATCAAAGGCAATAAAACATAAGGTACAGTGACAGCACATGCATCACTGCCTGCCCGCACAAGACACCAATTCTTTCTTTTATACTGAAAGCTTTTTCTCTTGTTTACGTATGAAAGCAAAGTTCACAAGTCTTTCAATTTGTGACAATGTCAACACTGAGTAAAGAATGAAATGAGAATCAGATAAAGGAGAATGGCAGTGAAGAAATTGAACGCTGTTTTACATATTATGACATGGTTATTTAGGCGGCAGGGATTAGTGGAGTTATCAGCACAGACCAATTTACACAAAGTATCAAGTGGGCTCCCATCTCAAAGTGCTTAGGTTCATGTAGCCTGCATGACATCAATGAAAGACTAATATATGATATGGAGTATTATGGGCGAAAACATCTTTAGGTTAGTAATGTCAGTATGGGGTTCTATTCATTTGCTGTCTACGAGGTACATCTGCCTACAAATAATCTAATTCAATAAAACACTTAAACCAAGCCCTACCTTTATAAAGTGCATTGTCTTAACCCACATGTTAGCATCTCTGCAGATATGTGTATGTTGTAATGTATATTTAAATAACCATCTTCAAGGCCAAGGCTGTAGGCTGAAAAAAAGCATAGCTAAATAAATGCTATTTCTTGCATTTCTTTACATGTATATCATCTTGCATATAACATCAAGATACAATTAGTTAGCATGCTGTCCATAATAGTGTTAGTATAAATAAAAACAACAAAAAATGCTTTAACCCTCTAATAGCCAGTAGTTTCCTTGATAGAGACCTGGTAAGTAATGTTATACAAAAAAAGTTTGACAGAAAAATTCAAACTACTGATTACAATGAACCTTTAAACTCACGAATAATGTGTTTTCACAGGCTTAATTGCTTTGAGTGCACAGTAATAATGAAGGCGAAGAGTGTTTCTCATCTAGATTTTGACGGATGTGCAGTAAGAGGACGCTGTTTTAAATATAACTTAATAACTGAACCCTACTCAAATAAAATAATTCTGAAAAGTAAGGGGAACTTTTTCAGGAACATATTGGATTGGCTGACTCTTTGCATTCATGGCCCTGCTGTAAAATATATTACATTTTATCCCCACTTGCCAAAGAGTATTAATGTATGTTATTCGCAGTCACTATCGCCAGTAGCAGAAAAGGTTGACAATGGAACAACGGAAGTCACTGGGGGAAACAAAATGCAGTGTTTTTTGTGCATTATTGCCAACTCTTTTCCGATGCAAGTAGCTAGCACTAGCTCCAAAGGTCGCCAAGATGACATCATGCGCTAATCTGCATATTGGGGAGGTCTTTGCACATTACTTTACATAAAGCTTAGTGGTTGTGTCAGGTGCAGTGAGAGAGAGACTGCCAGAGCACAGAACAAGAGGAGAGGGAGAGACTCTATGCTGTTGGTAGAAGAGCTGTGAACTTAGATTACTCTGAGCTGCATTGGTAATGAACATAATATATTTCAATATATTTCTGGATTTCTCCCTGATGGTCTGAATGAGTCGCTGGATTTGTCGCTAGTCGTTTTTTTACAAATAGTCGCTGAAGTCGCTAAATCTAGTGAGAAAGTCGCCTGTGTTGTTGGCAGTTGCTAAGAAAATAATCTGGTTGTCTTTCCGACAGCGGAGTCAAAAATATTACCAATTGGAAACGCTAGCGGGGGAAAATTTAAAACTTGTTTATTGCCACTTTAATTTGTCTTATTTTGTTTATTTGAAGTCGGAAATGTGTGCACATGTAAAGGGCGTGTGGTTTGTATTAACATGCAGCATGGCCATAATTCGGAGCAGCTTGTCCTCATTAGGACTTAGCAGTCCCTACCACTGAAGCGCCTTACTCTGAGGGCAGCTTAGCCCTTTCATCCCCATTTTGATATGGACCTCAGCCCTGTCTCTCGAGTACGAGGGACTGTGGCAGTTATGGTGATGGCAGAGCCGCCCAAATCCTGGGACCTCTGGTAACCTTCAACATAAGCTCGGTGACACGAGGTTAGCTGCCTGCTGCGCCAACATCCAAAGGTTACCGTCGCTCACTCTCTCCAAATTCCACCCTCCACTATGCTAGATCCACATTAGGATTAGCATGCCCATTTGCTACATTTCAATCAATGCAACAGACAGGGTTCTGGGCAGAACACCCTGGTTTCTCCCACACAAGCAGTTGCATGAGGTGGGAAGATTGAACAACCAGAGACAGACAGGGTTAAACCTTAGAAGGGATCAGCCAAATGCTGAGCTCTTGTGTTAAGATTGTTCACTTGAACCAAGACCTTGAGTTCCTTTAGCTTCTCCTTACAGATATTGCAGTTTCATCCCCACATCAGGATCAGAGATCATACGGTAAGGAGCCACCAGATGCTGTTCACCTTATTCATGGTTTGCTGCGATAAGCTCTTGGACGTGTTGTGACTGTCAACTGTAAAGTGCCATTCTTGTGGCACTCACATTAGCTATACCCTGCAGCTTCCCAACTTATGGGTGTACACTTTTGCAAAGACCCTGTGTTGTGTTTTCTGAGGTATGTACACAGATTCATGGTGACCCTGTTCCAATGCGTCTACCATTGTTACGTCTCTAGTGGTCGAGCAACGGATGAAACAAACCCTGTTAAAGAAGAATTGTGTTTTATCCCTTATCTTCAAATTTTGGCCACCAGTTTTTGTTATCAGTAACAAAATATTATATCTGCCAAGTTAAAGTTTTGGTAACAATTACAAATACAGATATTAAACAAAATTACTGTTTTTGGAAGGAAATAAAGCATATCCATTCCGGGCATAATTTAAATGAATCAATATCTGCTAAAAAAACGGATCCACTTCAACCTGCTGCTGTTGCAGAGCTGCTCTCCTTAACGACAGCCAGGCTCTACACTGCAAGCATTCCAGTGCATATGAGTATGAAAATTAGAGTGTGTGAAAGGAAGAAAATGATTTGGTTGCACCAGTGATTGACACCGAGGCTCCCAAAATCCCCTCGGCTCAAATGGTAACAAATCTATCATCTCTCCTCAGTCCCTCTAATAGGAAAGATTACAATACAAGAAATTCAGGTAGCAGCCTTTCATTTTTAGCTGGTGCTTTAACAGGCTCAAATGACAAACATCGCCCGCAGCAGGTCATGTCAACTGTCGCTTATTAACGTTAATTCTGTGAGTAGTTTGATGGTTTGTGTGCTCTCTGCGAGTTGCTGTCTGCACTCAGCCAAAGATTGTTCTTAAGATAAAAGAGGCATCACGCTGTAACACCACTGTACAATTGCAGTTGATGGTTTTTGCAGTCCAAACCACTTCAATAGAGTAATATGTCCTCTGTCTAGCCGATTATGTCATATCAATTTCAGGAGTTGCATTATTTCAGTTAAACGTATATCGGCGACACAGACAGCAACATCACAGCCACAAACACACGTGTAGACATGCTGTCGGGGTGGAAGTTCTTCAGCGTGCGTGAAGACATAATAAAGCTCGCAATTTGTCTGTCCAAAATAAGCCGTGTAGGAAAAACCTTTAAAACACAACCTCTTCGCCCATTTTTAGATTAGCCAGGAGTTCGGCTTTGTTGTCACTGCTAACATGGCGAGGGCCAAAGCTTCACAACGGCTCTTCAGAAACCGATGGGTGACAGTCACAGACACAACATCCATATTTCATACAGTCTATGATTATAACGCTATCATGATGTGTTCAAACTATCGTAAACAACAGGCCGCACAACTGTCAATGGCTGTGAAAGCTGCTAGGGATGCACCGATAATGATACCATTATCGGATATCAGGCTGATACTGACTCAAAGAGCTGGATTGGACAAATGAGGCCAATCTATTCAATTCAATCCTATGTTTAAACATTGTATACTGGATACTTTTAACACATTGCTGGAGTGTAATTTACTACTGTAATTATAAATAAGAATTAAGTACATGTATATCTAGGTATGTATTTGTTACACTGTGTTTTACAAAGTTATGAAAGCAATGTTTAAGTCGAGTCTGATGTCTTCTTACTTATGAAAGAATGATCCCACTTCCACACAGTGAGGCATACAGCTTATTAAGAACACATTGCTATTGGATTGGTACTCTGTATGGGCCGATTCACAAAGCAAAAGTATTATATCGGGACTGAAAAAGTATCATCCCAATATTTGGCATGCGTATGATAAAACAAATCTGCGGCACACCTTTTGTTATTGTGCCATTGGATGAGCTGCCACATGCCACCAAGGTCGCCTACCTCTGATATCTAGTGGATCAACAACAAACGATAGATGTACAATGAATCTACAGCCGTAGCTTTGTGCACAGATAGTTTTGCTTTGCAATTGGGAATAATGTCAGCATTTTGTGTGGGCTCTATTTGAATTTACCTTCCAAATAAAGTGGTTTAGATAATCTGTCCAAACTCTCATCTTTTTTACAAAGTGTCTGCATTGCAGCTATATGGATTGATTCCAAGATCTCAGATTTGGTCAGTAAAATGTTATCATAACCAAAAAGAAAGGTCAACGCTGCAAAAATAATACCCAAGTCGTACTAAACCAGAAATATTATTTTAGGAGGAAACTGTTGTGTGATCCTAGATGACCAACATGTTTATCCATCTTTGAGTTTGTCCAGACCTTTGTTATTGTGTAGGGGGGCAACAGCACTCAAACTCAGCTGATACCATTCAAATTATATATTCAACCCGTCAGTCGGTGCAGAAGATAGAAAGTAATTTGGTGCTTCACAAAGGCTCTGACGTTCATCCAGGATTCAAAGAATCCATCTGTTAAATCTGGAAAGACTAGAATTGCAAAAAAACTTATTTAGTGAGACAGCACAGACAGATGCAACATAGCTTAAGGGAAACTATATAGCAGGAGCTAATGAAGGGAAACCGTGAGAACCATCTTCTCTGCTAGGGGAGAAATTATGTGGATGGTGAAGACAGGGTGAAAAATGCAGAGGGATGAGCGATAGAGGATACATTGAGAGAAGCAATTAGTGTCCGCTAATTGCTCTCATTAGAAGAGATGGGGCCGATTTTGCAGACTCCATGTTGGACGGTGACAATTCAAACGTATAAATGTGGACTGCTTGGGCATGTGGTTTAAAAGCCGTTCAGCAAACAGTGGTACCTCTCAGACTGATAGCAGCAGAACTGATAAGACCAGACCATATCATCAAAACTTTACTCTATCATCTTTCCCGTGATAAAAACAAAAAAACGTAGAAATGAAAGTAAAGATGGATCGATAAAGCGATAAAGGTCTTATACAGCTGGAGAAAAGATGAAAAAAGTAAAAAGACAAGATAGATAAAAGAGTTGAAGCAAGGGGGAAAGACAAACACTTTCCACAACACCTCTCTAAGTAATAAGTTTAATTTATTTGGGAAATTAATGTGTCTTGGCATAGTTATATAAAGCCACGTCGGCACGAAGAGCACAATAATATAGTCCAACTGATGTGATCCAAGTTTCCTGTGTGAAATCAAATATCCGCCCAGCCTGAAAAGTTTATGGCAGCTTTAGCCACTCTATTCTTCATCTCGTAATCAGGTTAGTATTGACTAAACACCTATGAAAAGATACCACTCTGGGTGTTTAATGATAGCAGCCGCTTTCTTTGAGAAAACACTTAGCGGAGAGTGCTCCTGAGAAACTGAGGCCATCTGAATGAGTGAAATGAGACCACAGAGACAGAAAGCGGGGAGAAAAATATAAAAAAAACACAGCAGATTTTTTAGATTATTGTGACCCTCACATAAAAGTTTTTTTCAGAATGTGCGTTACTATTAACCAAGCAGACATCTTATTTATCACAGGGTGGGCCAAACCACAGCGTAGTATAAAAGAGCACATTAATGCTAAAGCACTTCTCACTGCAGGATGAAGAAAAATAAAAACATTGTGGTGTCTGTGTGATAGAGTGCCGCTGTGCAGTAGGGCATATGCAGACTGAAAGAAGATGTAATTAACAAGAATAATATATTTTGCCTCCTCCGACTGTGAGCAGGGCAAGCTGTGATATCTGCTCTGCCCTAAAACAGCGCAATCATGTCTCATTTTCTGCTGAATCCCTGATTGGGTCAAAGGCGGGGAATTGCGATAAAGCTCTCGCTCTCCTAATGAGTACCAGGTGACTGCAGGAGCTAAAGTTCCTACTCTACTGGCTTAACTTCTACACCTGCTTCCTACTCATATGGACTCTCAAATAAGTTAAGCAATCAAAATAACCTCCCTACCTCTCAATGATGTCAGCGATGACACAGGCAAACATCTGGAGGCCCTCTGGAAGCTGCAGAGCCACTGGAGAGAGCGGGAAAAAAGGCAAACAGAGAGTTACATACTTCTGTTGGAGTGACAGCAACATGTTATTTAATAAATCCTGGACAGCACAGTTATTCATATCTTCTGCTACTGGTTCAGAGTACTTCACTGACAGCAAATAGTGACATTTCAGGGTAATTTCCCCTCTGCCACAGCGTTGGGTTTATTTCAGCAGGTGCCGGGCGGTTGGAAATATATTCCAAACCAATAACCACAGGTCTATCTCTTCAGCTCATGGCTTGTACGAAACCTTTGAACTCTCTCTTTTTCATATCTGTCTCCATGCCTGCCACTGGCTCTGGGTCACACTTTTACTCTCTTTGCCACTGAACCCCCCCACCAACTTCACACAAGATAGATATATTTTAATGTGGAAAAATTGATGGGGCTGCTATAAAAATTTAAATTAAGCAACCAATTAACCATTGGTCCTGCTGATGGTGTTGAGTGCTGACAACAGGAAACCTATTGATCTACTCATCTGTGACACCAACTGAGATGAACCAATGGAAAAACCTTGTTTAGGGCAGGATTTATTAAGTGGTTTGTGCCTCGTTTCAGACTCACTCTGCATGGGGAGACATGCATGTTTTTTTTTAATCAAACAGGCAGAAGGGCCTGGAAGCATCTCAACTGCAATCTGTGAAATGCGGCCCTTTCCTTTGAGCATATTCCTTTAAAGATAAATTATGCAAATGGTGACTGGAGATGTCATGTGAGATCGCTGGATTTGCAGCTAAATACTGGGATCAGTATTGCATGAAAGATGCTCGCCTTCTAAAAAGTAGTTGCAGGTATATTGAAGGAAGGTTGCAGTGGGCAAAGGAATGTGTTTCCCAAGGAACTCTTAATTAAGAGTCCTTTGATTGATCGGCCACTGATCATTATCAGCCAATATTAATTGTAAATAGTTTGATTGATAGTCAATATAAGAGCCAATCAGACCATGCGATCAGATGACTCAAAATATGCGAGACAATTTGTCTACATGCAGCTAAAATGGCTTCTCTGCGGATGTGAGTTGTGTCTCGAAAGCCCTTTTTACACAGCCTGTTCAAATCGGGACTGTTGCGCCGTTATTCCACCCTGCTGCTCTGTACGAAAGGTAGGGACACGAATGGTGGGGGCATTGCTGCTCCGACGCTAAGCCGTGAGTGGAGGTAGTCACAGAGAAAATATCCACATCTGTATAAAAAGGGACAGTTGGCATGGTGGGGGTGAATGCACACTAGACATTGACGCTGTTGTGTTTCAAGTCAAGCCTGGCATGCAATCTAAAATTGCAATTTATGCAGCATTATGCCGGCTTGGTTTGGTTGAGTGTAAAAAAGCAAAGCCGGTGTAATGAGGGGCCATTTTATTAACAGCAGTACTGCGAAATCTGCGTATAAAAAGGGGCTATGAGAGAAAGTGTCTCCAAGAGAGAGTGGAATATTTTGCTCATGTTGCATGCCAATAAATGAATGATACTTTCTCTGCTTTTAATTTACATATATGTAGTAAAATAAATAAATAAATAATCGTACACGATAAATAGAGGGATTCAGAGAGACCCCATGATCGGTGAATTATATCAGCCGATACAGCTTCCAGCGTTCGGTGAACAACCACAAAAAAATGTGTGTCATTTGTATTTATTTTTAGCTTTGGCTCAATGGTGACATGTGTACTTATTGGGGCTGGAGTATCTGCTGGACCTTATGGATCAGCCACCTCTCCTATGGTAGTGTGTTAACCTTTGTGAAATGATTAAAAAATATATATATTTGAATTCAAAGAAGATGAAAATCTAAATGGCCTTTGGGAATTTCTTAAGCAAGATGTCTTGTGTTTATTGCATCAAGGATCTTATATTCGGTGGTAAAGAATTTAGCACACATAAATAGGATCATCAAATACAATTGACAACACATTCGTATCAGAGAGTAATACGATATTGATCTTGTCAAGTAGCCTCGCAAAGTAACAGAACAGGAATCAGTGCATGAAGTGGATGAGAAGGAAAAGACAAGAGTGACCGAGAGGAGAATAATGAGGAATGCAAATATGGTGTGGTGACATGGCACACTTCCTCACACTACTACTACTACAAACAATAACAATAAACTTTAACCCTTTCACAATGTGTTTTCAGTGGGTGAAAGTTAATTGTAACAGTTTTGGTTGCTCCACACTTTTGTGTCACCTCTGGTTGCAAAGAAAACAAGATGGTGACGGCCAAAATACCGAACTTGAGGCTTCAAAGTGGAAGTTCACGCACCAAAGGGTGACGTCACGGTCTAATACAAAGTCTATGGCCTGTAGGAGGAGAGCTAGTTAGCGGTTGGCTAACAGAGGTAACAGCTAATGGGGCTAATAATAAAGCTAACAGAACTAAACACAAAGCTGAACTGACAGAGGACAGGTAGAGGAAGTCTATAATCAGTCAATATGATGTGTTACACAGTGAACGGCAGTTAAGCTGCATGGTGCCGGAGCAGACAACTGCATAGATTAAAATGAGAGCGTATTTATTGCATGAGACGTGCGAGTGAAAAACGCTTCTGATACACTTGTGGTCTCGATGGGGGGTAATTGTGGTTTGTACTAATTCAATACAACATTAAAGCAGTGGTCGTTGCAGACACACTTGGCAGAGATCTGTGTGCTACAGAGTGCACTTTCCCAGTTGATTGTTTATAAAATAATCATAAAATGGTGAAATATTATTTCCCAGAAGCCCATCTAACACATTTAAAGTGTTTATGTGTTCAAGTGTTTGTTTCCAAAGATCTTGGCAACAAGGGATTCCTTTCAAACATACATTTAACATTTTTTATTTTTAAAGGAGTTTGTGGTTTTCAACTAGAATGAATCTTTAGCTCATTGTTACTATAATGTGATTTTGTCTGTTTGCGATGTAAAATACAGGGGTTGTGCTTTGGGATTACATTACATGTATCATTCCGGTCAACAACTCTCTTTTTGCCATCGACCCTTTTGAGAAGCAGGAATTTACCTTACATGTAGCTAGATTTGATATGATCATAAACATGCATTCATAAGGTATCGACCAGTTCAGTATGACGTCCCAGCTACCATGGCAGCTACATTGAGTGAGCGCCACAGAGACAAAGGCTTTGTTTCAATCAACCATGATATTTTCTCCCAGTCAAACTCTACCGCACCTCACTTCAATAAATCCATCAATGTCTCAGTGGACACTTACAACTCGAAGACACCGAATTCAGCGCAGCGTTTTCACATGACTAGGCCTGAAACAATTTCAACACTTCGTGGGCCAGACGGCATTAAACAATATAAAAGCCGGGACAGACAAAAAGGTCAAGGAGGTTGAGGGTGGATGGCCATGAGATGGAGTGATAGATGTGGCAGTGTGAGAAGGAGGAGCGAAAGCAATTCTTACTGATGAAAGGTTAAGGGATCACAAAGCACTCATGCAGACAGTGAGAGACAGGTAATTACCTAGAAAATGGCAAGTTTATTAACAGAGAAAGGTTTCAGAGCACACCTCTGCCACAGCTGACAGAGGCAAAGAGCTTTCTCTCCATCTGCTGCCCCTGGCGAAAGGTGAGTTAGACGCTGGAGGTGGGACCGGCTGTTTGAATGCATGTTTGAGTTTTCACGCAAGAATGATGAGCTGCTTCTACCTTTTGGAAGTGCACTCCTGCCCCTACAAATCAGAGAACCTAAACCACACGGACGTGAAACGGGACAAGAGGGATTCATTTGGAGGCTTCAGATGTCACATGTTTATACAGTTCAACAACTCCAAGAAACAAGTGTGGAAGGTTTCTTATTCTTGGACACGTTATGTATTGTGGATCACTACATGTACAGACATGCAGCTTTCTCAATGTGCAGTGACAAAAGGCTGACATGAACTGTCAATCCCCGATCATCTAATGATGCCGTTGTATGCAAACCTATTGTTTTAACGCTCCAGGCAGTACAGGTTGCAAGGAAGCTACATGTGGGATTACGTTAACTATCACAGACTGGAGGTAAACTTAAAAAGCACTGGAAAGGCCAATTTATCAGTGAACGGCAGACTGAACGGACAAAGCCAAGGGATTACTCAGAATTTCCAAAAGGGGGGTTATGACTAGGAAGATTGGGATAGGGATATATACAGGGTTTATCCTGCAGTAGATTACTTCTGTCTCTCTCGGGCCTCTGTAAATAATATTATTAAGAGTACAGTCTAGACTTGCTCTATATAAAAAGTGCCTTGAGATAACTTCTGTTATGATGTGAGCACTATATAAATAAACTTATTTTGACTCGTGGGTGTGTATGCAGATGGTAATGCATCTCAGTCCTCTGTGTCACTATGTATGTTATGGAACTTCAACATGGCCAATATTAGAAAAAGGGGACATAATGAAATAAGGAATCAGGTTTATTAGGAACACACAGCTCCAACTAATAAAGTCTAATACAACAGTGCTGCAATAAATCAGACATTCGGTAGGGTTATAATTTCTGTTGAAATTATTCAAGAAATGTGTTGATTCAACTTTATGTTAATTCTGGAGTCCACACAGTTTGCAGTGATATTGTGTTGTATTGCATTATGTATGCACTATTTAGTCTAACATTATATATATATATATATATATATATATATATATATAAATAAATGAACAAATACATTCTGAAATGACTCAATAACCTTTCCAAATTATCATACATTTTCATTTTGGAATTGTCTATAGTTGGAAAGTCTTCACAGTTTGTGTTTGCACACGTAAACGTGACTTCACATCTGAATTAGGAGTGAATGGAAGTCACCTGCATGTCGACTCGAATTTGGGCACAATAGACACAATTCTGCTAGGATATGTCATTGTGTGTAAAAATGTAGTGGTAATGAGACTCTATTCAGTATCTGTAGACACTACCGACTGTGATCTGCTTTAACTTAACACTGGCAGCCAACGCTCTGTCTTCTGTCATCTCTGCAAAGGAACAAGCTGTTCAGACAGAGCAGAAAAGGACATTTTGGACTGCTCACTGGGGAGTCAATTTGTATTAAGGGATGAATAAAAACAGTAGTTCTGTTACTGAGGGACGCACAAAGACACTATTCAGAGAGGGACCATTATGTAATGGGAAGAAAAAGCAAATCACCAGCCACTTGTTTGCCTCGGTTTAGCGGGGTGGGCCATCTGTGGCTTAGCTGGATGAGTAAGTAACATTGGCATTGAGGCAATGCTCAAATCAAAATTGAATTTAGGATTCTAAATATGTTGCCATTACAATATCACTATCATTACAACGTTTCTCTTATTTCCCCACACCCTACCCTCTCATAAAGGTTACTGTAACATGGAAACTAAAAGGAGGAACTAAATGCTCTACATGTTGCTTGCTGTCTTGAAACTCAAGGAAACATCTGAAGATAAACTGTCAGCTGTGCTGATCGTTTGATTGTCTGTAGTTAAGTTGTGAGAAGACCTTGGAAAACAGAACAACTCCCCGGGCATTTCACAATCCCTGCAGGGGAACACTTTCATGAATTCAAGGTCGCCCAAGACACTCAAGACCGAACTGCTTTTTGCTTCTTGTCTAATTATTCTGTTTTTCTAAGTAAGATTTACCAGTTGAGTGCAAGGCTGACTAAAAACTAAACACAGAGGATCAAAGATTTTTACCTGGAGGAAACACATGGTAATTTCCATTAGAGCCGACTGATGAATCAGCTGGTATATCTTGGACATTGTTTTCAAACACATTTAAGCGATCCTAAGAAAAAAGATTCAACACCAAGGGTAAATGTCATTACCTGGAAACACATATGATAGTTTTGATGTAATGAACACAAACCTGGGCTGGAAAGTGCAAATCTACTTGTTTCTACCAAACTTCTGTCTTTTCCAAAAAAAAAGGTGAGCCCTGATTTCAAACAAATACACTGCTTCCAACGTATTTGTGAATGGCTAACATGAAGAACCTCCATCCTGGTCTGAATTCCTTTTCCAAGCATCACTCAAACAATTGCTTCTCTATAAACAAAACATTAGACTCAATCCAGCTAGTTATTATTAACTGAATGTGCGACGTTTATCAAGACAGCAGTTAAAACAACTCTGAACAACCAAGCTGCTCATGTAAAGAGCGGTGATGTGCAACAGATTATATCAAAACACACAATTAGACTAAAATGAGAAAACTAGGCAAAGCAACACAAAGCGTGTGACTATTTATGAACTCTGAAAAAAAAGCTGAAATATAATGAGTCCTCTATTTCAAAAGCACAGTGTATGGCACTCAAGAGGAGTTGAAAGACAAAGAAACAGATGGACACAAAGAGGAACTGAGAGACACCGGGGTGATAGGTGAGTTATGCTCTCTGAGAGAGAGAGAGAGAGAGAGAGAGAGAGCTCTGATACAAAAAAACAAAAGGTCACACAACAAAAAAAGCAGAGCCAGCAAGCTGCGGTAAAGCGCACGCTTCCCACAGGGATATTTGAAAAATGATTCAATCCTCTTGGTATGCCATCTGCATATTTTCAGCCAAGGAGATTGAAGGACTATGTATTTTTACATTTACATTACTGAAGGACGATTTTTTTTCCCTCAAGCTCCTCAGCAAAAATTAGGCGAAGGTAAATTATTACGTCATCATCACATGCTGTGCTGTTATCTTGTGAAGTGTCGTTTTTGACAAGAAACTTGATTAAATACAGTTGTTTGAAGGTGATGTTTTCACAGCAATATAAAAAATAAGATATTAGAGAGAGAATTAAGACCTGTTGAATTAGGTTTTTAACACACCGATATATATTTAAAACAATGTATTATTATCGTTAAATATTACAAAAATCTGTTTTAGAGCAGCACAAAAAATGATTCGCCTGTTGCCATAGACCACATAATACAGTAGCAGTCGATGTCAGTGAAGACAGTGAAGCCTCCCACTGTGCCCTCAGTTGGTCCTGAGGCTACAGTCCTACTGTAGGCCTTGCTACTCAATTCAGATTTTTGCTCAGATCTTATTATTCTGTTTGACAACACTATTTTTTGTAACCTATATCTTGCATCAGTTTAAATGACCTCCATCCTGAAATAACACCAACAAACAAAGGACATGAAGTCTGAACAGTCTGAACAGAGAGGCAACTGAAATTGCTGCCCAGTTTTATAGTTGACAAACAGAAATGTTTGTTGTTTATGAGGCCAAGTTCTGCTTTCAGTATGGGTCAAAAATACATTAAAAAACATTGAATGGCAGTCACTGTGGGATGACCTACATGGCGTTTTGGAAACCGGGCCTGTTTTTGATTTGTTATAACACTGGATAAACCTGTGTGAACCTCGCAGGTTACAGATTGTACAATAAAGTCGTCAAAAGTAGGTCACAGCACAGATGCACCGATGGATGGCATTTTGAATGAATGCTTGCACGCGTGTTTTTGTATGAGATGCACAACGCGACGTGCATCCCGTGTGCTCATCATACATTAACTCTTTAACCTGAAAAGTAGCTGTAAATGAGGTGTGAGTATTATATTCTTATTATGTATATATTTTTGAATCAAGATGAGGAAGGGTATGGTGGCACAGTGTAATGGTTGTCAGTGTCAGGTTTTGGGACAGAGATCTCATTTCATAAAGCATAATTTGTGCTCCATCTCTGCTAATATGACTATAAATTAGGGCTATTCATTTTATATGTACAGGCTCTGTAAAGACTGTATTCATTGCAACCTTTACCTCCAAGTAACTTAAACCAGCATACGCTCCAATTCAGCTAATGCAATTCATTTTTAGAAATCAGTTGTGCAATTTATGCCGTGGTTAGACTTCACTTGCGAGCATTAGCATATTGCACAATGCATAGTTGGCTTTTCTTAAGCGAGGACCACCCAGACCCTATTTCACCATTGCAATGAAGCTTATTCTACAATTGCTCTTCCCATTTGAAATCTTGCATGCTCCACCCAAATTGAATCAAGTGTATGAAGAAAGAACCGAGCTCACCTCTCGTAGCTTTCGCTTGTCTCACTCGCCAAATCGTCTTGTGGATCTCAAAGTTGTAATTTGCAGGCAAGGCTTTGATCGCCTCCTGTAACTCAGGGTCTTGCAGGATTTCGTCTGGAATTTGATTGGCTACCCGCCGTGGTCCTCGGACTGAGGAGAGAGTTAAATGATTGAGCTGTCAGCAGTGCGGCGAACAGAAGATTCAAGCATATCCATCAGACCTAACAGAGACCATCACGCAAGGATCAGAGTCAAACAATAACGTCAAAGCTGAATCAGTGTAGTTATTCAGCAGGAGCAGTCAGTATAGTTCATGCTTTGAAACAGCCAGGGGGGGGGCGGGTAATACAGTTCAGGAAAGTTGTCCAAATGTGTCTCTGATCTACAGGATCAAGGCACCTTTTAAGAGGGAGAGAGCGATGGAAGAGTAGAGCACCACAAATTTGTCAATTTAGAATCTTAATTGTTTTCTACAAGCTACAAGAAAAACTGTTGTGGCAGGAATGACGAGAAGAGACGTGGAATTGGAGTTGCAACCCAGCAGGAAGTGTTTTAATGAGCACAACATACAACAAATCCAAAGTATTAGTTCTTACAGCTTACTCTTATAGTCTAAATTCAGTCCCCTTATGTCACTTTCCACCAATCAAACCAGTCGGTTGAACATGGAAAGAAGTTAGATAGATTTTGCTCATATTCTACTGGCAGCTTTTAAGCTTGACGTAGCCGCACTTGTTCTCAATTACAATACAATTTTATTTTTATAGCCCAATATCGCAAATCACAAATTTGCCTCAGAGGGCTTTACAATCTGTACAACCACGAAAAAAAAAGGGAAGAAACCGTAGGGAGAGCAATAGAGGAGGGATACCTCTCCCAGGATGGGCGGACGTGCAATAGATGTCATGTGTACACAATTAACAACACAATAAAATGTCAACATATTCAATCCATCTGAAAGAAATTATACATAATTTGAGGGCAAAAATAAGAGGAGAAATAATAAAAGAAAAGGATTACCACTGATAAGAAAACAGCATTTGCCATGGATATAATAGGATGATAATAAAAGCAGTACTAGTAAAGGACATGTGACTAATAACAATAATAATAGCAGCGGTGGGTGTCAGAAAGGGCCACGGTCCAGGTACAACCACGATCCACGGAGGCATGCTAGGCGAAAAAAAGCACAGTGACTCCCCGGGAACAGTACAGGCAAATTGTTTCGATCACAATGTACAATCTCATTTGGGGACTGCACCGGTTTGTTTTCCCTTTTGTTATGTGATAGGAAATGTGATCCTCGCGGTAACGATGAAACACACACACCGGCTTTCATAGAGCCTTAAAACACACAACTCATCTGTCAGACTCATGAAGTCGGGTGAGACGTCAACACTGGACGCTGATTGGATGCTAACGAGTCTGTTGCTGCTCTAAACGAGTATGTTGATGGTACCGAACATAGCAGGATAACTAAACACCATGCACACCAGACGTGTGGTGGTTAAACATTTTATTGTTTGCATTGCAGCCAGACTGCTGAGTAGTTGTGCTGAAAACAGCTGATTGTAACGTTTCCTCATCGACGTGGAAGCCAGATATCTCTATAAAGTACTCACAGCAGTGACACATTTCTTTGTCTACTGTATAAAATATTCCGGCTATCATTAAAATATTTCCAATTCGGTGTTAATTGTTACCTGTGGGCTTTTTTGCCGGAACAATCTGCACTTCAGTCGTGGGCGCTGCCATGTTTTTTCTCCCAAACATGAAACATGTGAGGAAGAGAAAGGCGAAACCAATCGATTACAGAGGTCAGTGGAGAGAAGTCGAGCACGGATGTAACCGATGTCACTGAACGGGACAGGAAGACAGGACCTTAGCGATAGATAGGACAGTTCAATGCGGCATATTTCTATGGGTTAACGTGCAATGTCCATTGTCCACGGTGGCAATATTACAATTTTAAAAAAAAAGACTTAAAGACTAAAATGTATATTTTACAGCCAAATCTGTTCTCTAAGGCAGTTTAAAGTACTTTACATGGGCCTGTCATGTAAAGAAAAAAAGGTATAACAAAACAAAAATAAACTGAAAGTAAAACATGAAATTAATAGAAATAAATTGAAATATTGTGTAGCCAAACATGTACACAGAGCGACAGTTTCAAAGTACCTGGCTACATACAAATAAAAAAACAAGAGTATAAGACAAAAAAGTAAAACATAACAGAATAAATATGAAATTAAAATAAAACATAACATGAAATAAAACAGGAAAGGGAATTTATGTAACACAATTAACTAAGTGAGGCTTGGGATAAAATGAATGAATAATTAATTAATTACAATTGCTAAAAAAACAACACCACATAAATGTAATTCAATTGAAAAGTAATCAACTAAAATGTGTAATGCAGAGAGCGAGAGGGGGGGGGGGCGTCAGTTTATCTAATGCATCAGTCCATTATCTGTAAGATATTGATTTGGGTGGAAGCTATTTGATCCATAAATCAGCGGCTTTCATTAAAGCTTATTCCCCCTGCAGAGTGAGCAGCATCACAGATCATGTTCCCCTGGTGTTTGGTCTACGGGTAAATATAATGTTGTTACATGTAGATTTGGTCCTGTTGTGTCACATCATATTTACTATGAAGACCTCGGGTGTCAGGGAGCCGTGTGTGTCTTGCCGGGGCAGACAGGGACAGAGACAGTGAGAGGGATGGAGCAGGATGCTGCCCGGTGGAGGTGCTGAGGCGGTACAACATACTTTCTCCCTCCTTGAGCGCAGCAACGAGCTCTGATCCATAAAGCGGACAGCAGAGAGATCTTCTCAGACAAGATCACAGAAATGTAACAATCGCGAGTCGAGCTGGAGAAAAAGAGGGGATTTTAAGGAAACCGAAGCCATCAAAGTCTACACTATTAAGGAGGATTTGAGGAGTCTGCGTTTATAATCCGACATCAGAGGCGGAATGTGAATCCACATAACTTGTGTTAATTAGAGATTTTAACGAATATGATGCGATTTGAAAGACTCTGAAGCACCGAGAGAAGAATTTGAGATTGGCCACTTGAGTTAAAATATCTGTGGTGTTTTTTTTGGGGTTTTTTTGGAGGGGGGGGGGGGGGGGGCTGCTTGTGTTCACCGTTGACTTGCCCCCAGAACTGATTCGCAGCCTCTACGGTAATTTGCGTCTAAAAAAAGGAGTTGGCTATCAGAGGTTGAATCGGACTACTGTGCGTTTATGCTCATCATACACACCGGAGTTGCTGTTATTTCGGACCGTGGGGATGATTTCAGTGCGTCCGTTCCGCGATGATTGTCGCCTAATTTCCCAGGTCCGACTGCGGTCTGCCAGACTTTGTGGAAACGGAGATTATTGTCTGTTATCAATGTTTATCAAATCCACGGCAGTCTGCGGTGCAACTCAATACAGTGGATCGCAAGCAAATCGTGAGGAGTGACAGCTGACATTTACACGACGAGCCACCAAAGCCCCTGATCAACTTCAAAACTGAAGCGCACAAGTTTTAAGTCTGGAATATAAGAATAGATGATTATCAGAGGACAGAAGACGAAATACACCTAAGCCTACAAAATGTTCAAAAGGGGTGAGTAACACTCAACTTTTCTCAGTAGCCTATTTAGCCTATAAGGCGAAGTGTGCGTTCTAAGGTGTGTAAATGTAATGCTGGTAGGCTACTTTCTACGCTTATGAAACAGATGTTTAAATATGACACATCCATAATGCACCACGTTGCCCCGCCGATGTGTTATTACAGGCGATGCGCCATTTCAAGCGCATCTTTAATTTGCAGAACAAGATTTATGGGAATTAAACATTTTTGTAAGGAAGCATGGGGACGTCTGTGTGCTATTAATACAGCTGATGCCGCACTGCAGTTTATGAGTTGTACCCGGGTCACAAGGCTATCTCTCCCAGCATTGCGCTCTGCTGAAGCATTATTATTTGCTGTGTGTCAGTACATCTAGATGTGATAGATCAAACCTCAGTTCACAGGGTTATTCTCCCCTGGCTACACACTATATGAACACTCAAGACCTTTGGCACCTCATATAAAAGGGGAGAGCTCCTCAAACTTTTGATATCAAGATTCCCCAGATAGATACACATTATACAAAAGACTCTCAGTTGATGATCTCTTGTCCCAAGGAACAGCCTCTTTCTTTCTCGGCTTTAATTGGCCATGCAGCTGCATTACTGTCTGCACTGGATGTCTGACAACAGTACGGAGAGTAACAACTCTAATCTCTAATGAGAATAGATTACAGTAATACATGCTCCCATTGTGCTATTATCGTGGGAGTGAAATAATCGTGAGAAACTGTTCTTCATTTTGCTGGAGCCCTCGGAGCGCCCATCGGGACCCCTGGAGGTCTCTAGACCCCACTTTAGGAACCACTGCATTAGACCAAGTCTTGTGTATCACTTTGTCAGGAGTGAGAACAAGCCTGCTCCTTTGTTTTGTTATTTTATGCAGTTCATATGAAGCAAAGTTAGCTTAAGTGCGACTCGTAAATTAAAACCTTGTACACACACATAAGCTGAGGCGTGCTTGGTTAGGGTCATCATATAACAATTGCTGCTTGTGTTTATGTTTGTTTTTATTTAGTCTGTCTTGTGAAAAACCATCTGCTTAGAGTGTGTGTGTGTGTGTGTGTGTGTGTGTGTGTGTGTGTGTGTGTGTGTGTGTGTGTTTCTGCTGGGAGCCTCAGGGGCAGAGAAAAACAACATGTTTTTCTTGCTGCCATCAGATCGATTATTGCTGTTCCAACAGTCGAGATGAGACACACTCCATGGTGATGAGTGCTTATAGCTATAACGGCTTTTAGGGAAGGCCTATATTGTCGAAACTGACTGCCTCTCATAACGGATCTATTTATCATTAATGAGAAGTGTTTCGTCTGGATTTTTTTCGGATGAGTCACGGTTTGCGTTCCAGAAGAGGCTCTTTACCGTTTAATGTATGAGCAAACATGTCTGTGTCCGTTTTGTGTCAACTAATGGATATGCTGGTAAATGCTACCACTGTTCATAATCATTATCATCAACAGATCCTCAAGGAGATGATTTCCCACAGCACACATTCATTTTCCATTTATGTTGAGGGTCAAATAGAGAGGTGATTGGCATTTGGGGATTTTGTACTCCAAACATGCTCCATCCCTGCTCTGTCCAAGGTATTTGTATGTGGATCAACTGTCTTACCAGTGCTGAACAGAAAATCACTTAATTCAAGACAAACGACTTCAAAGTACAGACTTCACCAGTCTGCCAAAAGTGCTCAGTATGCCAGCATGTCTGAGTCCACAATAGTGAGGCAGAGATGCGTCAGCGTTGGCAGGAACAGCGCAGAGGTTCTCTGGTGAATTTCAATTTTTTTGCACCTAAAATAACACATTCTAGGGAGCCTGGCTGATGCACCGGCCACAGCATTTACTGTCACAGGTCCACCATTCACAAACACATAGAAAGAAAGTGTATTAGTTGACACACACTGGCAGCACCTCCCAAATTGACTTCACATCATGGCCTGCTGTGCATAATTACCACGTCAATGGAACACGTTGACAGTGGCCTTTGGGTTCACACTTTGTCTGACAGTCACCGGCTGCTGATCTCTTCATCTGTGGGCCGTGAGTTTGTACAGGTTGATCAATGCTGCGACAAGGTGTGATCATGTCCATGCAATCCACAAATATGTCTAGACGTGTGCATTAGTTTGCAGCGCGTATTCAACTGCAGGTGAGACAACATAGTCCCCATATCGTTGTTTGAACAGTCAGAATGGTGTTTGTGATTCCGATTGTGTGTCTTCTCTATGGCTTATAGGACAACGACATGTGTGATTGAGTGTGTCTCTGGGCACATTTACCTAGCCTTGCAAGCATACACGTCACTCCATCTCTGTATTGGCTTTTTCCGTCTATCTGACTGTCTCGCTTTCACAATCTCTCTTTTCCTCAAAACCAGTCAGCCATGGAGTGGGCACAAGGGATGATCTGTCAGAACAGCTCTAAGATGGAACGGACGAGATGTCCACTGAATATACCGTGCTACCAAGTGCAGTAATTCCTGCTACATGATATTCAGGATTATAGGAGGAGGCTCAGCTGGGGCTCTTTTTTTTGCTTTGTGCCACCTTTTGGATTGTACAGTGTTAGACTGGTATGCTTCTCACGTCCTTGCTGAAAAAGAAACTTGTGAGACGAACATATGTACACATGTATTTCTATCACCATGAGGATGCTCTGCGATAAATGTATTGCTGACCTGATAGATTATCTCACTCCGATGGGCAGCCACTGTTTTCTATTCATTTCAGAACAGCATGAAGATCAATTTGCAGAGACAGGAAATGTGCTTGAGAATGTCACACGCGACATAAATTTGCCCTTGTTTTTTTAAATCCTCTACTACATCATTGTTGCATGACTACTCAAGGCCGAAACTATAAAAAAATCATTTTCTTTGGTGCTTTCAAGTACAAGTCAAAGTGCACACTACAGAGCATTTCAGAGCCTCATTCCTTAAATCTACATTGCGATGGATTACTTCTCTTAAGTAAGTTTTGAGTCTCTACAAGTAGATCTTCAAACTGTACTTGCATGAACTGAAACTGAAGGCTACCTGGCAGCTAGGAAATTACTCAAAACCTACACGCACTACTCTGTAAAACTAGTATGCAATGTAATATACTCATAATGTGTACTTAACAGGCTTAACCATGCAGAACCAGCACTACATGCATTAACTCATTGTGTGCGTGTGTGCGCGCGCGCACACACGCACACAATTATAGTAAGGTTTGCTTTTTGGAAGCGTCAGACTTGCAAGATAAGACTAATTGGGAAATGCATTTGCATTGACTTCATTTCACGTGATGAGCATTTTTTAATGGAATTTAGCTCAGAGAGAACAAAGGGGGGTTGTGAGAACACTACAGATCAGGCAGGCTTTATGTTTGTGCAAGCTGGCAAACACATCAGCAATGGTAACACTAATTACTTTAAATTTTGAACATTCTGTCATCTAAAACAAAACAAAAAAAGCACCACATTCAGGTCCTTAATCTTCCATCTCCAGTGACAGACAATATGCAGAGATAATTACTTGTAGTTATTATGCAATCTTGTAGCATTTAGTAATCATACATTGTAAATCAACCGCAATTAAGAGCACTGATGTTAAAGTAGCATTTTGCTGATGTTGTTTCCAGTGCTAGCAGACAGGGTTGGGGGCTTTGCCATTAATGAGTTCCGCACAATGAATGCAACACAAGGGAAACACCTGTGGCCTCTGCTCTTCAGCTTCCCGGCTGCTCACTTGTGCGGGCCGCATCTCATGGTGGCGTCAGAGCGGCTCTTCTGCCAACACAACTCCAATTCTGCTCTCCACAATATCTAATAACCGCACACATCAAGGGGCTGCGCTCTTCTGTCAGGGAAATGTTTTTAACCAAAGAATAATATGACTCACAGACCACAAGTGCTTGTTGAAGGCATAAAAACAAATGGTCTATCTTTGTTGCTAAACAAACAGAGGCTTTTCTTAATGAGGATACACAGGCAGCGCCCTGAAGCTAACCTCATGCAAGTGATTTGAAATGACTACGTGACATCGCACAAGAGCAATACATTCCCATCTGTCTCTGCATGTTGCAAACTTTGAGCCATCGTCAGGGTCCAGAGAGAGATCTATTTAAGGAAAATAGATTCCCCACTCATATTATCATCTTCCTAATCCTCTCGCAGTGTCAGCCTTCTGCTATCCCTTCATGTCAACTCTGCATTGTTGTACTTTTCAGCTTGTGTTTCTGTGCGTGTGAGAGGCAGTGTGGTCTGATGACTGAGGGTTTCGAGGAGAAGAGGTTTGACGAGAAGTGAAGAGGATAATGTGGAGAGGAGCAAAAGTATAAACCTCAAACTGATCCCCTAAATCTAAGCTGCCTGAAAAATAGAAAAGCAAATCTGAAAGGAAGTCAACATTTCTACTCCTGTCTGACACATGTTTAAAAAACAAAAATACCTTCTATTTAAAATGCTGGAATCGACTAATCAAGCATCGAGTAGATAAAGGAAAGTGAGATAAGGCAACCAAAAGCGTGAACAAATTGACCCATTGTGAAGTCTGTAGATCCATCCCAGAAAACACAGCCTCATGGGTAATTGACGAAGGAACATTACCAATTATTGGATAGCTGAGTCACATGCATTATACAGCCACACAATGCACTGGCTCTGTCAGTGCATTCCAAACATCTTATTTAGCCAAAGGAGATTGTTCCAATCCAAAAACTATTTATTTAGTGGCCCATACTCAGGAGTGTTTCCATGGAAGCCTCTGGCACAGTTTCGCTACGTGACACCTAGCAGAAGATGACAAATAATTAACAAGTGTGTGTTTGTGTGGAGACGACAGCACTGACTGGTGTGGATGTCACTTTTATTTTTATTTTTTTGCCATGAACTGTTGTTTTTTTCTTTCTGGGAGCCATTTTCACACTTCCCTTGTCAACCATTTCACACTGAATTACAGCATGAGGGCTCTGAGTTCAGAAGTGGATGCAGTGCTCTTATGCAGCCGAGGACTTTCTTATTTATGCAGTCTGAAGACACATCTGAGTGATTAAATCACTAGGACATTCCAACTTGGAGGGGACTCAACATTGTTGCGAATGCACGGAAAAATCTGTCCATCTCTGTTTGCCCTTTAACAAAAACAAAATCATTGATTGCACAAGAATCAATGATTCTTGTGCAAACGCCATCTCCTCAGCCTTTGTTGTGGAAATGAGATGCAAGGATGGTCATTAGCGAATGATAATGAGGTGAAAGAGACAAACATCCTAAGCCCTGTTGGTTTTTCTAATATTAATAATTAATTTCTGATTAAGTGGCTAATTGGAGTTTAAAGGTCAATGTCAATACGAATGCCATGGATCTTAAGAGACAGGAGGGATGTGGGGGAGGGGCAGAGGGAGACAGTCCAGGAGACTGTTGACAGTAATCCCAGGTGCTCTCCTGTTACTTTGACAGCTCTCCCCCCTTCCCGAGCCATCCTCCCCAGGCGACGCTGCCTTTGTGTGCTGAGGACAGCAATTCAGCTACGCCAGCACCTGGGCATCTGCCCTTTTGGCATTGAGAGTTAGCAAGTCCTCAAGATGGAGTGGCATATCATCGCGAGACAGAGCAGAGGTTAAGACAAGGGGAGAAGGGAGCGTCTGTCATGTGCATTTCTGTTCCTTATTATCAAGCAAAGAAAGGGACATATTTGTAGTTTGGTTTGTATGTGAGCTCAAAAGCGTGTGTGACATTAAGTCTGAACTGATCTGACTCCTGGCATTGATTCATCTTGTTTACTCCGATTAATCTCACACTCCATCCAAGTCACAGTCAGAACTCATTTATTTCAAGTTGTTTGACGTGAAAAACAATGGCTAATTCAGTCTCTGGACTATGCAGGTTTGAAGATGACTCCAAATTAAAGTTTCTGCTCTGGCTGCCGAGTGAAATTAAAACACCCAGTGGGGGATGTGATGAAGAAAAAAGAGCAACAATCGTCTTTCCGTGCCATTTTTCCAAGGCTCCTGTCTTTGGCTCTGTCGCTCCACTCACCTCCTGATTCACAGCTCCATGAGAGGCGGCGTCCTCGTCCATGGCTTTAATGAGACAGGCTAGTGTCACAGTCACATCTGAGCTTAGTGCTTGTAATATCTGCCGTGTCTGTGTTCTGGCAAATGTTATCTGTGTTCATACGTCTGTCACGGCTCAGACTGACTTTTAGGAACAGTCAGGGCTCAGGTAATTGCTGCAGCCTGCTAGAATTAATTCAGTCCTGCGATGTCAATGCACGCTGTGGCCTGTGATGCTGCAACTGCAGAACCACTTAAAAAGTCAGCCCCACTCTAACCTACTGCACGGTGATTCGGCTAATTGTGGCGTGCGATTGCAATCTTGTTGGGGTCTACTAAAACAGAGTAAGCTTGGACGTTTCCTTACATTCATCCAACATTTGGAAGAACTGCTGTATATACAAGTGTTCTTTGAAAGCAGCATGATATAATTGTACTAAACATTTCAAGAGTGAATCGATGAGATACAGGCTGGCACCAGATGTTGTCTTATATAATGGCTAGAGGAGGACAAGAGGATTTACTCTGGAATCGAAAAGATAGGATGGATGAGTGTTATTTAAAAGTCAGGAGTGAGAGACAGATGGAGTTGTAGTAATTACAGAATATAGGCCAAGGTCTTTTCCACAATCACACTTCTTTTTATATGCAAATCCCTCACAATTGTCTTACAGTCTTAAATTCATTTACAGAAGCGGAACCGTATTTTGACCTTATTAAGGCTTGTACAATGGGGATAACCATGTATTGGAATCACCGGTTTCAATTTACCCTCTAATTTCTTTTCTTCAAAATGTCATTTTTAAATGCTATTTCACTGCTGTGAATGAGAGTGAAGTCCTTGACATGTGTATGATTCCCCTCTTTAACAGCGCTTTGCTCTTCAGCATTGGCCCTCACTCATAGAAACCATTCAAGCCATTAAGAAATTGCATCATAAACACAAACTCAAACACACAATGGAGATGCAAGGTGCGGTTTTGTGTGCCAGAGATAAGCTAATTATTCCAGCACTTGGTAAAGAGTACAGAGCATATGCTGGACCCGAATGACACGCTGAGGTGGATTGTGACACATGGTGCATGTGTTAGGAATGTTTAATGTATGTTGCTGACATGCTGCATCACATCCTTGGCCTCCGTAACTGATGTTGCGGTGCCATTTACTTCAATTTTGGCATGTGGTGTGGCTGGGGACAACCTGGTTCATGATGGAGACGTAGAGGCAGTAGTGAGAAGCAGGGAAGCCTGTAGCTGGTCGTTTTTACATTCCAATCACCTTGATCCTGCAGGGTTTCAGTTGTGCATCCTAATGAAGCACTTTCCCTTGCACATTGCTCAGGCTTAAATCCAGGTGCATTTCTGTTGAAGATGAAACTGTTTGGAGAGCAAACTGCTCTCAGAACGTTTTGTCATCTTGTTCTTGGCTGTCATTTTGGAACAACAAAGGGACAGATGTCACAACAGTGTGGTCTAAAGGCGGAGTAAGTCCAGTTTGTATGAAAACACCATCAGATGTGGATTTACTTCCCTTTTTGGCAGTGCAGGGGTAGTTTTTTTATTGTTGGGATTTTAATGGCGAGCAAAAGGGGAAAGCTCAGAGCTGTTTTTATTCCGAAGAGAGGTTTCCACCCATCTGCTGTGGCTGGCAAGAGACCTTGAAGAGAAGGCTGAATCCTGCCTCGGCTGCAATCAAAAAAAAAGAGAAAAGAAGCAAGAAAAAAAAAAGAAGGTCAGGCCAATAGATAGTCACTACCATGTTCGTTGTGTCTATAGCTGCTGCTCCCATTCAAGGCCTAGATCACACACTGCTCAATTCCCATGGGAGGCCGGGGAACACAGATGCCACAGTCTGACAGTGAACACAGCCACGGCTCTGCCCCAACACCCCAGTATAAGCTCACTGTCTGAGCCATGTGTGTAACCCTGACAGCTCCAAGTCTTACAAAAACGACAAGTCTTTTTATTCCCCAGATGGCCGGGAATAGCCAACAGTTTGCCCTCAGCAATCACGCTAATATGTCCCCAGCCCCAATGCAGAGACCTGCCTGACGTTAAAATGTTGTTTGGAAATGGAACGTAATCTAGAGTGTAAATATAGATGTCATCCACTGCCAGCTCTCCAGCAAAACAACAAAACAGAACATGCTGGCGGAATGGACTTGTTATATCGCTGATCTGGGGTTACGTAAGATTTATGAACTGCCATGGTGGTAACAATTCTAGGTAGGGGGGGATTGATAGCGTTTGGTGCTAAAACTCATGTGGCTGGGACATTAACTCAGCAGCTTTGTCCCTGTCTTCACAAGCACATCCTTGTCAATTATTTAAAAGAGCAAAACAACAGCCCAGAAAAGACAGCACATGGTGTGTGCAGCTCATTTACACATCTCTATTCCCAGAAGTGTGCTCATGCATTTAGGCCATAATAAAAGCTGGTCTTTGATCCCAATGCGTCTGCATGCTAATTTGCGCTCTTGCCAACGTGAGCTCCCTCATCCCTCAAAGACGAGGGCATCAAGGGAAAACAAAGAGGCGCTGAGGATAAGGTAACACAAAAAAATGTTATTAAAGGCTTGTTTAGTTGCTCACTTCATAGGAGCAGAGAGGGGCTGAAGACTTTATTATTGTAACAGGGCGATACAAGGCCAAAGAGAAAGGGAGAGAGTGCAAGGACAAGAAGAGCTCTAATGGAAGAAGCAGGTTTTTTGTGTCGCGGCTGCTCTCTCCACTGATGGATGGCGAGGTTAACAGTCGGTGTGAGTCAGGCAGCTGAGGCCACAACATCCACTGGAGCCACTATTCAGCCGGAGCCCTCCTTGTAGCTGCTGATCAGTCAGTCAATCAATCTGGATCTAACTTTTAACCTAGCTTCCCTAGATTGTGATAACAAACAAGAACCTAGCCACGTTGTCCCAGTACTATATGTTTTGACATGTTTTATGTGGCAGTGTTTGGCAAGCTTCGTTGTTTACTCTGCTTACATCCCTTTACATATTTGTTTCGCTCTCTCTGGGGAATGTGAGACATTCTCTTCGAGAAACCACAAAGCATGCCAAAGAGGTATAAGGTCTGCACGCATGCCAGTGGTTTTCCAAAACACAGATTGTGTTGCAGAGGGAGAGCCTGTGACGCACTGGTCAAAGGGAAGTTAATATATTCAATTACATTGTACAAAGAGTTGTTGAAATGGGGAGTTGGTAAGGAGAGAGTTAAACAGGAGGAGGGTGGAAGGGAAGGGAGAGAAAGGGAGATAAAGTGGGCTGTAATGATGTCTGAGGTAATATATGTGTGTGTGTGTGTGTGTGTGTGTGTGTGTGTCTGAGATGGTGTCATTGACATGGAAATCCCACTGACCTCTAAGACTCATTTCCATGGACCTGTGCCGATGAGGCTATTCTACTTTTTCAAGGAACAAGCAGACGTTTACTTTGTATGTTGCCCTGTTGAACCAGGACATAACATAGGACACACACTCTCACACACACTAAAACATGCAAACATGCTTGTTAACAGTGACACAAAGGTAAAGGTGTTAAGCTTGGTGTCACTTGACAACATGGTGAGACAGAGGATTGATGGAAACAGAAATGTATGTAAGGTGATGCTTGAAGCACTTGTGTTGCTGCAAGATTGCTTGAAAGGTATGATGTTTATAGTAGAAATATCAGCTTCTTGGTCGATGAATTCCTCCTCAAATTCCTGGATTCCTCCAGGAAACAAAAAAGAAAAAGATTGAATGAAAGAGAGAGAAAAAATAAGCTGGAAGGAAATAAAGAAAAACAAAAATGATCAGTTAACATGCAGGATCTGAAAAGAAACCCTATCAGTGCACCCTCCCCTTCCTTACATTTCAAAGAGCTGTTTGTTTCCAAATGTCACACCTTGCTTCTGATTAAAACATCATCCTTGTCCCCAAGTCTCCACACAGTACAAGCTACATGCAGCGAGAAGAAGGCTCGCCCACAGCCCAATCTGTCTGGGGCCCCTCACAGCCGGCCCCGCCACACGCAAACACTGCACGAGTTTGCAACTGTCTGATGGAATGCATACATTTAGTCCGTTTTTCATCTCTGCACGGAGTGCCTCGGCTTATGAAACCATGCGATGATGGCACTATTATCCCGCTGATCGGAATAGCTCTTGGCGCTGTGTGGGAGCAGCTGGGGCGATCTGGCTGCAGGTATACACACATACACACACACACACACACACACACACACACACACACACACACATTCTGTCTCACCCTCTCTTTTGGAGAGGCACACCATTGTTGTTACATCAGTATATGTAGGAGCCCTCTTCAGCTCTCTGCCTCCCACCTAGCAGGTGCAAGCACTTCTATAGAACTAAAAGGCTTCAGCTTTTTCTCTCCATACATTACTCATCTACTCACCATGGCCTGTATAGTCCTCCTGAAGACTGTGATGTTATGATCACGTATGTGTGAAGCAAAACAGTTTGTACTACAATTTTGTCTCTGGAGACATCAAACTGTTGTGTTAAGTATTTAGTTTTAACTGTAAAAGCCCAACTTTCAGTGAAACTTTCTTCTTGTTCATGTGATGACTCACGTTGCTGTAGCCAACAGCTGCACTTTAAAGGTGCAATGTGTAAGATATGGCCAGCATTTAAGTTTAAAACCTTCAAAAAAATGAAATAACATTTACAACAGAATGTAAAGAGGTAACAGTGTTCATGTTATGTCAAAGACTTAGAATCTCGTTCAAGGTGAAATGACAAAACGACTCGTATTTTGTTTTTATCCTCCCCGCCACCGAGAGACTACTTCACCGGGTGGAGGGCGGTTCCGGGAGTCGGACCTTCAGTTATCGGTCAACTGTCGCAACTCACATTCAGCCAGCGCAAACCCCAGCGCCGGGATCTGATCCCGGGGGACTGTCCTAACTCCCCGGCCGCATCAGCAAACTCTGTGTTGTTAGACCAAGCGCCAGCCGGCTGGGGTTTGCGCTGGCCGAAGGGGAGTTGCTATAGCTGACAGCTGTTTCTGCCAATATGGATTAAATGCAATGAATAAACTATCACACCGTAGATTGTAAAGCCGCCGTCTAGGCGCACAGAAACAGATGGCTAACGTAAACTATAGGCCAACACCACATGTGAAGATTATAAGATAGCAGTGTTATTTAAACAGGCTCTCAGAGTTTCAGCAGTTTGGTCGAAATTTGTGTACTTTTGCCTATTCTTGTAGCTGGCTTTTTTTATATGCAACTTTTTTTATATACAACTGATGACTGTAAATGTAGATTGCATTGACCCAGGAGTAAAGGTGAAATGCTTACCCCTATTTGTTTGGAGCATGTGGCCAGATCTTTCTGTTCTGTTGCACATCTTAACAATACAGCGCAGAGGTAATCTTTTAAGGGGAAAATATGCTGACTGAGGTAAGATGGCGAGTTGTATTAAGACGTTCCCCTCCGCCTTCTGCCATGTCACTGCGGTTTGTGTCACACCAGACAATATGCATGTTAGCAGAGACCCTCTGTCAGCATGGATTCTGGAATATCGAGTGATCTAGCCTGGAAGGTAGCGGCATTCAGTACCTCTGTCTTCACAACTATTTCAGTGCCAAAATAAGTTGAAGTTGACACGGCAGACAAATGACAGACGTGGCAGATGCCATTATGAAAGACAGCTCTGCAAACCCAACCAAACAAGCAAAGTAGGTTTGTGTGTTAGAGATTATGTAGAGTAAGAGTTACAGTATATTGGAGTTGATGTCTTGAATAAGTGGATATTGTAAGGGCCTACGACAAATGCACAAGTAGAGGGCATTTTTCATTTAATTTAAAGCAAGGATTTTTATTGCGTGTTTCAACTGCAATGTTCACTCCATCTATGATGTAAATCAGCACACATATATCAAATGCTTACACATTAAAAAATATGTCAGTCAAAGTCTTGCTGATTCGAAAAAAAATCACACAATTTATCAGATTTCAAAGCTAACATCCTAGAAAATCTCATTCACCAATGAATGTCAGGATTCTCTTTTGATTATAACAATGTGTCCAACTTGATGTTTAACTCACTGATAGACTTTTTCAATCCCTTTTTGTGCAAATTAGTCTCCTGTCTGGAGAAGCTACAAGTACGCAACATCTGTCTGGGTTGGTGCTGATTCACAGCCAGGTCTGCTCCCTGGGCCTACAGTCTAGCTCTGTCCTGCTGTGTGTATTCCAGTTATCTCCCTCTTCTTTGGCTTGTGATTAATAAGACACATCTAAGAAGTGTGTGTGTGTGTGTGTGTGTGTGTGTGTGTTTGTGTGTTTTAGTATTTGTGTTTAGACATACACTGGGCAAAGAAAGCAGTTTCCCCTGAAGAGTATGTCTGAACATAAGGGCCGTGACCTCTCAGCACCAGTCCGGTGACCCCTCAGCTCAGCATGCTCAACCCCCTGCAGCACAACATTCACAGAGCCCTGGCTTATCTCCAGTCACAACAAAAAAACAAGGCTTTGTTGAAAAGAGATGGAGGTTTGAACAATCAGCCGAGGTGTTTTCTGTCTGCTCCGTTGCTTTTTGTGAAGACTGCAGGATGATTTGCACGGTTTCATTGTGAATGCAGATTTACGAGGACAGAATAAACAGGTAACTAAGGTCACGGAAACCCCAAGCAGCACCTGGTACACAGACATAGTCACATTCTGCAGATAGACACGGGGCCATTTCCACACACATCCAACCATTTCTTTTCTACACATTGAAGATATTATGGCCACATTTGATGCAGGACTCTACATCATAGATTTTAACATGACGCCTACAGAACATTATCCACGTAAAATAATCTGACATAAGAAAAACAGGAAGACAGACATGCTAAGTGGTGGTATTTGAAACACAACAGCATCAACACAAACGATTAGATCTCACCGCAGCACTTCCTCTCTATGAAGCCCTTCTGGCAGGGACAACTGTGTGCGGCCTCAAAATGAATAATTAATATAAATTGGAATTGTTAGCAAGAGTGGCAAAATCACAAGGGCTCCGACTAATTTGCAAATGTAGTTTGTTTTTTTTTGCTCGCTACCTTGTTGCCGGTGGTAAGAAATTAAGAATAGTGGAACATAATGAGATGTGGTTTGGGCCAGGGTCGGGAGAAGTAAAACAACCAAATGAACTGATTCATTTGAGACTAAATTAATTAGAATTTAACGCCACGGTAAAGGCAAAGTCTTGTCTGAGAAACTGCACAGGTGCCTCGACAAATTGGAAAAATTGAGCCACATGTGTCCTCAGGTACAGGGCAGAGCTACCACCCACAAAGAGTATTTAGATTACATGTTTACAACGTGAAATTGATAGTCAATTGGCAAGTTCATTTAAGAATTCCCTCATTCTTAAGCATAGCCACACGTAAAATGAAGACATCATGGTGAGGTAGACTGTTGCTCGAGAATGTGTGAGTGAGTCAAGGTCATAAATAACAAATAGCACAGCAATTCTCGATGCTAAAATAATTCTCTATAGATCTGTATATAGCGTAACCATATAGCAGTCATTCAGACGTGTCTCCAGACTGGGAAATTTGGCACGGAGAGTGTCTTTTCCTCCCTGTCATTTCCTTGGCTTCCTTACTTGCTGCAGAATTTTTTTTCTCCCCTATTCATCCTGAATTATTAAAAAGTGTTGTGATTCCCAGTATGATTGTGAATCTGGGGCTGCAGCACTCAACTGCGCAGTCACATTTGCTTGTTTTTCTCACTCCTCACAGTGTTCTGCCCTGTATTTTCTCGTGCTTTTTCACTTGGTTCACAAACCGGAGCAGGATGCTGCAGTCCTCACGCCCAAAATCTCACCTTGAAGGAGAAAGAGGGGGGATTGTAGATGATGAATACTCAAAAAGTTGTGTCTGCCCTCATCGACAGAGCGAGTATTATTCGTCTGAATCTGTATTCAGGTCAGGGTGCTTTTCACAGGGGAGGGAAAAGGGAGGGGGGGATATTTTTCTTTCCCATCATGCACCAGCAGCAGGACCCAAATTGGCACAGAGGGTTGGGCAGTTTCTCCAGGGATAAGCATGCTGTCTCTTGACTGGCTCCCTCTAAGGGAAACCTGCCAGGGACATCCATTCACCACAACACACATGCCCGTTGTCTTCTCATACAAAACCGAAGACCCAAGAGACCAACACATTCGTCCCCCCGCAGCTGACCTGCCACAGTGGCCAACGACCCCACCTCTGCTGTTTTTCTCGATCCTTCAGATGCCCATGGCTGCCAAGCTTGACGTGCCAATGACTTTCTGGCACTGCAGAAACCACAGTGGCTGCCCTGAGCAAAGGTTATGAAAACAGCTGCTGGCAGATAAAAAATGCATGCAGCGTTACCATATATTTGAGTATCCCCGCCTTATCCTCTCCCTCTCGCTTTCTCTCGTTTTACCTCTCTCTTTCTGGATGATGCACAGATGACACACCAGCCAGTACAGCACATGGGTCTGGGGATCTTTTGTCTCTGATCTGTGGGAGAATATTAATGTAGTTGTGTGCTGTCTGAGATGGATCAAACTAAAAAGAGGGATCTCTATCTGAGCCACAAGCACTGGGTTGTAGGGATTTTAATGTGGCACTGGCTGGATGTACACTCTAATGGGCCAGTGCAGGAAACATGAGAGGGATCCTCAGAGAGAACGATAGAGCAAGATATGGAGTGAGGGAGAGGAAAGAGAGAGAGAGATACGGATGGCTAAAGGAGCTCTTTCTATAGCTAAGAGAGTCTTAGCTGTAGCTGAGCTACTGTGCCGATTTACTTCCAGCATACATGTATCTCCTCACAAATCTTTAGTGCTCACCATCTTTTTGCTCTCCAGTTGTTTTTTTTGCATTACAGACCCATGACACACTTGCAGTGTGATGGATGCTCACCACTTAATGAGCTCAATTACTTGTATCTGAGGTCAAAAAGCTCTGTAATACTTTGTGATACAACCATCAGAAAATTATAACACAAATAATCATTTAAAATCTGTATTGTTTTTAGGCTCATGAAGCCTATGAGTACTGGATTTGTAAGTTCTGTTACACACATAATACCATAAGACTGAGATGTATATGATATTGTTCAGAGAGATGATTTAACTTCACTCATACAGGGCTTTATTCATGAGACTACATAAATCGACTATAAATCTACATTCCTAAATATACACATATATACACGTCTCTACAATGATGACATAAGAAAGTGTTGAGTTGAATTGGATTTCTTTATTTTCAGACTTTTATGTAGTTTTATTTATACGTGAATCTGGCTTATATGAATTTGTGGTGTCTTGTAAGCCCAAGCAGGCAACAATTAAAATGTCCTTTCCTCCGTTCATATTTATGTCCAATATACACCCACACATCTACATATTCAAAGCAAAGCTATATAATACTATGTCAAAGAGATCTACATGTCTTGCAAAAATTCTACTCTAACCAAGTAAAGAGAAATAGTTGAAGTCTTCATTCAGGCCAAAGATTGTTTGAGACATCACAAAATGTTGTCAGTTTGGTTGATGCATATACTTTGTGCTCCTTGATGGAAACTTATGTATTTTGGTACAACATAATTTACTGATGGAATCACGTTGCCATTCTGAACTTCATTTAATTTCAATGAAATCTATTACAAGATGGATAAAAGGCAGCAAACTACAATAATAACTTGAAAAATAGGCAGGCACACAAAAGAATGATGGATACACAATATAAACCGTATTCAATGAGCTGTAGTTTTGGCAGCAACATGCATTCTGTAGCTTCAGAATATGGGCTTTCGGTGATTTACAGTACATGTGACATAAACATACAGTCAAAAGAAATGGTGGCATTATGTCCACCACTAGCATTTTGAATTTACATTGAGTATTAACTTTTTCAAGTGTTCCATAAAGCAAGGTATTTTACAAAAAACACAAAGGGGATACATTTAGCATTAAAGGCCACAAGGATTATTAATAGTAGCTTAATGAGGCAGGAGGTGGATGTAGTGGGACTGTGCAGCCCAGAGCAACTCAGAGCGGAGTCCTTTATTTCGATCAATGTATGGTAATGAGGGAGCAACAAAAGGTTGTCCAACAGAAGGAGTGGGAAATTAATACAAGGTTACAGGTTGTTAAAGCAGTTGGTAGGGGCTTGCTTGGCAACGGGTTATGATAAAGGACAGCATTTTGGGCAGTGCCCTGATAACACTTCCATCTTGCTCTGGGGATAGCCTGTTGCTTCACTACGCTGAATGATAATCAAGAGGCATCTCACGGCTGTGCATTTTTTGTCGTCTTTCAAAGCAATATTAGATAGCATCTATTCATGCTGGCTGCAAGCGGCATGTTAATGTAAGTACAAGCTGTCTGCGTGCACCTAATCACACCCCGACAGGAGCAGAGAATACTGAACTAGATCATCAGAGGACCAGCTAAATCGCAGCTCTGCAGTGAAACCCAGAGGCCTCTCCTCCCCAGGGCATGCCTCCAGGGCTGGATGTGTCCACAGTGAGGCAGTCTGTGATCAGCCTCAGTTCAGAGAAGACTGCTGTACTGAGCCTATCGTGTGGTAGATGGAGTGGAGGTAATGATAGATGGGCGTGGTATTAGGATGGTGTAGGATAGAAAGTTAATGTCAGAAACAAAGAGACTCCGTTTTCAGCGTTGCAACGTTTCTGTATTGCGCCGCTCGATCAGATGATTTAAATATTGTTTGATCTTTCTTTTATCTTATCGTTCAAGCTCCTCTTAACCTCATAGATCCCCAATGTGGGCTCAACTTAGCTCTCTCTTCTCTCCCTTCCTCCCTCCCTGTTTGTCTCCCACACCATCACCTATACTCCGCCTTGCAGAGTGGAGAAAACACTTGTTTTGACAGCTCTGGTAACTGACTAAATGTCATACGCCTGAAAGAAAAGGGTCTGCAGTTAAGTATTGTAATTCTTTGCACTCGCTTTCTTCCTACCACCTCCTCTTCTCTGCTGTTTGTGTATGAAACAAACTAGGCACTGATCCTGCACAGTGTGATGGCTAGCTGTTTGTCTGTTCCTCAGACAGAGCGAATATATGAGCGATCATGTGTATGTTTGGGTTTGCAGTTGCGTGTGTACATGGAGCTCAACTACAAATGGCATCTTGTTGAGAAAGATTAATGAGGTCTCAGTGCTTTGACTTCGTCTGTGCCATTACTTGTTTTCACTGTTTACTCACATGCAAATGGGAGCTAGGCTGCAAAATATTTAAATATAACGCAATCAAAAAGCACTCCATTGTGAATGTCATAAACCCAGACTTAATATGAGCATAATAGCCGTTTAAAATTCACACACTTTGATGTCTCATGAGAGACAAGTTTAATAGGAAAGGCCAACTGTAGAATACATTTTTTCACTTATGTAAAATTCCTGGCATACAAACATGATCCTTGTTATTAAATCCGCCGTCTTGGCTGTCAGTCATCAGGTATTCAGGAAGCAGTGGAGAAGTATATCTGCTAGCGCTAATGTAGACGAGATATGGGACATCTATGTATGTAGGACATTTCTTTAGCGGTTCGCATTCCTCCACAGGGTGATGGAAGAGGGCCCCCAGGTTGCCAGGAAGGCGGAGCCTTATAGGGGAAGCGCACTGGCCCAGGTGCCTCCACTTAGGCGATCACCTCTGGTACCTGCTGTCTTAAAGGAACATACATAAGTAACCCAGATTGGAAACCGTCACTCCCCCCTCCATAAGAACTGGGTCCTGCAAGGAATCCCAGTATCAAAACAAAACTTATGTAAGACACTTTTAGCAAAACAAACTCAAAAATACCAAAGATTGGCTGAAAAAATTCCCCAAAAAAACTTTATCAAATGTTCTCGTTTGAGAACAAAATCTCGTTTGAGAACATTTTGTTCTCAAACGGTCCAGGACCTGCCCCCAGCGTCCCACTGTCGCAACCGGTGCACCCCTTTCTCACTAACAGCAAATCCTGCCGAGAATAATCACCAGCACCGTCCAGTACGTCAACCCCAGGGCGAACCCGTTGAAACCACTTCTTCAGGGGGGAGTCAGCCTGCTGCTCTGCAAGCAGATCACCGAGAGCTGTTGACAGAGAAAAGTTAGACAGATTTGTATGCTGAATTTCCCTTCTCTGACTGATACACAGGTGTCATAGCTGCCATAGTAGGCGGTACCGCGCAGGCCGCGAACACTTCAGGGACCTCACGTTCACGTGGGTCTACACTCAGCAGTGGCACCTTCGTCTCACTTCCTACCAACGAAACCACACCTTCATGGATAAATGGCCGGTAGGGATCCAAATTGTCGGGATCAGAGTCTTTCACCTCCAGGTTCAGACAGTCAGAAGTGACGACCTCTGAAACGGGTGCAGCTAAACCAACACCTTTAGCATGAGACCCATACGCATCATTTGTATGCTGAAGTTCCAACCAATCACAGTCGACCCTCCAGTGCCCCAGTTTGTGACAATAGTGGCAAAACCGTTCCGCATTGCGCAGAGCACTACTGTCTCTAACTGGAACAGTTTCACCATGCCTGCCCAGTGACTCTCTGCCACCGGCAGCACCAGACCCGAGATCAGTAAATCCGCCTCTGTGCGTAAGCACGTAACCGTCAGCGAGTGCCGCCTCTGCCTTCACAGAGGAGTAGTTTTCACTACCAGCATCGGTTAACGAGGAGTGCGCCTCCTGTGCTCTCCCAGTCGGCATGCACTGCCGCATCAGCGTGTGCGCCGAGTCTGGCCAATTACGCGCCTCTGCCACACGCTCAAACAACGCAAAAAATAACTCTGGCTCTTCCTCAGAAAATTTTGGCAAGAGCCTTAAGTTACCCAAAACATCAAAACCACCTGCGGATTGCTCTGAAAACGACGACTTTCTATTAAACTCAGTTGACAGCTTGCCTTCCTTTACTACCGACAGTCTAAGCTGCTCAACCTCCAACTTGGCATGTTCGGTCTGCTGGCGCAGCCTCGCCACAGCCAATACTTTCGCCAGTTCAGCTTGCTTAAACCTGTCATGGTCAAGCTGTAACATCAGCAACTCTTTTTGCTGTTCAAACGTGAAGCTCTCAACACTCTCCATCCTTAAGTGTAACTGAAATCAACGAAACGAACAGTGAAGGTTACTGGTGCACAAGCCACGGAGTCTGGCCTAATCAGCATACGAGTGTGTCCCTCTAGCTGACTGCCTAACAATAATCTTTCTACCTACAAACTCAACCCTAGTCTTCATGCAGTTAATGGTGGCGGGTACTTACGCACTGAAGCCCAGTGGCGAGGGAAAGCAACCAGAAACTGGCGACTCCCCTAGAACCATGGATGTGCTCCCGAGCAGATTGCTCTAACCACGGTCACCGCAACATTAATAAAACAACAAACAAGACGAAACCCAAAGGGGTAACGCCTCTGACCCTGACAGGGGAACCATGTTTGCATCAGAGTTACGTTACGTGCACCAGCCAGACAACACGTAGGCCTACCTTACATTGGTTTGCAATTTTTACACCAAGAGGAGAGAACAACTCCTAATTGCAAAACCGAATCTCTATGACCGAAATAGATACAACCTACTGCATCTCTCAAACAAAAGTGCCTGTTTCCCCCAAGGAGTTACGCACGTCAAACAGCGCTATAGGGAATCCAGAGAAACCCCAACTACAAATCAGTGACGTCAACTACGACGTACACCTACAAACAAATACGAAAGAGCAGTAGCACTCAACAAACCAAGCTACATACCCACGACCGCAAAACGGTCCAAATCCCGGACGAGCCCCCAACTGTCACGACCTGGCTCCGACAGCCATGACCCAATCATGGAGACGCAGACAGTTCGCCACAAAGCACAGAGTTTATTAAACATAAACAATAGGTACAACGTCAAATGGTGTCTGGAACGAGCCGTTCTCGTTCCTCCATGGGGTGATGGGAGAGGGGCCCCCAGGAAGGCGGAGCCTTATAGGGGAAGTGCACCGGGCCCAGGTGCCTCCACTTAGGCGATCACCACCTCTGGTACCTGCTGTCTTAAAGGAACATACATAAGTAACCCAGATTGGGAACCGTCACAAATATGCTCCAATATTCATCATGTACCTACATTTGGTGTAATAGAAGGCATCTTGGAGACAGGTAATTGCCTGTGATGTCTTCTTTTGTGCATGCTCACCAGGCTGTGAGAGAGGGTGAGGAGAGAAGTGTGCTATTAACATGGCATCTAAAAGACTTCCCAAATGTATGCTTAGGTTAATCCCGTTCTGGTGGTCAGAGATGCAGGCAGAATTCATTCAGTACAGCAATAATTGCAGTGTCAAATTTTGTTTTGATACCCCGACAATGTGTTGATACTATTTGGTTATATTTTATGTCTATTAATCCAAAACCGCACAATGATCTTGCATCCAGGTATGGTGCAAATGGAAAACAATTAGTCTTTTAAGAGTCTACACCACTGTCAGAAAGCTGTTGTGGGTGATAATGTCTTTATATTCGGAACGGCTAGACTAGTAAGTGGAACAAATAGCCGTCGTCATCAGTTCCTCCCTCCGATCTCTCTCAAAGAATTCTCTGTCTTTTGCATCTTTGTAATCTCAACACGATGACTCTGCAAGAGTGACAAGACGACTTGCAGCGTTGTCGGGGGGCGTGCCCATTCGCAGCGTGTGCCCGCAGTGTTGTCAAGAACTGCTCAGCGCTTATGGACTCCAGGGAAGTGAAGAAGAGTTTGGTTGTAATGTTAGTATATCCGACATCCAGCAGCAATAATTAACTGCCGTCAGAGAGGCGTGGTCTGCCCACTGCAAACGACATACTCGACTCAGTCTGCAGAGCCCTGAAGCCCCGCAATTCTCACACGTGTGAACACACAGGCACCCACATTCAAATTGACAACTTGACAGTGTCTGTAGTGAAGTGATCGAGACTCTATCTCATTACACAGCTCGCTTCCACAGGGAACAAACTTTCTGCTCTTTTCATGACTCACTGGGGATCAAAGTTGAATCCGCTTTTCTATGTCATTCCCCAACAAAAGAGATTTATTACAGCTCTTTAGTTTCTGCCTGAACTTAGAGTTTGACCTAGCTAGTCATGATGCAGTGCTAAAAGACCTTATGACATGATTTCCCAGCTGCTATCTCAACATCTGATGTGGCTGCAAAATGGAGAAGGCAGAAAATATGTGCTACCAAAAACTGTGGATGGCCGTGCAGGATGTGAGAGACACTAACGTCAAGTGGCCCTCTGTTGCAGCCTCCCCAGATGGACCGGTCAGTTGTCTCTGTTGTGGAATACGTGAGATCAAGTGCCCCCTCACAGCCAAATGTATGACACTGGTGGACGACACAACAACCAAAAGAAGCAGCTTGATGACTGAAGGACTGGCACTGGCCTGTTACCATGACAACTTCCATCAAGTGCAGTGTTAGTTGGATGTCTGCGAAGTGAAATACTGTGACTTCATAGTTCAGTTTCTTCGAGATGTTGCTGGCATCTAGGCAGTGGCGTAAGTAACTTTACGTTGGGCCACAGTGCACACTAGTTACTAGTTGTGAAGCACAGACACACACACACACACACACACACACACACACACACACACACACCATCATCATCTCGTGATGAAATAGAGACTTGAAGTTGGACAACAGCAACATAAATAATACCCAGCAATAGTTGCATATCTGTCATTTAGATTGCTACTGACTATTTTACCCCCAAAAAATGTAAACCATGACAAAGATGGATTTGCCTTTTTAAGGCAATGTATAGTAAATGGCACCACTATATTAAATAGTTTTTTGGTGCAATATGCATTGTTCTTTAACCGATTGAATATTCATACATATTTTCTGCAATATCAAAAATAACTACTGGAAAAAAAATACATTTTACTGGGCAAATATGTGGTTTCAATTGAATACACCTCTAAATAGGCTGAACAAAATAATACTACTGTCATTTGTTTTTACATACCAAAAACAACAGAGTCAGAGAGGTAGCTGTCACTGGAAAGATGCAAGATTGAAACCTCCCCTCAAAAGTCCAGTCACGCTTTCCACAAGTTCAAAGATTTGTAAGGTCTTTGGTGTCCTCCACATCTTTGGCAGGCATTTCCCTCTTGTGAAGGCCAATACTTTAAGAGATTCGTGTAAAAGGCCAAGTGTGTCAACAACATTAAACCTCCTGTTTGCTAGGAGAATATCCCCTGATTGTATTTTTTCAGTAAATCCACAAAGTCCAGCAATATATTTGTCAATGCCCTGTCCCACTGCAACTGGTTATGAAATAACTTGAAAAATAAAAAGGCTTTCTTACCAGCTGACATTGCTCGGCTCCACTGGATTACCTGGTTGACCCTGATGAGGCACTAACTCTGTAGGGACGCAAGGGACCAGATGGCATATGTGGCAGCCAACTCCATGTCTGGCTATAACGCCACAGGAAGCAAAGTGTGGCGGCCACAGAAAACCAAGGAGGATACCTGGAAGATAAGGGGTGAAGTCCAAAGTGCAGGCATGTCCAGATGACCCGAGAGGTAAAGGATGGTAGATGTGAAGAACCGCAGATGTCTAAACAGATAGAGAGGGATTTAAAAAAGGAAAGAGTGAAAGTCAGCTGAGAATGAAGAAACAACAAAAAGTGTATCCTTTTCTATTTCATTTCTCTCACAATCTCAGGGTCATCTTAACAAGAGGATGAAAATAGATGAAATATAAGGTTACACAAACAGACCATGGCTATGAATAGCACAACTAGAAAACCCAATGGGGACGTATATATAGATCTATATTTCAAAAACTAAAGTGGAAAGACTACTTGAACAGCAAATGATGTGGACTTCTCAAAATAACTCATATAAGTAAGTAGCTCTTTTGAAGAAGTTTCTGAGTAATATTAACTTAATTTCATAGTCATGATAAAGTATTAAAGATTGCATAACGAGGGAAAAGGAATTTAGAACAAACCTACTTTTGGCAACAGTGGAAAGCAGGTGGGATGTGAAGTTGTGAATACAATAGTTTGCATGCATAAAGTACGGGAGCTAGCACTAGCAAACTGTTTAGTTTCAGAAAACACTTTATTGTCATTATCTTCCTTCATTGACCTTGCACTTACAGCAGCCAAGCAGCATCCCTCCTCTGCTGCGTGTGTTATTTTACAGTGACGTTATAAACAAGTTCATAGACAATCAATATTTGTGGAATTACAGGTCAGTCCATCCACTGTCTAAAATAAGCTGGACACTAAAGAACCGCACAATGTTGCAGTTCAACTTGTTTACCTCTCTGTCCTCTCGGACGCTCGCTCCTACAGAGGCCCTAAAGTTTCAGCTGATGTATGGTAACATCCAAGCCATTCAGTGTAGAAATATTGCCACTGCACATGAAAGACGTGTGGGCGATAATAGACCCATAACAGATTGTGTGAAAAGGCCATGCCAGCAGGGGTGATACATTACAGCTCCATATCCTTTCCCCTCCTGGAGTTTGTGTGTGTGTATGTCTGCGATTATGTGATAGTCGGTGCATCTAGGTGGTGTGCCTACGTGAGTTGTAGAGGCAGAATGCTGGACAATATTGCACAGAAGTGAAATAAACCTGCGATAGCAGATTCAGTCCACTGTTGGGAAAGCATGGCCTCTTGTGACTCTGGGCTGACTAATAGGTTTTGAAGTATAAACAGGGTGAGGTTGTGAGCCGTTATGAGTGGTGGGATGTCAGGGCACAGATTTTCGAGAGGAAAGAAAAGCAATCATGACTGACATTAAAACGATCCCATCGTTCAAAACGATCCCAATGAAAAGCAGCCCACGGACTCAGTCACCTCGCCCGGACCAGGGAAACCGGGGCACCCTCCCGGAGCCAGACCCAGGAGGGGAGCTCGTCGGCGAGCGTCTGGTGGCCGGGCCTTCGCCCATGGGGCCCGGTCGGGCTCAGCCCGAATAAACAGCATGGAGCAGCCACCCTGTGGACCCACCACCCGCAGGGATAAGCATCGGGGTCGGGTGCAATACAGACCAGGCGGCGGGTCAGGCGGGAGGCCTGGGCGAGCCGATCGCCGGCAGCATAGACTAGCTCTAGGGACGTGGAATGTCACCTCGCTAGCGGGGAAAGAGCCAGAGCTGGTGCAGGAGGTGGAGCGGTACCAGCTAGATATAGTTGGACTCACCTCCACACACAGCGCTGGCTCTGGAACCAAGCTCCTGGAGAGGGGTTGGACTTTGTCCTTTTCCGGAGTTGCCCAGTGTGAGAGGCGCCAGGCGGGAGTGGGGATACTCACGAGCCCCCGGCTGAGTGCCGCTGTGTTGGAGTTCTCCCTGGAGAACGAGAGGGTCGCCTCCATGCGCCTACGGGTTGCGGGGAGCAAGGCCCTGACTGTGGTTTGTGCTTATGCACCAAACAGCAGTTCAGAGTATCCGGCATTCTTGGAGTCGGTGGGAGGGGTCCTGGAAAGGGCGCCGCCTACCGACTCCATAGTTCTCCTGGGGGACTTCAACGCTCACGTGGGCAATGACGGAGAAACTTGGCGGGGGGTGATTGGGAGGAACGGCTTGCCCGATCTGAACCCGAATGGTGTTTTGTTATTGGACTTCTGTGCGTGCCATGGTTTGGCCATAACGAACACCATGTTCGAACATAAGGTGGCTCATAAGTGTACCTGGTACCAGAACACCTTAGGCCGGAGATCAATGATCAACTTTGTAATCGTATCATTTGATTTGCGGCCGTATGTCTTGGACACTCGGGTGAAGAGAGGAGCAGAGCTGTCAACTGATCACCACCTGGTGGTGAGTTGGATCAGATGGCAGGGGAACCGGTTGGAAAGACCTGGCAAGCCCAAATGTGTAGTGAGGGTGAACTGGGAACATCTGGCGGAGGACCCTGTCTGGGAGGTCTTTAACTCCCACCTCCGGAAGAACTTCTCACACATCCCGAGGGAGGTTGGGGACATGGACTCCGAATAGACCATGTTCAAAGCCTCTATTGTGGACGCGGCCGCTAGGAGCTGTGGCCGGAAGGTCATCGGTGCCTGTCGTGGCGGCAACCCGAGAACCTGGTGGTGGACACCGGAGGTGAGGGAAGCCGTCAAGCTGAAGAAGGAGACCTTCAATGCCTGGTTGGCCCAGGGGTCTCCCGAAGCAGCTGACAGGTACCGGCAGGCCAGAAGGGCTGCAGCTGCGGTGGTCGCGAATGCTAAAACTCGGGCATGGGAGGAGTTCAGGGAGGCCATGGAGAAGGACTTTCGGTTGGCCTCAAGGAGGTTCTGGCAAACCATCCGACGACTCAGGAAGGGAAAGCAGGGCTTACCCCAGGCTGTTCTCAGCAGGGGGGTTACTGCTGACCAAAGAGCACTTTGAGGAACTCCTAAATCCGACCAACATGTCCTCTGCAGAGGAGGCAGCGCCTGAAGATCTAGGGGGAGGCTCACCCATATCCCTGGCAGAGGCCGCTGAGGTAGTCAAAAAGCTCCTCGGTGGCAAGGTGCCGGGGGTGGATGAGATCTGCCCTGAGATGCTGAAAGCGCTGGACATAGTTGGGCTGTCCTGGCTGACACGCCTCTTCAATGTCGCATGGGGGTCGGGATCAGTGCCCATGGACTGGCAGACCGGGGTGGTGGTTCCCATTTTCAGAAAGGGGGACCGGAGAGTGTGCTCGAATTACCGGGGTATCACACTACTCAGCCTCCCGGGGAAGGCTTATGCCAGGGTGCTGGAAAGGAGGCTCCGACCGTTTGTCGAACCTCAGATTCAAGAGGAGCAATGCGGATTCCGTCCCGGCCGTGGAACAGTGGACCAGCTCTTTACCCTCGCAAGACTACTGGAGGGGTTCTGGGAGTTTGCCCAACCAGTCTACATGTGCTTTGTGGACTTGGAGAAGGCTTTCGACCGGGTCCCTTGGGGGTTCTTGTGGGGGGTGCTGCGGGAGTATGGGGTGCCGGACCCATTACAACGGGCGATCTGGTCTCTGTACGACTGCAGTAGGAGCTGTGTCCGCATTCTCGGCAATAAATCAGACACGTTCCCGGTGGGTGTTGGCCTCCGCCAGGGCTGCCCCTTGTCTCCGGTCCTGTTCGTGACTTTCATGGACAGGATATCTAGGCACAGTCGGGGGGTGGAGAACGTCAGGTTCGGGGGTCTCGGGATCGCCTCTCTGCTGTTTGCAGATGATGTGGTCCTGTTAGCCTCCTCGGATCGTGACCTCCAGCATTCACTGGGGCGGTTTGCAGCAGAGTCTGAAGCGGCAGGGATGAGAGCTAGCACCTCCACATCTGAGGCCATGGTGCTCTGCCGGAAACCGGTGGATTGCTCCCTCCAGGTGGGGACGGAGTGCCTACCTCAAGCGAAGGAGTTCAAGTATCTCGGGGTCTTGTTCACGAGTGAGGGTAAGATGGGGCGGGAGATCGACAGATGGATCGGTGCGGCTGCAGCAGTAAAGTAGGCGCTGCACCGGACCGTCTTGGTGAAGAGGGAGCTGAGCCGGAAGGCAAAGCTCTTAATTTACCACTCGGTCTACGTTCCTACCCTCACCTATGGTCACGAACTCTGGGTCATGACCGAAAGGACAAGGTCGCGGCTACAAGCGGCCGAAATGAGCTTCCTCCGTAGGGTGGCCGGGCTCAGCCTTAGAGATAGGGTAAGGAGCTCGGTCATCAGGAGGGAGCTTGGAGTCGAGCCGCTACTCCTTCGCGTCGAAAGGAGTCAGGTGAGGTGGTTCGGGCATCTAATTAGGATGCCTCCTGGATGCCTCCCACTGGAGGTTTTCCAGGCACGTCCAACTGGGAAGAGACCCCGGGGAAGACCCAGAATACGCTGGAGGGATTACATCTCCCAGCTGGCCTGGGAACGCCTCGGGATCCCCCAAAATGAGCTGGAACATGTTGCCGGTGAGAGGGAAGTCTGGGTCAGCCTGCTTGGCCTGTTGCCACCGCGACCCTACCCCGGATAAGCGGAGGAAAATGGATGGATGGATGGACTGACATTAATAAGAAACAGCAGCAGTGCTGCAATAACAAAATAAACCCAGACCTGCAGACAACATGTAAGTGTGTGAGATCAGCCGGCGTAGAGGAAAAAATGAACACAAAATAAACTACAAAAGTGTCCTCAGTACACAAAATACAGATCTCGGCTTAGCGTTTCTGCAATTATCACTGCTGTATATTGTTTGGGTGAATAAATACAAACCACAATTGCACTACCCCCCCTCGAGACCCCAAGCGCACCAGACGACCCTCAAGGAGAAGGGTGGTGAGTATGAAACAATGCAGATGTCTTAAGGCATTTAAGAAAGAAAGAGTGAAAGGCAGGTGAGACTGAACAGCTCTCTGCACCGGCTCCATGCAGCTAAATTGCAGTTCATTGTGCAATACTTCATGTTGACTGTTTAATGTTTCTTCTCAATAGAAACTGTCAGTCCAGCTGTGCGTTTAGTTCTTTTAGCTGTAAGGTCTGCTAGCTGTTAGCTCTGTTAACAGAACACACCACTGCACTTTGCTGTCCACCGGCTGATAACAGCTAACTAGCTCTCCTCTTACCGACATGAGAGGACGCGCTCATTTTTAGTCAGAGCTTGTCTTTTCCTAAGCTCATCCATAACCTGCTGGCCGGGTAAGAATAGTGAGGAGTCAACAGTCAATAATGGTATAAAACAGTCAATAAAATATGTTTTAAAAAAGAGGCAATTGAGCCTACAGTTGTAAATGAGCACAGAAAATATTAAGCTGATGGGTCCAGCAGTATGGAAGATTAGCTTTGGACTTACAGACAGAAGCACACACAGGCATGCACATACTCACGCACGCACACACACACACACACACACACACACACACACACACACACACACAC
>NW_022280102.1:644705-732239 GCF_004355925.1 Anarrhichthys ocellatus | reverse complement strand
CACACACACACACACACACACACACACACACACACACACACACACACGACCAAATACATAATATCCTGGTGGAGGTAAAAAATTGTTTGTCAAACCAAACTAGTAAGTGAACACGTGACTCCTGAATTAAATGGTAGGTTTGCAAATGTGACAAAAGCATGGATGCGCGAGCACTTAAAACCCATTCTTTAAACAAGCTGAAGCTATCTTTGTATATTTCTTATCATATATTTTATTTATTCACACGAGCAGGATGTCATTTTCATCCATTACAGAAAGTGTTTTTTATAGGGCACTCGTTGCTTTATGTAGCCCCTTTTCCGACCTCTTCAAGTGTCTCATCAACCACATATTCCATATTCCAACATATAATTCACAAACAATTTCAGAATCATGGGCTAAGAATGCTAAAAGGGTTTGAGACGGTACAGCCTTTGCACAGTTATTTCCTTGCAACCACAGGTAATCAGCAAGGTGAAGTACACTGAACAGTTTGCTTTCATTGCTCTACTTGACCTATAGCCCAACATGCCATATTTAAATGTCTTCTTTATTTCTTCATCCTTCAGAAATGTTACAGTCTGAAAAGCTGTCTGCACAGGGCTGACCCACCAGCTCAAAAAAAGTGAACCACTCTTATTGTCCTGTGGTCCTTTTTGTCAGTGATGATCCAGGGGAAAGTGTTGTTCCTCGGGGTAAAAGCAACACTTTATACACAATACAGAGTTATGACAGTAACAGACAGACGTGACAGTCACTATCCAAACACAACAAAAGGCAACAGATGGAGGCAAATACTTGTGCATGTCATTAATAACACTTGATTAATGGCATGAGCGTTTTAAATTGTTGTCATGCAGCCTGTGGGTTGGCTAAGACAAACAAGCTACCGGCTACACACATCTGAATTAAGACCCTCACACAGATGCACATGCACGCACACAAACAAACTTTCTGGGTATTGCAATCACAGACTTTGAATGAGTTTACGGGATCGTTCTCTTTCTATCTTATCATGATAGATATGACATTCAGTCATGCCTCAAGCTCTGCAGTACTGTGATTACAATCTCCCCCAGTTGTTCCTATTTTTCTTTTCTTTTCTTTTTTTTCACCCTTTGCTGGATCTGTCATTGCCCTCTTCGAGTCTTGTATCCCCTGTGACAATAAGTGGAAGAAAAATGAACCTCTCGCCCTCTTCCTTGCCCCTCACACTCACGCTACTTGGCAGCCAGTTATTTGCACTTTTTTTTTTTTTCCGATATAGCAAAAGGAAACCAATTAATTTCAGGGCAAGAAAGACAGGCTCTCACCGTTCTTGACCTGTGTCCAAGCGATTGAATGAGTCTACTCTCCAGCTGAGCTGACCTCAAGACACAGTCTCTACCGCCTGCTCCTTCACAACTATACTCACTGCCATGCTCTCAACTCTCCTCTCTCCATTGTAAGCAAACACTAGCAAGGGATAAGAATACTGTGTCCGTCTTTGTGAGATAAAGGCGTAATGAAGTAAACATTCCCCACAGTAGAAACAAACGCACAAAAGTGTAAAAAGAAAAGTATATATATATATATTGGTGCCATTGAGTTCCAAGTTTAGAATAGCCTGGTTTCCTCTTGAAGGGTTGTAATGTAGGGATGCTTCAAATGTATTCTCTGTTAATGTTCTTTATGAGTATTATATAACTGAAAAACAGGCAAATCTCAGCTCGTAGCTTGAGCTTTTAAGCAACCGCAATGCGAGCTGTTGCCGTCAGTGAATCACCATGTCCAGAGGGAATGCCTGGATTTTAAACCCCATTGTGCACATTGTTGAACCCACACAGGTTCGTTTAAATAGGAGTGCTATGGTACAGACTGCCTTTAGGGATTGAGGGTGTGGGTTGGGGCTCAGATCTTTGTAATAGTACGATCTGTGGTGTGTAGACTGTGGATGGCTGTGCGCCTTGCAACATGCATCCATGTTCCACATGGAGTCATGTGGTGCATGCTTCTCTTCTCTCTTCCCCTCTCTCTTTCCCCTCTCCTTACATTGCTATTCTATTAATAGAGAATTCAGCCTCGAGAGGATGTAAACTGGGGAGCAGGGGATAGAAAGAGCGACAGCATATGAGGGTGGAAGTGATTTAGATGTAGGGACCGAAGCAAAGAGAGAAATGAGGGAGTGGTTGATGAAGTGAGGAAGAGAGCTGGAACGAGGGGGCCAGTAGGAATAGCTGAGCAACACATGGAGCTGTAAAATACAATGTTTTTAAGAGGATGAAGATAAAGTGAACCTAAACAGTGTCATATAAAAAAATGCGGCATGAGTGAGAGTGAGAGAGAAGACTTAGGAACTCAGCTTGAACTTTTCTGCGTGTGCTGGCAGTCAAGACGGCAGAGACATTGATTTCAGGTGGGAGCTCTTGTAGGTCAAGACGAAGTCGTTATGTCATCCTTAAACTTTAACTGCTTTCAACCTCGTGAAAGACAAGTTTCCATTCAAATGTATCACAAGGACATTGGTGAACATTTTGCTAAATAATAAGTGAATTAGAGCATTTCCATCAACTATTCCATATTTTGCTTAGTTGCTTTGCTTGCAAAAGACAAAGCAGAAGCAGGGATAGAAGCATCAAGGAGGTTTTAGAAAATCTGTTTCCAACAGCCTTGAACGTATCCGTTGTTTATCAATTTGCTAACTTTTCCACCACAGACAGATTTGTGCATTTTTGTTGCTTATTTCTGGCATTGTTTCATGCTTGGTTTGAAAATGTGCACAAAACCAGGTGGATGGAAACATACCTGTTGCTGTCATTATCTAGTCAGGCTTTTACATTTTCAATTCTGATTATTGCCATCAGAGGTCCAATCTCAAAAGGAACAGATTCAAGCACATCAGCAGGCGTATTTCTAAACTCCTCCATGGCTCAATTTCATGGCATTTGAACACTCGGGTCTGCAGGTAATTGAAAATAGCCTGCTGTTTGACAAGCTATAAAACCATTCACAGTCATTAACCAGTCAATGAAAACCATGTTTTCCCAATTAGGCTGCTGATAATAAAGTCACCTGGCTGGAAGCTCAGATTTCTCTGCGGTACGGAGGAAGGCAGGCAGGCCACATGTGAAGGCAGCGATTGTAGTGTGACCTTAGAGACCTTGCTTCCCTCCAGGGCCACCCCTCCCACTGAGCCTTAATTATAAGCACACGCAGCCCTCAAACGCACAGCCATATCTGATTCTAGATTAAACCACTTCGACACACTTATTTGAAATGAGAATTTTCTGTGAAAATGAGCCCTGGCTTCGGCCGACTCCGAGGAAATGTTAACGCCAGAAAAACACAATGGATGTGTGGATTGAAGTGACGATTGTAGCCCTGATAGGATGCTTACCCCAGCTGCTGCAGTAGCTTAACCAATTACCTGCTAAATGCAGGATGGATGATGGCAGGATAACCTGCAGATCCACAGATAGAGCCTGTGGGTATACACAGGGAGGGAGCTGGAAGAGGTTGCTGTCTCATTTCTCTGTTAGAAAACTATGTGAGGGCACATCTGTGGTCAGTTAGCAGTGTTGTTCTCATCAGACCGGGTCACAACGGGGACAGTGCTCAACTTATTGCACCTCCCTGAGCCTTTTCTCTCAAAGTTGTCCCCCCATGCAATCCTTTCAATGGATGGCTTCCTCCATCTTCTACCCTTTATCCCCCCACGGTGAGACGTGACTCCGCCGTGTCACAGTCGGATCAGTTGAAGAGATCCTCCGCTGAATAAAACAAGACAGAGAACATCAGCATGTGACGGGGTACAAATTGCTTTACTACCGAGAATTTTGCTCTGCTACAGGTGATGTGTTGGAAACATGCGTTGCACCTTGAGGTTATTGTGAGCTGTAATTCAACCCGGCGCATGATTTCCCTTGATGATAGCTGCAGCTCATGACGGGTGGTTGGAATTTGTTATTTGCTCTTAAATAGTGGCAGCAGAAGAGATGATGTTTTCCTGTTCTGTAGAGTTTTTCATCTGCTGTCATGTGTCGGCTTCTTGTCTTTTAAATGACCTTGAAGAGCTTGGGCCCTTGGCATCTCACATGAATTCCCTTCTGCAGTGAAACATGAGTTTATTTCACATGAAATGCCAAAATATGAAAATGTAAAGACCATTTCTCATAGGAAATAAAAGCAGGCACTCTCACAAACCCCAGACCACTGCAGCATCTGGGGAGATAGTTACATAGTATGTTCAAGCATAATTTAAGACATCACATAATTCAGCATTATGTGAAGCGATACCCAGCTAACAGTGCCTAGACAACAAATCAGATTAGGGATTGGAGCTTTAAAGTGGAACCGAACTCTCCTGACCTCCCATAACCTGTGTTTTCTCAGTCGTGTCTTCAGCTTTGTTGTCCTTCACAGTGAAAGCATGCATACGACATGTTTTTTTCAAATCTTGTCACAAAAGGATATTTCCTTGAACCCAAACTACAGTCACATGCATCACCTGTAGCTCCCTTCTGACATAAAATGAAAATTATTAGTAAAAATACAATTTTAACATCCTTTCAAATATTGACTCTTGAATGTTGGATTTGCTTGATTTGTAAAAGGTTTCCTCTTACAAAACTCTCTGGCGCAGCCTTTAACCTCCCTCTTCTCATTGAGATTTGGTGGCTTGTGAATGACTTAAGCTCAGCAGTTAGGTGAGAGATGCATATGACATTCACATGCAAATCACTGAGTATGTTTAGCCTTGCATGCTAAACTGTCTTGCATTGCATGGTTGCTTTTGGTTGTCTTTCACTGATCACTGTTTAAAAATGCAGAGTGAGTCAGCAGGTGAGTGAACTGCCAAAACTGAGAACGTGTGCTGGAAAGTAATCCTCCATTCTGTGAAATTGATCACTGTCCTCGCCTGACATGCATTGTGGTTACTTTGTGCTGCTGCGCAGGTAAATACTAAAGAAAATCAAAACAGATTGTGACAGGAAATGTTGCCCAGTAAGGCAGAGCCTACACTGAGGACTGGGTTTAACAATGCAGAGTGTGCAGCAGTGGGTGTGTTTTGGCTCTATAGCTTCCAATCCACTTTCCCCGTGAATCTGAAAAACTAATGAAATACCAAAATGAAATGGCCTTTCTAATTGAAAAAAAAAAAAAATGGATGCTGATTCAAGGAGCGAGGGAGCTCTGCACAGAGGGAAGATAGAGCAAAGAGAGCGAGCGATGAGCCACAGTGAAGCTCGATTTTCAAGCCATGAAACAAGAACGTAAAGCAACAACAAAAAAAGTGAGCAAAGCAAATAGTCCCTGCTCAAGCTAACACATGCACAGTCTGTCATTCATTAATCTCCCTTTGGGTTACAAATGGTTGAGCTGCTCCTCCGTTAACCTCCGTCAGGGTTGACACTGCGCTAATCTCTTCTCCTCTCTGACATTGACGCTGCTGCTGAATATAGGACGCCCGGCTTTGAGTCGGGCAAAGATTGAAGAGGTGGGCCCATCCTCAGCCCTTTACTCCTTCACCTCTGTCCCAGTGCCTCTTTGCTGACAGAGTAATTGAACAGCTGAGGCTGTCTCATCTGCAGTGGGTAAGCAGACAGATAGAAAAGAGTTGTTAGCAGACCTCGGTGCATTGACCTAAATGCTAGGTAGCAGCATATTAAGCAGTCCAGTAGCTGTGAGCTGTGCATGTTTGTTCAGACAGCGCAAAGCAACTTTTATACCTCCTGTAAATCACACAAATCTGACTGCTGCGCTGCCTGTGTTCATTCACCCCAAACAAGCCAGAGCACCGACTGTACAGACATTAGCTGGAGCTAACTAGCAACGAATGCACCACCCATGCAGGTGCTGTCTGTCCTCTGTGCTGTGTTTTAGTAATAGCTCAGCCTCTTACTCATCTCAAAACTTACCAGCAGTCTCCAGTCTTTTTGGTTATTTTCCAAAAGGAAATTGTATTCACACCTCCCGGTATAAATTTGCATATTTATTACTGTGATGTCTTGAGAGGTCGGGATCAGCTTGTGAGGCGTGGGTGCATAAATGAAGACAACAAGCGGTTGTGTTCTAACTCAAAATAATATATTTAGATTCTTTAAACAAAAGGTAAACTTCATTCCAGCCGAAAGCCGCTACAAAAACCAAACATAAGTATCTTCTGTTTTCTTCGGGTTCGTTGTCTTTAATGTAAAATGAAACTCTTTTCCTCCTTGTCGCTCCTGTCCTCCTCTCTCCAAACATTTCCTTCCTTCTCTCCACACCAACTTCTCCCGGGTAATCAGTCCCCTCTCTTTCAGCTGGGCCGCCGCCTTGGCCCCGGCTGCCCTGCTGACTATGGGAATTGTAGTTCATTACCCAGATGCCATGCTGGGTTCTAGTCCTTGCTGCAACCACCGGGAGGGGATGTATCTCCCGTTGATGACCCTCCCTCTCATGACATCACAATTACATATATATTTTCATACCTCTAAAAGATGCTTCACATTCGCTCTGAAAATATCTCATCATCTTACAAACCCAAAAGTACCCACGTACACAAATTGATGTAAATTGTTTTACCATTCAGCAACCTTGTTGAAACGTGTTGAAATCTCTGCCCAGCAATTGCGTAATTTTGCACTAGTTCAGCAGACCAATTGGATTATAAGGGAAGGACACAGGGAACAAATGACTGCACCGAAAGCATGTCACACTGAATTGTATTTATCTATTTTTTATCTTTACCTTGGTAACCTTGCCTTTGCACGTAGGAAAAGGAAGTGGCAAACATCTTCTTGGAAAGTAGAGTGCAGCAGTTGTTGGGATGCTCGGAGAGTGTAGGGAGCAGCTGGATTGAGAGCTAAAAGATTAACTGTGTTATGTGTGCATGTGTGCATGTGTGTGTGTGTGTGTGGGGGGGGGGGGGGTTCTTCTCTTTATACTTTCTCTTAGGAAAGATCTATCCATTCGGAAACCCTGTGGGACATTCAACATGGCAAAAGTGCTTCAGGACTCACTTCCGCACAATCCATTTTCCTTTAAAGACGAGAGTGGTATGGCCTATGCATGTCAATACGACAGCGTAGGGGAGGGAAGCTAGGCACGTCATTGGATTATGGAGGGAGAGAAAGGTAGAGAGGGGTAACGGAGGGGCGGCATCACTGAGAGGTGAGAGAAAGCCCTTTCATCTCTTTCTGACATCTTCAAAGACAATGAGCCTCACCCACTGCACTCTGTGTTGACATTAACACCCCGCACACGCACGCACACTAAACCAAACATCTAAAAGCACACACGGCGCAGACACACGCATCTCCTCTCACATGCGTTATGTGTGGGTGAATGTCAACGAGGACACTATTGATAACCTAAAAAGTTATTCGCACCATTGCTCCTCTCCACCTAGCGTACGGTCGCACAAGTGCATGTGAGCAGTCGAGCGTATTTACACACCGCGAAGAGGCACCAGTTTGCGAACGTACATGTCAGAGAGCCTCTCTTCTTGTCTCTGTCACTCCGTTGCCGACTTCACTGACTGGGAGAGTACATCAAAAGGGGAAATGTTTTGAGACGAACACAGGATGTGGGCGGGAGGCAACACAAAATCTCGCTTGAGGATGACTTGACAGACAGAGAAACAATACTATCATTGTTATATTGTCATTTTTATGGTTTTTATTTGCACTAAAACATCATATTAGGTCCTTGGCTTTGTTGACATAGACAGTCGTTTAAGCTGATGCAGTCATGCAGCACACTAATTAGACATAGCCTCACATCTCAAAGTCACTCGTAGTCTGCCAGACGCGCTGCGGTGGGTTTTGGGCTTGAATGTGGGTGGGAACAAAAAAAAACCAGTAAACCGGGTTTATAGCAGCAATAACTGATTTATTGATGAGTGCAGCTTTAAGTGTTATTCAATATTCCAACACATTGTGTAGGTGGTAGGGCTGATGATTAAAACATGGATCAAAAGCCTGTTGGCAAAGCTTTGACAGCACCAGATTTCCCTGCGATCCACAAGCACAGTTTCAGCTAATTGTCATCTTCTCTCAACGGGGAGAGACAGAATCCCGTCTGGCTTTTTTGAGACGAGCCTTCTGCAAACAGACCAATTATAGCATAATGAACCCCAACATATGGAAAGGAACGCATCGCATCATGAACGTATATCACAAATCCAATTTGGTGCCGCTACATCTATTTAGTCAATCACTGCTACATCTGCATTAGATAATGCAGACGTGCGTTCAAGTGGACTTGTTCACACACTTTCTAGTGGCTGCATACGTGTCTGTGTTTATCTGTGCTGGAGGCTCCTTGCAGTTAGCAGTGTTCTATGCTTGTTGTTGTGAGCAAAACGACTTCTATGTATCTCTTTCTCTCTCTTTTTCTTTGTCTCTCTCTCCCTCCCTCCCTCCCTCTCTCTCTCTCTCTCTCTCTCTCTCTCCACTGCTGTGATTCTGCAGATTGAAATACTGCAGGGCACAGGGTGTCCATACGTTTGACCGTGTGTGTATATCTTCCGAGGAGGCGTGTTACTGCATTTAACAGAGAGAGGAAGTGGTGGTGGTGTAATGGACAGGGAGGAGGCGAGTGGGTGATAGAACAGTTTGGATCTTAAAAAGAGAAAATACACAGCATTTATCGACAATACACAAATTGCCTGCAAGTTTTTTTCCTGCAGTAATGATAAAGTAGATAATTACACTGTAGGCAGTTAACTGAATGTGAAGGGACTTGTTATTTGTACTCCTAATCATTAGCAAAGTATTACACAAGCAAACAAAAAAGTGTTTCAATTTTTGTGCATATTTATAACCATCACAATTTTATATTGTGTACCCCACTGTCTAAATGTGATTTGATTTGTTTTGAAAATCACATCATAAATGTCACGTATCTTTTATATGATTCAACCTAAGTGCCTATATTTTGTGATATCAATGCAAAATTACAGTATAAGTATTTAGTCAGAAAACTATGTTTGAGTAAATTTAGTCATTTTGATTCATAGTTCATTCATCTTTTATTTAAATGGCTAATCTCATTAAGAACAAGACAAACACGCAGACATTAACAACAACACACGACTTACAAACACAATAGACATTCATTTCATTTTTTCAAAGCTGGTCTGTCGTTTGACCTGATATTATAGTTACATATAGTTAAAAAAGGTCTGCTCTCTAATCATGCAATTTGACACACAGCAAGAGTAACAAGGCTCGTTTTCTAGTAGAGCTGTTTAGAAAAATACTACACATTGCAACTCCCTTCTGATGTTTAACAAAAGGACCAACTCAACTTCAAGCCAAGAGGCTTGAAGGTGGTCATGCCATATATATTATCACCATAATCAAGCGCAGACATTATTGTATACTGTACGATTTTTGTGACTTGCAGAAGATTACCATGACTTGTCTCTATAAAAAAATCCACTTTTGACCTTCAATTCTCTGGTCAGGTGTTCCACATGGTACTTTAAGGTGAGTAGTAAGTAGCCATACACAGCATTATTTTTAGTGCACAGTCAAAGGCAACATTTGCATTTGAAGGCATTCATCGGTGTATTGACCAAGAGCTTTTTTGTAATGAGTTGTGTCAGAGCTTCCCCAGCTGCACTGAGGTGTGCCTCGGGCTTGTTGGGCACACACGGCAGCTCTCAGCCCTGTCAGTTGGCTGTGTGACTGGTGTGTGTGTGAGTTTGGGGTAACAAGGTGACAGCGATGGTACCTGGGTGAGCAATGAGCAGCGAGGCGCATGCAGGCCATCTGTAGTGAATACTGTGTTACTGCTCAGAGGTCAAACGCAGGGAGGGATGTAAACCACAGGGCTGCTATTATTTCTTTGGCCTAAATGACCTGCACTATCTCCTCTTGTATAAATCCCCATACCCCTACCGAGGGCAAGACCATTTATCCATGTGATCCTGTATCCTATCGGCATCTCCGGATCCACGGAGAGTAACTAAATTCAAATGCTCAAAACGGACTCCGAGAGAGTCTCGGCTTACATAAAAGTGCCCATGGCTTATTTAAACCAGGCAGATCTAAAACATAGGGTAGTGCGATGTAACCCAGTCCTCATTCCCCAGATAGACAATATTGTCTCTAATATAGAAAACCCCGCTTCAAATGGACTTTGATACATATTAATTTATAACAAGCAATATTTCGTCCACAGTCTATGATGTTGATACGTCGACACGGACACAAGACATGATGTTGATAAATGACTGCGATAACCAAGAGCCATTAATTCTCCGATTTCACTGTCATTGTAATCAATGCTGAGCAAGGTTTCTCCCAGTGTAATAATCCCAGATATCTGTAATTGCTGATGGTAATGAACAGTGATGCTTGGGATCAGAGGGTTCACTATATAGTGTTAGTAAGGAGTTTGATAGTGGTAAATAACACCGCGGACATTTCAGGGAGAGAGAGAGAGAGAGAGAGAGAGTGAGAGAGAGAGAGAGAGAGATGAGGCGATTTTTTACTCTACAAGAATGCCAGGAGGTTAGCAGGATGGGGCGGGTGTTGAAGATAGAGTGCCGCCATCAAAGCAGAGATCTGTGACTGCTGTTGTCACAAGCAGGGTACCAAAACCTTTCATCTACCGATGCCCATGCGTGATCTCCCACATGTGCCCTGCCCTGGCTAAGTCTATTTGCTGTGCAACTCATCCATACCAGCCATGTCAGACAAGAGAGGCTTCAAAAGGTAGAAACGCAAATGCAGTTTTATCTGTTTCCAACAACCCACCGCCGATCCTGCGTTTGTCCCTGTGACCCCAAGCGGAACGACGACGGAACAGCAGCATCTTACAGCTGATGTGTTTGTTCAGTAAATCAGAACAGAGCAAAAACAAATAGCATACAGTGCAGCATAACAATAGATGTAATGATAGCTCCAGGTCAGCTCTTGTGCCCAGACACTTATAGCTTTACATCAGCCCGCTGGCACAACAAAGGCCTCATCGGCATCTAATGGGAAATTCAGGTTGATGACAAATTTCAAACCTTAGTCTGCGTTGCTGAGTGGGTGACATATATTTCCCATTACTACTTTGAATCCATGTAATTACTTTCTGGGCCTTCCGAGAGGCTGGCACAGAAGTGTGTGTACACAGCAGGCAGCCCGAGCAGCCCTACTCAACTACACTTTCGCTCTTGTCTTCCCTCTTTGGCATGCAACATTGTTAATATCCCATGGAGGAGTACAGTATCTTAGGGCTACACGGGTGTTGATGTCGAGGAGCCAGAACTTGTCTTGTAAAGTTCACGGAGGTCTGGCGCAAATCTTATAGCAAAAATGTGCGAGTGCGAGACCTCAGGTACTGTAAACCTGAGACAGCTTTTCGCTTGACTGTGATTTTGAAATGTTAGCCTCAGGAAACGGCATCTCTAGTTGGGCACAAACAGATTCAACATAACATCATTGGTTGCGATTTAAACATTCCACTGAGTCGACACTGTTTTTAACCTACTTGTGTTTGAAAGACCAGAACTTGGCGAGACAGAAGCCATGTCTATGCAAGATTACATGATAGTATCCCTGCTGCTGCATCCATATCCATTCATTATGAGCTTGACCCTCTGTGCAGTTTCTTCTAGCATGTGCAGTGTTTGACCCTCCTCTCATGATAAACAACTTGCTGCTGTTTATTTTGAGAAGGCACATACGGGACTCAGCTCCTTTGAAAGCAGCATCCTCCATCCTCTTCATTAATCTCTCCTAATGATATTAACACCCCTAATAAGCACAGGTAAGCCCCGCCCATCAGTGGTCCATTCCCAACAGGTCAGAGCCAAAAGGGCTCCACTATCCCGCCTCAGACTCCATATGGCCGAGTTTGAAATCTAGTTTGTCCTGGAGGGGGATAAACGGAGCGGAACTGACCCCAGAATGGACTCATCATAGGTGTGATGGCAACAGATGAGGGAGTTTAGTCCACACGGCCTCCCTTTGCTCATTAAACCAATCTGCACCTGTGGTCCGCACATCTGCCAACCATACCCCCGCTCCTCCTTTACTTTCCCCTCTGCAGGCCTCTCATGGGTGGATGCACCCTCAATTCATGAATATAGACACACATTCATCTCACCCTTAATCCTCTCTATCAAACCTGATCCTGCACCAGCTCCTCATCAGCATCTGTTCATCCTGGTTGTGTGATACTCAATGTTGTATAGTTTGTAGTCTACCTGCTAAAGGTTAGACAATGGGTAAAACGTCAAATGTGCATTCTTCCTTATCACCAACAGACTCTGCTAGATTTCTTTCTCTTTCTAATTTTCCATGATCTACCCTGATAGAGGCATCGTACGCATTCACAAATAGAAAGGAATATGATGAGATACCCACACAGTGAAGTGTTGCTAAAGAGAGAGACAATTACTTGACTATTGGGCTTCACAGCTAATGCTTTAATAATCATGTTTTGGATCCCGCAATTACTGCAATTTTACCTGGGCTGCTACAATATCGTGTCTTTATGTCTGATCTGGTGTCTAAACTCACGTAGGTAAACTGTCTGACCTATCGCAGCCATTTGTTTGGAGCATGCTGTGATTAACTGGTCTGTGCTTCCCAGACACAGTTGCAGCTGCAGGTGCGAGCATTCTCACTTCACAAAACACCTGCAAGTTGTGACCACATTTTCTATTTAGGGATGAATCCTCTTTATTTGGAGGCATGCTGTGAAGGAACGAATACTGAGACTAGTTTCATTTATATTTAGCTTGAAGAAGACTCACTTATTTCATGTGAGAATATATACAGGGTTATGGAGATTATTGGAAAAATTTGTATCTATATATTGATGACAGTATTTTGTCAGTATTTCAGTTAAAAAAATCATTTTAGCAGAGATCCTGCAGCCTTACTTGAAAGCACCCCATTTCTGTCCCACATACCATATCTCTGCAAGGAATAATTTGAATACATCATGCTGAATAAAATGGCACTATGTTGAGCACTATGTTTTTTTTTCTATGTTCTTATGTATTAAAGTAAGCATTTGGAAGTGAGACTATGTCTGAAGATAATATTCAATATTATTCAATCAGCCATTATAGTTTGGAAGCTCTTTGGTGTGGCCTAGTCTGCTTTCAGCCACTCATCTTCATGTCTCTCTGAACTCGGCCCTTCTACTCCAGGAAGAAAGCCATGCCGAGCTTCAGAGCTTAAACTAAATGCATGTCCAATATGTTTTTCAAAGAATGGTGCAGCAGTAGCCCAATAAGCTATTCACATTATCTTCTGCTTTGCTTGCATCAAAGAGAGTGCTGTCTGCATCGTAGACCACTAAAGAAATGAAGTTGGGGTTTTTTTTTTGCATTGATCCAGTGCATATGTTCCTTCAACAGTGGACCTGTTACACCAACTGTTATCAGACCAACACAGACTCATCATCAGCGCTGCCGGTCACTTCACTCATTTTTTTATTGTTCATTTCATAGTTTGCGCTCATCACCCAGCCAGTAGTGGCGGGCTTTCCACCTGGGTTTGCAGACAGAGCCTGTCTTTGGTCTGTATTTGCGGTGAGCTCAGTGGCATTTGTCATACATCCCTTGTGTTTGGGTGCACGGGACACAGCTCTTCAGAACCAAACATGATCTTCTGACAACTGCTTGTTGTGCGACAGAAGGCAAACAGCAATCCCCAATTCAATTGCCACAATCATGTCAAGAGGAGCTAATTTTCCTTTTTCTCCCCTTTTCCATGGGGCTTTGTAGTTGATGTCAGAACTGCATTAGGAAAGCCAGACAGACATGTTTATTTTTCATTTATGGCGGCAAGCCTCATCAAGGGCACCAAACAATACACGGTCTGCTTTCTTCTTTTCTCTCCTCCACGTAGGCAGAGGAAGGGAGATACTAATGAGATGAGAAGAAAAAAAATCCAACATGAAAATGCCGGGTATAGTTTGGCCTATTAAAAATGTGCATTTTCATAACATCATTAGAGGAAAACCTCTGTGAGAGTACGCATGTGTGGTGCAGTGGTAGTCATGGTGATGGTGGAGGTATTTGTAAGGGTATGTATGTACATACATGTACATGTTCATGTGTTTTTGAGAGGCACATAGAGCTATAGAAGGTGAGGGAGTGAGACACAGGAATGGTGAGGTACAAGACAAGAGGCAGCCATAGTCGTAGGTTGTTGTTGTTGTAACGCCACTGGCTGCTGTGCAAAATAATGTCACGACATGCAGTGACATGAAGCTGGACAATGGTCTGATTTGTTCACTTTTGAGGAGATGTGGCCACATTTAAAATGGACTGAGACTATCTGCTCTAAGAAGGCAACACAACTATGACTAGAGGAATGAAATTACTCTAAATATGACAGCGTTGATAATAGTCGTAAAGTGTGCATCAATATGGGTGTCAAGTCATTATTGATGTGCCCGAGCGTTATCCCGTGTGCCTGCTCCGGCGGACATTTTCTAATAGCTCTGAAATGTGTGTTTAGGCAACTGAGGGATGGAAGAGAAAATGATGGGGATAGGGAGAGAAAAGCGCTAGAACAATCCGAGAGGACGTGGTGTACATAGCTGCCTCTCAGGCTCCATTAAGGCTGATGGCACCCCCATAAAGCTGCTCTGTGCTTGTTCCATGCTCATGCTCTATTCCTTATTCAAAACACAAAGTGACGTTTGAACCTGACACATTCAGGCCACAGCTGGTTTAGGCTTTCATACACTCACATTTCTGTCGTACGCATAACACTGACTCACTGAAATAAAGACTGAAGCATTGCAATTCTTATTCAGTACTATGAAAGAACAGGGCCTCAAATCCTCTCTGGAGCTGTCCATGGTACCCGACAAAAACAATGCAGCTCTCGCATGATTTAAGCTTTTCTTACCCCCTACAGCCATCGGTATGCCATGTGTCTATAGTCTGACTTGTCCAAGATGGCTGCTCATGCAGTAGCTGCATGTGCTAATAAGAGAGATGGCAGGGCCCCTTGTCTCTCGCTTTCTTCCTCCTGTCTCTCTCAGTACCTGTCACTGTCGCAGCCTGACAGCAGAGTTTGCATAACACACAAAGCGACACTTAACATAATGACATTATATGAATTGGCCAACAAGGTTACTTTTACCTAAGCAAGCACACTGGCTCTTAGACAGCACAAGCAAGGCAAATGTGATCACGCAAACAGGCATCCATATGAATGAACATGAGAGAGGAAATCAATGTTAGTTTAGTTATTCAGCTGTGTCAAGAACAGACAGTAAGAACTGCACCTGGGGAGTCAAATCAATTTTATTTGTATACCATATAGTCTTCTATCACGTACAGTCTTTCAGTGGGCTTGACAGTCCTGCATTAGCAGTAGTTCTTTGGCACAGCTCTCAAAGGAAGCAAGCATGCATATCTTGGTGGGTGTTTTGCTTGCTTGTTTGCAGTCTGCATATGTCTTTTAATTAGGGCTGCAAAGAACATTTATTTCACAACTCATTAATCTGTCTAATTATTTTTTAAAGTAAATTAAATATTTAGACTAGAAAATGTCAGAACTGAACAAAAGCAAAACACGCTCCTTTCTGTAGAGGAGCAGGAGGAGCAGAAAAAAGTAAAAAGGACACAAGCAAGAAACAAATGGATACAAATACCCATTGCCCTTTAGGAGAATAGAACAAAATGAAAAGGTGACAGATGGAAAGGGAGTTTATTTTAAACATATTAGGAAGGGACACAGGCGTGTGGCAAGTTCATGTCAGAAAGGAGAGGAGCAGTGGTCTAATGGGACAATGTACCACAGCATGGCTAGTAGGTCCATCCCTGTTGCATTGGGCTTCATTTGCTGTTCACTGCCCTGCAGGTCTGCTATTTCAATAGATGTTATCTGTAAGCAGGACTAGCAAAGCATATCATGCCACAGGGCATAAAACAGCTTGTTTATTTAAAGCTCTATTGACGAACGGTGTTGTTTATTAATAATGCAAAGAGAATAACTGAACTGTTGTATTTTGGAGAAAATGTCTTTGGACTGCATTGAATAGGTGGTGTTGATTGGTTGTCTGATTCCCAGCACCTGTAATGCATGTCACCATAAACACCGTCACAGTCTCATCGCAGAATGAGTGAGCTTCCATGACTGATGTCCATTATGCAGCAGAGTGCAGCCTTGTGCTCTCTTCTCTGGGGTGGACAGAGAAGGACAAAAACATGTATCAAGTCCCAGGGGATTGATTCTCAGTATATGGGCACAGACCAGTGAGTGAGGTGGATAATGCTGACATTTATAGCGCAGTGTGTGGATGAGGCAATAGGGGCGAGACATGCAGAGGTAGGTTGGTGCAGGGTGATTGTGAAGTGATCCTGGTGCAAAGCGTCGCTTCTTATCCTCCCTGCCCCTTTGCCACCCGCTGTAGCCAGGATTGATGAGCACTGGCCAGCAAGGAGACACTGGGCTAGATTAGTTCTTCAAAGTGTAGCACTGCTCCTTTTAATTGGTTGCAATCCCTCCAAAGCTATTCTCTCCACACGGCCAGCACATGTTCTGTATTTTTCTGAGGGGGAAGGGTCGAAAGAAGGGGGGGGGGGGGAATAAACGAGGAGTAATAAAGTAGGAGAGGCAGACAGAAGAGGAAGCATCTGAAAAACTAACAGCTCCAAGAGTTGCTGGAGTGTCGTAATTTTCTTTATCATAACCTCACTGCTGGGTATGTGCGTGCATGTGTGTTTTCCAAAAGCAGAATATGAAACATCCAGACTTTGCATGGCCTAGATTCAATGTTTTTTTCTTCTTCTTTTTTTTAAGTCAGGCCAGAAACATGAAAGGTTGAGAAAAAACTGTTTAAACGCAGCTTGTTTAGAAGCACAGGGACTGATAGGACTATTTGTGTTGACGTTGGAGAGGAAGAAGGATTGACTGTGTTTGCGAACTATTTGAATTACTGCAAAGATTGAACCTGCTCTCATCAAATGAGGATTAATAGGAAAGAAAGATTAGAGGACAGGTGCTGGCATAGATTTTAATAAGTCCTCCCATAGAGAAGCAGGTGCAAGTCATAAACAGGTGCTCCTTTTTATTAGATCCAAGAGTTGTATCCTAGCAACCAAGCTGTGGGAATAGGCCGGTCCCGCCCATGCTCCAGGGGCTGCTGCGATTGAGATTCTGATTAAGGCTTTAGGCCAGTCGGAGAGGGGATTGCAAATCATTAGCATTGCTCTTCAGACCTGTGGGAACCTGGCAGCTCTCGAGCCTTGAGGGTCCAAAAACGAAACCAAGAGAAACCTTGATGACTCAGCAGGCTACATCCTTATAGCCTCATGGCCTGGTGATCATGTGCTTTGAGGAGGATTCACAAAGTCAGAATGGATTTTCATAGCATGTTTAAGCATATTCTTACACAGCAGGGGGATTTAATCGAGTCCATGAACTTGTGTTTGTTGAAAAGCCTTTGAGCGTGGGACTTTGTTTGTATTTGTGTGTATTTCAGTGTGCAAGTGTGAGGCTATGCATGTGAGTGTGTACCCTCCTGCGAGCACTATGCATTTATTATTTTTAATGTGATTCTTGAATCACGGTGGAAGGCTGCTAATGAAGCTCATTGGGTGTCTGGGCCACAGAAGTCTTCTCCTGCTGTTTACCGGCTATACCTCCATCCATATTCCACTCTCTCTCCCGCGCTTTCTCGCTCAGGCTACGTGGGTAAAACTACAGAGATGCACCAATGATGAGGGGACGATCAGGGGACTGCCAGGACAAGAGGGATTAGAGTGACAATGAAAGGGCTTGGGTTGGCGTGAAGAAAGCAAGCCACGTTTGAGGAAACAAAAGAGGCTAAATGGGCAGGGATGTGAGGTAAAATGGGCAATAGAGATGTTAGATATGTGATGACACAGATGTCAGACAGAGTCAGTGTTAGTGCAAGGGCTGCATGATGAGGAGGGTGAGATAGTTACTGAGAGAAGGCACAAAGGAGGGAGGTAGATAATATGCTGACCCACTTTCCAGACACCAAGCTGAGATCCTAACCATTGCGGCAATAAATAACTCACACCCGGCCAGCAGAGCCCAACAGCTGCTTGGTGGCAGTCTGTCCCTCCACTGCCCCCCTCGTCCCCTGCCACCGCCTGACCTGCAGCCTCCACCCATAACCTCATAACTCTACCCGTCACGTCCGCTACTCATATAGTCACACACCCTAGATCACTGGGCGTTTCTTTTTGTGCATTTGCATTTGTACAATCAAAACATGCCTTCAGGCATGTGTGTGAGTGTGTGTGGGTGGGTGAGGCAGACAGTGGGATATCTGGGATCGTTCTATATATAGCAGGCTTGGTCACGCAGATCAATTTAGACGTTTATATGGATGCACAGGTATAGTAACACAAAACCAAGTGTTTTGAAACGATAAAGAAATGAATAAAAAGGAAAACATCAAAAGAGAGGGGTGAGAGAGGGAGAAAGAAATGCTTAAGTTAAAGTGAATATGTCCACTGATTATATGTACACAATATTTTTTACAAATAAATGCTGCTTGACGAGACAAAGATTAATGCAATGTATTGAAGCAGTGTACTGTGAAACAAGGCGGTGTTGTTTTGCTTGTCAAAAATAATTTTGTCTGTAGCTCAGCGTTTCTGCAGAGGTTTAAAGTTTGTAGGCCAACTTAATTCTTTCAACATTGTTGCCTTTGGGAACCATCGATTTGCACTATGTTATGTACCAGAATCCTGTCCCTCGTGAACACAGAGGCACATTCATCAGCGCATATGACAGATGTACACAAAACTGAGGCAGGCTATTTGTCGTGCATTTAATGGAAACTGTACTGCAAATATATGTTCACACCCATACGTTACACCCAGATGTGATTCTTGGATGTCTCTTTCCAAAACAGTTGGCATTAATCTGATAACAGCCTCCCCTCTTTCCTAAAAGCCTTTTCACGAGATTGTGGAAACCGGTTTGCCACAGTTGGCTCCCATTCAGCCACGAGAGCGTTAGCGAGGCCGGCCACCAATGTTGGGCGATAAGACCGATAAGGTTCGCAGTCAACTTTGAAGTTCAGAGCTGCTGGATCGGGCTGAGGTCAGGGTGCAATTAATCCATGGCAAACTGGGAGAAAACCCTTTTATTTACAGACTTGGCTTTGTGCACTGGGCCATTGTTGTGTTAACTATTGTCAAGAATGCCACTTTATGCTGTAACATTAACATTCATTTAATTGGAGCTAAGCCTAACAATGGAAAACAGCCCCACCAAAAGTAGAGAAAACTATGTGGACATGTCTAGAGCCATGCTACAGTATACTGGAAGGCTTTGACTGCAGCTGCTCCTCTATGAAATTTGTCATCAAACACAAAGGCAGGTATACGGTGTACTTTAGAGACCTGTTCAAAGCAAAAGTGGCAGTGATTAGTATGTGTGTGTGCTGGATGGGCGTGTGAAGCCACTTGTCCTTGGAAGGGGGTTGAGCCCTGGTACTGGCAATTAATCAATACGCAGTGTTGTGTAAAGGGGTTACAGAGACATGGCCCCCTCTCTCTCTCTCTCTCTCTCTCTCTCTCTCTCTCTCTCTCTCTCTCTCCATCACCAAAAGAAGGCTGCCCTTTTTCGAGAGCACGCAGAGGTGATTCTACAAACATGAGAACAACTAACGCTTTTCTTTGTACAAAGCTTCCATGGCACAAAAGCAATGACCATTTTATGACAGATTATCTGATGAAAAATCAACAAAACTAACCTCATTACCTCCTTAATTCTGTGCAGCATGATTCATATAGAAAAGTGAAGTAAGTGTGGATTGAGTTGAGTGAATGTGCTCGATTATTTTTCATTCTCTTAAAGTAAAACAATATGTATTGCTTGATTGCTGAATTTACACAGTTGTAAAATACTGATAACGTACTCCAATTGGATTTACGGACACACAAAAAAAATTATTTTATTTTTAGATAACTTTTTGTCACAAAAACAAGCTGCTGTAAATGTTGATTGCTCACCCATGAATATGTCATTATAAACCCTTCTAAAGGACAATTTGCACACAATGTGCACAATCTAAATGATTAACAGGATTTTCTGCCAAGACACTTCATCCATTTACTCTATGAGGTAATTACTAACCTCTGTGATTACAAAAACACAATGCATGGGAATACAGTAGGCAATTTGAGACATTGTACTGCTGAACAGAAGGGCTGATGAACCCAATCTCTGTGTTATAGGAACCGTCTATTGTTAGATTAGAAAAGAGAGGAATGAGCATAGGGGAGAAGCTGGGGTTCTGGAGAAAGGAGAGAACATTGGAGTGATGCTTCTGTGAAATATTGAACCTAACAAAAGCTAGGTGGGTGTGGGCCTTTAATTAATCATAATTATATAAAGAACTGACCCGCACACGGGAGCATCATCAAAAGCAAATCCACTTCATGATGTTTAAATGGAATTGAATAGGTTTAGATAGTTAAATGAATACTGTGTATTAAAAGAAAAGAAAAAAACATATCTGGTCTTTTAAATAAACTGCTTAGGTCTGGACTCTTTTCAGCTGCCATTTTTGCTGTGATAATATCTAATCACATCAAATACTGCAAATATCACTGCAAAACACTGTTCATTATTGGGGTTCCCAGTAGGGAGGATCAGAAACAAGAGTAGCATGTCTTACTCCTCTCGGCAGTGTTGAGTGGAGACAACATTAATCATCTGATGTGTCTACATCTAGGTGATGGATGGCCAGCAAAACGTAAAGCAGTCTACATTTTGATCGCTACCTTCACACATACCGTCACACTCGATCAAAGAAGTTATACATAAACATGATTCTCTCCCAGTTCCCCCTCCGCTCTTACGATTAATTAAAGGAAATACAGGTGTTTTGTGGCTGTACATGCATTGTGGCATGCTGTTCTGGTGCGCTGGCTCTGGGCTGGAGATAAAGTGGATACAGATGACATGGCTGACTGTGCTGGGAGTGAAACACAGAGAGAAAGGGATGTCAGGCAACCTAAAGGCGCCAGAAGGCCATGGATCGGGAGAGTGATGAATGGTGCCGTGCCACCTGTGTAATGCACCATAGTTTCTGGAGAGCTGTCTTGATTTACGTCGTGATGTTTTCCTTCAATGACATTTTGTTTCCTTCATCGCCATCAGAGAGGTGTTTAATGAGGACAGTATGTATGCAGTATACCTGCTTACAGTGTGTCCTCTGAGGTGTGAAAAGTGCAGCACTGAGAGAGGGTTATGCAGAGAAAGAGAAGTGACTTCGACCATATTCATGTAATGCAGCCCCCCACCCCCATCATTAAGAGGATGCCTCATCCTGTGAATTATAAAATGGGAAATGTTGACCTTTTCTTGTACCCATCAGGCCCATTAGTGTCTTTATTTTCTTAAAGGGGACATATTATGCTAATATAATTGTATTACGGGTTCTACTAGAACATGCCTAAATACTTTATTGTTAAAAAAACACATTATTTCTCTCATACTCTCCGGCTGATTCTACCTTTATTCACCCTCTCTCTGAAACGCTCCGTCTCAGCGCTTGTTTCTTTAAGCCCCCCTCCCGAAGAAGCCCAGTCTGTTCTAATTGGTTTGCAAGAAAAATATGATGCATCTTTGTAAAGGTAGTTCTTAAGCCGTGGGTGGAGATACTCAGATGGAGGGTGGTATATTCTACTGAGCCTGCATGTGACATAGGAAGGAGAACCAAATCCGAATGAATTGTTGAATCATTTGTTTCCTGATCGAGGCAGCCCACGCTCGTAACTTATTTGTTTGTGGGTTGGTAGGCACTCCAGATACCCAAATGTGTGTGCACAAGCACAGAAAAAAGTGAGTTTTACTAACGCATCCAACCACGTTGGATGCAGGTATGTTACTTATGCATGTAAAGTATATTAAGCATATTATCCTTCATATAGTACAATGATCACGATACAATACAGGTATTGTACAATGATGATGCTAAATGGAGAGAAGGGTGAGCTTGACTAATTTTTAAGATAACATAACTATCTATATGTAGATTTGCTGGGTGTGATGATGTATCTAATAGTTTTACAATGAATGAGCCTTGTCCCACCTGGAGAGAAGGGAAACATTGGTTGTGTCCGTTATGAGACGGCGTTCTCCGGCAGCTGGTTAAAGTCGTTCTGGGAAACCACTGACTGTTGAAGTAGATGAGGCAAGTTGAAACAAAGTGGGCACAGCGAAAATTGAATTGAAAATTACCACATTTCATCACAAATTGATGATGTCGAGCAGTGTAAGAGCATCTGAGGATGGGCATTTCTTTTTTTCTATGAGATTTTGTGGTAATGTTAGGGAGAGAGACATGGGAAGAGATGGAGACAAAGCATCTCCGAGTACATTTCTTTGTCACCATGAGCAAAACACCCTCCTCTTACTTTGTTTCTACCAGCCTCCACTGATTACAACACAGCTGCACTTTGTCATGAATAAATCATATCCACTTCTATTTTGCCAACCACTGACCATGGCCAGCCTAAATAATTGAGATTGATACTTGAATAAACCTTTAAAAGCCCGAAAATAACATGAGGAGAAGGTGTACAGTTATCTGTTAGCTGTATAGCTCTCCACCACTATTAGCTAAATACTATAAACGGTATACAGGGAGCTCCTGTGCCAGAGAGAATGATCCAGAGAGGGAACTCGTGCTCTTCAGTTGGTGAGGCCAGTACACACACACCCATTTCCTCGGGGGCTGCTGGATCAAGTTTGGTTTTTCCTCCTCATACTGGAGGCTATTCACCATCTCACTGACTTTAGAGGTTACTTCTGCTGCATCAGTGTGGGTGGAGGTGTTTGGAATAAAATCAAAGCTTTTGGCTCTGAATAAGAAAAAAAATTGAGATTTCCTGTTTTAATATTACTAATACCTAGCCGTATAAGCATCTGCTGGCTGAAGCTTGTATAAGTGCTATACATACATTGTTTCTTCATGCACATGCGTATAGATCAAAGCTAAATAACTGAAACACTCATTTGAATTACGGTATGTTCTGTGGCGAATGTCCCACCTTCTTTTAAAAACTGGATCAGCTGAGTTACATCTTCTGACTAGGCGGCAACCACGGGTTCTGTAAAGTGAAGCCTATGCAGAAGTGCCGTAAACTTGCTCTTTCGTGATTGGCCATTAGGGGGCGACTTCTCTGCTTGCAAAAAGAAGTCAGACTGTATGCAACTTCTCACTTCATTTATTACCTCAGTAAACATTGTGAAGGTTAGTTCATGATCTTAATAACTTGTTTCAAGTCCTCTTCGATAAAGCCTGATGTTCATTTAGTTTATTGTGGTCCTATTTAGAGTAAAATATACAATAAAGCAGGGTATGCTTTAGGGCGGGCCACCTTGTATTTGACAGGTCATTACAGCTATCAGAGCCATATACGGCATCCCTACGTCACTCCTCAGCCGTCCAAATATGGTCACATCCGTTCTTTCGTTGCAAAAATCCAAGATGGCCACAATCCAAGATAGCGATGGCCACAATCCAAGATAGCGATGGCCAAAATGCCGAACTTGAGGCTTCAAAGTGGCGGTCCACAAACCAAAAGGTGATGTCACGATGACTACGTCCACTTCTTTTACACAGTCTATGCTCCGACAAGATATGTTGAGTTTATGCAATCTGGTATGCTGAAAACACATGGTACAAGTGCTTTTCAACATGATTTGATCCATCAGTCTAAGCTGCAATCTTTTGTCTGCCAGCAGCAATCAAAGAGAAGTCAGCAGCTTCTCTTGTGACCGTGGATTGTACAGCTTTCCACTAACTTTTACAGTTAAGTTTTGAACAACGATGAAGACAGGAGGAGACAATATAAAAGCGAGTACTTCCTCTTGGTGGATGGCACCTCTGTGCCAACAACTCATTTACTGTAAACATTTAAAAAGCTGGTCTGCAGTCATACGGTTGATGGTTTAAAAGGTTGTGTCTTTCCGTGACTAAGACAAGCATTGGTGGACTCTGTGGTCAGTGGGTTGTAAAGATCTTGAAAGTGTAAAGCTCTCTTCTGGGACCTATAGAGGAAAATGCATGTGGCATCTGCAAAAAGCCCCTCGTCTTTTTCGCACGGGGCAAAGGGGGGCAGAGTTTAAGACTTCGAGTAGACCACTTAATGGCCTTTTACCCCTTGAGACCCCACAGAGATTTTTATGGTAGACTTTCGCTTGCGCAGTGGGCAAAGGTCAATGTAACGGATGGTGGACCGAGAGTGTATTGTGAATGCATGATATGGTATGATACATAGTTATGGAATGGGGATAAAGGACAAAAAGCAGTGCCATCGGCAAGAGAGAGAGCGAGCAGAGTTAAAAAAAAAAAAAGGAAACGGATACTTAAAGGTCATATCTATAGTAATTAATGCTTTCCATTGTTTCGGCTGCATGATAGTGTTAATGCGAGTCTTAATGCATGAGGCAGATAACACAAATTGATTACTGTCTTAGGTAACCCAGAGAGGACTAAAATGTATTAGATGTGAAGAGAATAATTGGAAGGAAATGTGTGGTTTGGAGGTACAAATAATGATTTTATACATTATCAGTGTGTGTGCTTTGAGGTGGTCAAGCAGCTAGAAAGGGCTTGTCACCAAAAGAAGGTTAATGTCCCCTGACGAGCAGATAAAAGACTAAAAGGGGAAGTAGTGAATCAAGTGCATTCTTCCCTGCTCTAACAATAACTGTTAATGATCCTTTGAGAAATGTGGTGAACCCACAATTGCCTCAAAGTGGCGTCGTGTCTAATAGCAGAGGTTTGCAGTCGCACCTTGCAGGTCCCAGGTAGAAATATGAGGAGCAGTGTGACTTGTTGGGCAGGCCACTGTAGAGAGAAGGGCAAGCATGCTCAGCCTTTCTCTGAGTATGGACAAATGAAATGAAGGATGTGCAGTGAGAGCAACAGAGAAATGGAGTGCAGCCATACAGCTCTAAATAAGATGTCAAACCACACTGTAAGGAGGCAGTGTTGAGAATTTAACCTTTGAGTCACACATCGGAAACATACACTCGATAACCACGAAGTTATGCAGGCATCAAATGTATGTGTACATTTTATATTATATAAATATAAAGGCTGTATTCATGGCTTTGCAAAATAATTTGACCATAATTAAGAAGCCTTAACCTGTTGCCACTCTGACGGCCCGCCCGCCATCTGTGTCATGTACACAACTGCTATGCAAAAGGTAGGTACTAATGCGATATCTCTTTAGAAAGCTACGATTCATGTAATTCGATACATACAAACCATTTCAAGATACAATCACAACAGCAGGCACACTCAATGCTTCTGTCAGACCACCAACCCCAAAACAAGCAGTTCAAATTTACAAAAAGGGTTTATACTTTTTTCACAGATGCAGTAGTACATGCTTCTTTGAACATGACACTATATTTATTTGAAAACATCTAGTACAATAACATCATTTACCCCTTCTATGCATCGAAGTTGTAAAAAGCTCCATTTCAGAACTGGAAACTGGAGAGATTTGATATCAGTCTCTGTGGACTGTGAACATCTCACTGTACAATCTTTAAACATTTGATAGAAAAAAATCTCCTGTTTAGTGCTGCTCAGGTAATCACGACAGATATCTGCGCTCGGTGTTCCCAGAGCACAATTGACACTTGAGAAATTAAATATTGAAGTTGTGTATTGAGACAGGAGATACGAGAATAAGCCAGAGCGGACCACCAGTGTATCTAAATGTAAATACTTCTATATTTTCTCCATGTGTTCATACATTTATGTATGTATGTGGTCAAGGTCACTTGCAGGCCCGGCTAAAGCTGTGTGACCGAGCAGAAGGAATTCTGACAGCAGTGCTTTGTAGCTTTAACTAATTCCAGCTCCTCTGTCATGCTTAAATATTTCTTCCATGTACCTTCCCTTCATTCTGGAAACACTTCAGAGGGAAGAACAGAGAGCCATAGATGGAACACATTCAAATTAGCTTTTTTTTTTCTTTTCAGTCCACTAATCTGAAGTGTTACCCCCATATTTTTACTTCCTCTCTGACTGTACAAGTGTAAAAATAATGAGTATTTGCTGAGCTGCATTTTAATGTGGTCTCCTGTGTCAACTTATCGTTTGAGTTTTTACCTTTATGTTCTTCCTTTTTCTTTAAAGAATCCATTATTGGGTCTTCAGTGTACAACGAAGAAAATCAGTCATTGGAAAAATAATATGTTAACCGTCTTCAGTTTTCCCGATGTGTATTTTCTTTAAATTATGTCTGGCAGTTTGTCCACTTAAGCTGCTGCTTTAGTCAACATGTTTACACTGCCGATGCCCTGTAGGCCCATTTGTTTTTTCTCCACTTTGGTTGGAAAAGAAAAGCAAACTCAAATGTCAAGGTCATGCTGCTGGCCTCACATCAGTTTCATTTTCAAGAAGAGTCTTTCCGTCCTGGAAACTCTACACATCCCAAGCTGGCTTTGTTTACTCGGAGTGATAAGGACTCTTTCCATTTTGGTCACCGTATGGGCTCAGTCAGGCGAAGCAGCGTGTCCAGTGGACAAGTCACATACTTAAAACTCTTGTCTTCTCTTTTCTCGTCATCTCTATGGAGTAAGAATAGAAAAAAAAAACCTGAATGCTGCCCTGCTGCCCTCACCTCAGCGCTTTGTAACACTTTTAATCCTGTTTGCGACAAAGCCAGAGCAAATTCAAGGGCTCCATCAGCAGTCCAGGGTGGTTACAGTATGAAATAAAGTATGTGGCAGTGGAAAATGTCTCCCTTAGCTCTGAGTAGAATCCTCTCCCTCTTATCAAGGGTTCTCCCATTCCAATTACCCAGCATTCAGAGCTACTCAGTGCCGCTCATACTCTAAACATACAGCTCTTTCTGTCTTGCTGCAATATTTCTTTTTGCAGCTCTCCCATCCCCGACACTCGTCCCTGCTTCACGACCCAGAGGTAGTTGGCAGCAGGAGGACCGTCCATTTCTAACACCTCCCCATCAACACATCAGTTTTAGCGGTCCTGATAGCCGAGTGGCCTTGCTGGAGCTGGGCGTGCAGCCTCCCTCCCCCTGTGCAGCTGCTGGCTCTGATGCACTGCTGTAGGTCTGGATGAATGTGGATCTTGGTTTGGATTCCCTCTCTGATCTTTCTCACTGTAGTTGAGAGTAGACACACATAGGTATGTATTTATTCTTTAGCTCCTTGCCTCAGCCAAACTTTTCAAACCAGAGCAAGGCTTGGGTTCATCAGATACACATGGGTTCACTTTACAGATACCTATGGAAAAAAACTATTTTTTTTTTGTCCAAGGCAAAGCATGAATGTGTGTACATTTTGTTAGGGAAAGTTAGATTTCTCGTGAAAGTTTTTCTTTCTGTTGTACTCTGACCTCCGTTTGTCCTGGCATTTACTTTGCCCATATGCAGAGGAAGCAGCCAAAACACCGCGCCAGGGAGATGCTGAATTAATGATGCAAGACACTCTGGCCGGAGCTAGAAGCCTCCAACAGTCGACACTGGACAGATTGTGACATGTAGATCCAGTCATCGTATCAATGCGGCTCAAGCAAACGCTGTTATATTTCATACCTCGGCAGCGAAGCCTTATGGCTTATCTGGCAATGCCGGCTTTTCATGCCATTGAATTAATTCCTCCATTTGCCTTTTGTTTTGCAGTGTGCTCACATATTCATTTATTCACAATGGAATGTGTATCATGGTAAGCGGATGCCTCGTCATTGTCATTCAGCCAGAGACAGAGCACGTACTTAACAAGCAAAAGCTCGTTAGATTAATTTTTTTTTTTTTTTTTTTTTTGCGTGCCGTTTCTCCCCATCCAATTGTGAAATATGAACACAAAATGACTCTGTGATGCACCACATCACGGTTTTGAGCTGACACCATGTCACCAATAATAATGGCATTACACTAAAGATTAGGGAGCTGAGACATTTGTTGCCATTGCAAAGCCCTCGTGTTGATGTTTTTCAGTCTTGCTGGAGCAATTGTGCAAGTGGTTGTGTGGATGTTTACAGCTTCTTTCTCAATCCTCGTATGCATTAATCCACCCATCTTCTCGTCAGTAATCTTTTCAAGGGTTGTGCTGCCAATTCTTTACTCCAACAACTTCTATACTTCTTATTGTGATTTTTTTGTTTTTAAGCTGATGTCCTCATTTTACCATGCAGGCAGAGGCCAGTCAACCTGCAGAGAAACCTCATCACTTCTATGTCTTTCTTTTTGGCCCTAACCCAAATATCATGACCATAGACCAATGCCAACCAACAGCAGAAAATGAAAAGCCTTGATCTGTGGCCCACACCTTTTTCTCCACAACTATATCCCAACATAACACCTGCAATAAGTGCAGCTGACACTTACCATTAATCCCATGATCCTTCTTACTGTCACACACGAGTAAGACTTTGAAGACATGTTATCCCCTCTCACGTGGATGGATAATCCAGAAAACCTCACACCAATGCTCATCCTCACTCAACACTGCAAAATGGGCCAGTGCACACTGAAGGTAAGCATCCAGTTAAAAGGTGGAGTCTGCAAGTCTGTGGATATTTGACATTTCAACCCAACACCTATGCGCCCCTCCTGTCAGTGCTCCTTCAGAACATTAGCATGTGTCAGATTTACCGTCCATCTCACTGCCTCACTCTTTATCTATCTATGGCCTTTTCCCTGTCCTTGCAGGAAAAGTGTTGTAGCTTAATCCAAGCCACTTTGTTTGTTCGTCATTTACAGAACCTGGGCTGTGTGTGAACAGTGTAATCTTTTAGCGCACTCACAGAACGGACAGCTAGCAGACCGTCCGTTGAATTTGACAAAAGAGGTTTCGGTTTTAAGCCAGAACGATGGCATCATCTGAAAACAACCATCCCTGCTTAATCACAGTCTTTAGCCTTTTACAAGTTTACAAATCACATCGTCAGATAGCAAGCAAATACTCATGACTCACTTATCATCTTAAAGAGGCTTACAGTCAAAGCTGGTCCACTGTGTATGGACGGTAGTGGAAGCAGCTGTAGCCTTACCTTTTATCTCATCCAAGAGGATCCAGAGGTGTTTCAAAGTATGGCGATATTTATAATCCACTCCAGCTTAGTCTGTGTCAGTCCTGGGTCTCCTCCCAGTCAAACATGCCCTCCAAACAGAGGCATCTGTTAGGGTTTCTAATCAGATGCCTGAATCACCTCAATTGCCTCTTTTTTTGATGCTAAGGAGCAGTGCTTCTACCCTAAGCCCCTCACCCTCTCCCTAAGGATCAATCTTATCGGCTCAGCCACTAACCAGAGCTTGTGGCAGTAAGTGTAGAAAGGTGTAGAATATAGATCACCTGGTAAATTGAGAGCTTTGCCTTCAGGCCTTTCTTACTGCAAACTTTGCCTGCTACAATGTCTGCATGACTGCACCTGCAGCACTGAACTGTTAAACTGTGTTTGATCAAATATTCCATTTTACTTTCACTTATGAACAAGACACCAAGACATCCTCTTGGTGCCCTTCATTCTGCATAAAAATGGAGACCATCACCTCTGTCTGCAGGCCAAGGGCACAGCTCCCCAAATCAAAATGCCATTAGCAAAGGTTGTTTTTCCAACTTCAAAGCATAAGCTTTTCTCTCTATTTTCTCTCCCTTAATTTATTATAACTTAGTGCTGCTGATCTTGATTGCCAGCTCATCTAACTTTTCTCAACACAGTATGCTCTCTAAAATAATGGGGCTTCTAAGATTTCTCCACAGAGGAAAGAGAAAGCTGAGGTGGATACCGATGTATCCTGTAATTGAAATTAACAATCTCATACACATGGACCCTCAAAATCACAGCCTAATTGCCTCCCTTATTAAAAAACATGTGTTGCGTCTTTGTGATCTGCACCAGGTTCCTTATTAAACTGGATTATTGCTGCTGCCACATACAGCACAGTACATCATTCTTTTTTTTGTCAGGTCGTTTGGTGACTACATGGTGAAAGTGAGATAGCACTGCATGATGGCATGCTATGTGCTATATATGAATAAGCCTCATTATAAAGGTCTCGCTCCTCTGAACCTCAATTCCACTCGGTGTCCAATTCCCCTCCGTAATAGTGCCTTGATCGTTAGGAAATTTAATTACAGCTCCTGAAAAAAAACTTGAATCAGATGGATTATCCACAGTGGCTATGAAGCTTTGTTTCAGAGTGGGGGTCTTCCAGGAAATTATCAGAACACTGCTAAGGCTTTCAAGCCTCCATTTAGAGACAGGATTGAGACAAAAAACACACTATTAAACAAGTCCATTTAATGTGCTGATGGAATAAGGCCTTCAATCTATTCTGCGAATAATGCACTGGACTAAAGTAACACATGTAAGCATGGCAACCAAGCCCTCATATGAAAGAGATATATTTTCTAGCATATGAGCATTATATCAGCTGAAAGGGTTGAAATTTGTGTCCAAAGACGCTTTAAATAGAAATGGTTTAATGTCAGCTATGTTGACCCTTGAGTGGACATGAGTTTCTTTCTCTTGTTACCGTGCTTGTTACAAACAAAGTGTCAAAAGAGAGCGTTATTATCTCTTTGTTGCAGGTCATTACATGAGTTATTTTTGTTATACAAGCACCGCACACACACACATGTAAACACATGCACCCACAAGCTCAGGAAGTGAAAGATAAATGTCGTTAATAATGCATCTTTCGACTGAAGTGTTGAAACAGGTGTCAAGAAAAAATGGGTCATCAGTGTTTGCAGGTTCAAATGTGTTATGGATTATCTCACTTTCAAGTGTGCTTTTCTCAATCACAGTCTGGCAGTTCGGTTTGAAATGCTGCTCAATATTTGATGAAGCCACCTTAGATCTCAGTGAGCACCCATTGTACCAAGCAGCACAATTTGTGCGAGAGTCTCCTCTGCCATTGTCAATATAAGAGTTGAACTGTTGTATTTTCATACCTTATATTGCTATGTTTTCAGTGTCCTTCGAGCATTACATCTTTTGATTTAAAATTGTTTTGATAATGTTCGACTGAAGTCAGACTCACTTAGATTTATCAGTTTGGGAATCCTCTTCTCAGCTCTTAAAAAAATAATTTAGCCCCGTGTTGACTCATCGACAGGCTTGGGTATCCAAATGGCATGAATCAACATTTCGGCTCGGCGGAAGACATTTCAAATCCTGCAGAATGACAAATCTGGCCTATGACGGTGAGGCTGAGCTCGAGGCATATAATCCACTTGTTCCCCAAATATTCTGTAGAGATGCTTTTTCATACCTACTCCATAGTTATGCAGAAACTTGACACAGCTGACAGCAATACTTAAAGGCTTCCTGTTGAAGAACAGAGCCGGTTGTCACTTGTTTAAAACAAAGTTCCAAAAGGCTCATGTGTCTCAGGATCCAAAGGTTTTTTTTGTCACACAAGATTCTGTTGATGGTGATGTGGCGTCTTCGAATTTGATCACATCTTATTTGATGTCATAGACATGCAGTGCATTTTTAATTGTATCTGGAAGAGTTTATGGCATAGCATAGATCAAAACCAATGTAATTAAATGTATTTCTTAACTTCTACCAGTCTGTCAATATTTGACAATAAAGCAGAATTGCTCAGAGGGGATTATAACTATAACAAAAGGCAAAAGGTAATTCAGTGTGTTGCCTAGTCAGTGGCTGTTATTGGTGTTATTGGCTTAATTTGATCCACTTTTATTTAACTATTGCCGCAGCTCAGTAAATCGTGCTGCCTGCCAGCTGCTCTAAAACAAAGGACTGTTAGATGGGCTGCAAAAGGAGGTATACTGATAGTCAGTCTGTGAGATTTGTCCGTTTTGATCTTAAAAGCAGAAATGTGTGTTTGCAGTAAAAAAGACACCCCCGTTGCAAACCTGTCTCTAACAAATCACATTCTTTTGCAACTCATTTGCAATTTAAATGATATTCAGCAGCAAAAAATATCAGTACAGGAAGTAGTGTGATGTTTATAGAGTGAAGGTGTGTGAGGTGGAGGAGAGTACAGCTGCATGACTCGAGCCCAGATTTCTCTCCTATCTCACTTTCTTGTCACCAGTGTTGGAAGAAGTACTCAGATCTTTTACTGAGGTAAAAGTAGCAACACCGAAGTGTACAATACTTTGGCATCAAAATGTACTTAAAATACCAAAAGTAGCAGTAGTACCCAGTATACGGGGCTGTGCGATATATTTGTTTAGCATCGACCTTGGGATGTGAGCATGCACAGCAGTCACATTGCAGGATGTCAAGTAAGGCAGATTAAATCAAAAATATCATGCTCCATTTTTTTCACAGTTGATACAAAAGAAAAACTTTCACTGTTCTCATTTCACATGACGTAATGGTGCTTTGATGTACGGAAGTTGTTGCTAGTAAGTGACATGCAGGCTCCACGTGCAAAGAGAACCACAAATCAAATTCACGTCTCATCAATTTATCAAACAAGCAAAGTGTCGCTAGTTGAGAACCGAAACCTGAAAACAAGCACAGAATTCCATATATTTCCATACAACATCAGTTGTATGGAAATATATTAGCTATAGAAAGGATGATGGTGACCAGAAACAGGTACAACGAGTATCAAGGTGTTTGATAGTTCAACAGGGTGGGACACCGCTGCTTGCTGCACTCTGCAGCATCTCTCCTAAATTACCTTTGGTCTGCTGTCACACCTTTTCCCTCATCTTTTCATTATGTATACCCAGCAAATGTCAACCATACCATCAGTCTATTTTACATACAATATGCTTCTTTTTATCATAGTCTCTTGCAGCACAAGACCATATTTACCTTTCCAGCTTTCTTCATTGTGTGTCATGTTATACCCCCGCCCCTCTCTGCTTTCCACTCCTCTACATCTGTTCCTCCCTCCATCCTGCCATTGGGATTCCGCTCACACTGGCCTGCCCAATTAGAGTGAGGCAGAGAGAAAGAAAAACAAAGGCCTCTCCTTTTTCTGCTTCCCTCCGCATGTCCTCTCTCTCCTTCCAAAGCCTCTGGTTTTCTCCCCCCTCCCTCTCACTCCTCAGTCAGCTGGATCACAGGGAAATGGTGCTAATTGATTTGTTATAAGCCATTTTGTTTCTCATTTGCCTGGGTCCCGACCTTTGAATCCGCCCACTCCACCGAGTTCGACTGATTCGTCGTCTGGCAATGTGACATGAAACAGAGTGTCTCTGGTTGAAAAAGCAATAGAGCCAATGAGTGCCACGGGGGGGACAAACGATTAGCCAATCAGCGGGACCAACGGCATTGCCAAGCGTTGTCAGGCTGTGCGTCATCGACGGAATGTCTTCTCAACATTGCCCGACGTTGGGGTTTGTTTTACTTTGCGCCACTCCACTCTTAATACCCTGGCAAAACCAGTGGCTACGCATCATTGTCGACCCAAAATGTCATTCTAGTGGACTAGTGATCAACAATTCCCTTTAAATAACAGGAAGTGCGAATGGACAGCAACTCTTTGTTTCTTCGTTGAACATCTTTGTTCATAGCTACACCAGCAGTGTGTGTGTGCGTAGTATTTGAGATTCCGAATTGATTGTAAGCTAAATAATTTATTTGTCTGGAGTAGCCACACTAGCTGCTACCTTTCCATTCGCAGCAGATTGTCTGTTCATTTATTTGAAGTTATACTACATATCAGGTCCCTCCATATATGTGTTGTCAACACTGAATCAATCAGAATACATTGAGGTTTTGTTGAGGAACCTATTCCCTCATATCTGCGTTACTTCATCTATCTATCTTTGTATCCGTCTGTACTGTCTGTGCACTCTCCCTCTGCTCTGGAGCATGATCAATATTTCAGTGAAGGGCAATTTCAGTTCCAGGTCAGTTTATTCCCTCTCTCTACATCAAGGATTTGAGATGAGCTGCCCACGGTGCTTCTGTCCTTGCAGAGGGATGTGCATACATGCACAGCAGTGGACATATATGTATGGACACACACTACTCCATCACGCGACCCGGACCCATTTTACCACCTCAGCTAGCACAGCTGGGCCAACAAACCGCTCTCTGCACAGCTCTCCAAATTACCCAGCTGCCCCATGCTTGGTCCAGCTGCCCCAGAGAGCCATGCTCATTTATAATAGAGCCTATGTGGCTGGCTCCAGCATTAGCACACTTCACTGTCCCAGCACATATATATTCCGCTCTACGGAGAAAGCGTGCATTCCACCATATGTGTGTCCGTCCTGCTGGTGACTTCCCAGCAGTGAGACTGTGTCTCAGCTGGGCTGGTTCTCCCTCAAAGCCTGCCGCCTGCTGACACACACCCGTCCTGATCAGTCACTGTTAATAAGAAAATGCAATCACCAGCCCATCATGCATGGCTCACTTCCCAATACCTACAAACTGGGGCGAACTAAAGAAAAGAGGAGAAGTTGGCAATTAATGGGATTTACACATATTCAGCACTGGGCAGTCAGGTGTTGGCAATCTTCAATGGAAAAATATACGTCTTGGATCAATTCCTCCCACTATAGGCGTTTGAGCAGCGCCGATGGGGGAATACTGTTGTTTTGTTAAAGATAACAGGATCGCTGATGTTTTTATGCTTGCCTTGTTTCGGTTGTACAGGCGCTTCCGCCTAATGATCTGCATCAGATTAGATAGATAAATCATTAAACATAGTTGTTTGTTGCCCTGCTCAAATTGACCTCCTTAGCCATGCAGTGGAGCGTGAACCATCTTTTTAGATTGCTCACTATAATATATTCTCAATCCTCCTTCACTTTCTCATCTCCTGCTCCTGATACATCTCCACCTCTCACGTACCCTTCTCTGCTCCTCTCCACCCCTCCTCCCTCTCTCATTAATTGATATTGTTTCAATTCATTAATTTCACATTCATTTTCTCGGTGTGTTTCATCATTGTTAATTTCAACCTTTACTGTCACCCATAAAAACCTACTTCGGTTCCATCTCGTAGTGTGCGTTCTCTTGTCTTTTTCGAATCAAAATTCTGACTCTAAACATTCTTTGGCTTCTAGCTGAGCTCAAATAATAAACAAAAAAAAATCATGAGATGGGACAGACACTTGTGGTTGAGATGCCTTCTGTCTGAACAATTACGACCAGTCCTTGAGACATTGTTGTTGTTGTTTCTGCCGGACAAAGTTGGCAGGAACAGAGACAAATTACTTTTTAGCCAATGACCGTACAAAAGCCTCAGAATGCTTTACTGATGCTTGATTGGGATTTTCCCTGCAAGTCTTCTCTCTGTGTCGGAGTGTGGGCTGGCTCCCCCCCACACAATATAAATGAACCACTTTAAAAAGACTCCGCTTTCAAATTTCACTCTGCTGTTGCTGGTTAGAATATTAACCAGGTTTCGAAATTCCCAGACATACTGTTGGTACACCATGACGGTTTTCACTATGCCATTTGAATTGCAAGCCAAACACTTTGGAGTGCCCGAGTCATTGAAATGCTGGAATGTCTCTGGGGCTAAATTGAGGCACAACAGCAAACCAGGAGAAGTAAATAGTCATCAAAAAGAGATTTCTAACAACAGATGGGTCTTTTAGGAGGAGAAATGGCATTTGTGAGAGGAGGACAGGGTTGTGTGGCTGCCTGTCACTTCTCAATAAACATATAAGCTGCAAAACGTCAGCGCTATAGGACCAATAAGACCTTAAATAGTAGTTTAAAAGGTATTGAGATAGAGAGTAAAGCTCAAGTTGTGATCTTTCACTGACAGAAAATAGTACTCCAATGATGGGAAGTGCTCTTATGACACTGTCAAGAATTGCAGACAGATGATAGTAGTTTGCTGCTCATTACTTGCATGAGACCAATTCAGTGTGAAAGCTGATTGGAGAAAGGTTGAGTTTTCAATTCCATTTTCAATCATAGCTTTGTCTTACGGGAAAAAGAAACTCATGCACTGACTCGTTATTTTTAACGCTCTGGTTCTGACTAGGGTCCTGGTCTGGCGACCCTTTTTCAACAGCTCAACAATTTAATTTTCTATCAATTTTTATCACCTTGAAGCTTCCTGACAAATGTTATGAGAATTGCTTTTAAACATGATTTTTTAAACTGATGAAATGTTTCAAAAGTTCGGCAGAGAAAATGACGCATCACTTCTGTTTGGGTCTCAAAGACACACAGCTGTTTATAACATGGTTAGATACAATGTATTTTCATACACTCTGTATCTTTGATTGGTGTTGAAAGTACACAGCACTATCCCTCCAAATCTCAAATTACTAGTTGTCTGTTTTGATTTAAAACACTTTGTCCACACAAGCTCCAACAGGAAGTTAGACCTCTCTGGGGTCTAGCTAAGCCCAAACATAAGTAATGTGCAAAGTGATGTGCATTTTTTTGATGGAATATTTGCTTGTTTTGGTGTAATAAAAATGGTTTACCATCACGGAAAAAGGAATAGTTCAGAGTACTTATTAGGTTTTTATGAGGTCAGAAGAAAAGAAAAGAAAAAGGTTAATTTCGCAGTTAATATTTCAGACATGCAAAATTGGGGCCTGTGTGACTCGAACCAACGAGGAAGTGAAGCTGATATACTTTTTAGTCAAATACATTTTATCATAAAATCATAAAATGTTCCATCATTTATTTCAATTGATTGTTTTACGGTAAATTCTAAAGGTATTTAACATTGTTATCTCACTTGTCAATTACATGGACCTGAGTCATTGACACTGGAGGGTTGAGAACAACCTGATAAATATTTCTCTTTTCCAAAAACCCTCAAATCCAATTCTAATAAAAGGAAATACTGACCCAGCAAAAAAACAAACAGACAGATGAAGTGAATTAGCTGGCTGACGGGGCGAAGTCAAGCACATCTGCCAAACAATAATTACTGGATTAAGAATAGATTCCAATGTGTCCTCCAGTGCAATCACTAAAAAGGTTAATTGAAGCCACTTTAAAATGCAAAGGCTTAATATTACTCAAGGATGCTATCCCCATTTAACTTTGCAAAAATCAACATATTAACACAGAGAACATTATCATCAGGATGCACAATGCATAATAATGGTAAGATAATGGTTTCCTGAGCAAAACATTTCCAGTTAAATGCTGCCGTGTCATTGCTAAAAATCTACATACGAGCAGAGCTGTGCTTTGTGTCGGCTACAAACTACCTCTCTATGAAATGCTGGCCTTTTTTTTTTTTTTTTTTTTGATGGTGAACACAACCTAAAATGCAAGCTTCAGATTGTTTATGCTCTGTGGCTGCCCACAATATTCTGACTGTGCCCCGGGGACACTCAACTCCATCAAACGGGAGCAACAAACACAATCAGCTGCAAACAGAGAGTCTGCTCCTGCTGTGTAGTAGAGTATGTCCTTGGCTGTCAGAGCTGAAGATTTTATGTGTGTGCTTGTGCAGGTATGTGCCTCTGTGAAGTGAAAAGTGACAAATGAGAATTGATGCTCATTAGTTTTTCCTGACAGTAGCATTGGAGGGTTACACCTATAACGGATTTCTGACAGACTATAACATTTTGGCTTTTGTGTGGTGACTGGCTTAAAAAAAAAAAAAACAGAGGTTAGTCTGTGGCAGCTGACAAGCACTCTTTACTCTTCACTGTTGTTACTGAAGTGTCCGACACACATGCATGCATAGACTGTGGCCAAAATATCGGCGCTGACTGTACTGGGCTGGGCTGTTTTGTTGTTGTGCAGACAGACCAACAGACTGAGCTCCTCTGGTGTAGCCCATCTACCAGACCGGAGCGGACCAGTCAAGCCCAGCCGGCCTCTGCAGCGTGTGCCAGCTCAGAGTCTGACTGTGCTACATCTGGCAGTGACTCCGCTCCAGAGCCACATTGCCTTCACAGGCAAACTCCTGAAAGATTGATGAGCAGCCAAAGCGTGGAACGGCCTCGCAGGTGCAGGGAACTGCTAATGGAACCTCTAGACACATCCTGACTGGACCTGTCTCGTCCTGACTCAACAGATTAAGCTCTGATATTGTTCAATCTTCTGATTTTTCCTCCTAGTCCACTCGGGCCGGCCGCTGCGGAATGTGATGACCTACCTTGTCAGCATGTGTGTCATAATGATTATTCTAACTACGATCCACAGTTTTCCCAGTGTCCTCTTTAGAGATTTAAACAGACTTGAACTTTGATTAATTATACCACAGAAGGTTGCTGCAGTGGCTGTGTGAGGTGTCAGTCAGCTTGAAGAGAATATAAAACTTGTTAGTGAACTCTCAGCTTAATTGTTGACACAGGGAATAAATAAGGCTCAATGGACCATTTGTTAGACTCGTATGGGCTTTTATTGATTTTTGATTTATAGTGGCTTTGTTTACAAGTGCTTGTTTTCAAGCTAAATACCCAATCAAAATGACAAATGTGCAATAGGACTGGAGTAGCACTTGACTGGATAATTGAATTAGCATGCACAACGTTCTATAATTTGGTAATAATAGGTAATAATTTTGGTAATAATAGGAAGAAATGATTTATTGTCCTCATTTGACACCTGTTCTTGTCTCATGGTACAGTATGTGAGGGCGGACCACAGAGGGCACATTTTCTTGCTTTCTGACGCCTACTAAAAATCCATCATAAGCAAGGCCACTCAGAAATAATGCAAAAAGCATGCCGTATTACACACTGTTCCTGACTCGCAGAGAAATGGATGATGTGGGTCAATTTCTACCAGACTTGATTGAGTAGCGAGCCAACCATCCAAGCAGAGCGGAGTGCAGCGTGTATGCAAAGCTCACTTTAATAAATTTAGATCTACCACCCTGTCCCTCCAACCACCCGCCCACCGTTAAAATGTACCCGAAATGGCTAAAGGAAGTGTTACGGTGAAAAATCACAAGGCTGCCAGATACGGCAGTGATTTTGATAAATTTCCTCATCAAAGACTCGTCACGCCATATGGCAGATCTCTATTTTGCATCTGACCTTCTCTTGTTAAATACCTTGTTTCATAGCAGCAAAGTAAGCAGATAACAGCCTTCGGTTGCGCTGCTGGTGCAAGAAAGCTGTTCTTATCAAACTGTCTCTGCAGTGCACAACAAAACACAAAGAAAAGTCCAAAACAAAAGCATAAACCAAAAGAAAACTGGTTTTGTCTCTCTCCTTAGAGCTGACTCCTGACAGTTTTATTGGTCACTGATGAGCACTTTTTAATTCAAGATGTAATCTTTGTCCATTAGAATAAATCGTACCCTGAAGGCACCCAGCTAGGAGATCATTTTTCCAATTGAAAAAAAAAAAAAATCTGGGAAATGAATCCCCCCTATGAATGAAAACCCATTTAGGAACATTTCACCTGCAGTTTTGTTCCCCTTTCCAGCTGTTAGATGGGTTCAAATTGCAGAGGTTCAAACTCCATTTGCTACATTTTCCATAACAATATCTCCTCCCTTTATCATGCAGATAAAGGCTAATGGATGTGACAGATTGGTATATTGATGCAGGAATGTGCATCATTCTGCCTTGCTGAAGGATTCCAGGGACAAATATCAGTTGAGTGCTGGCATGTGCAAAAAAACGTGGTGCTGGTAATTATTTGATATGACATCGGGCGCCCTCAATAACTACCCCCTTCATGGAGGAACCCCAGGCTGTACATAACCGACGCAGAGTTTCGGGGACCGTTGGCTAGACTGGACAGGCTGGGTGTGCATGGGTGGTTTTGGAGAAGTGGTGTTTACTAGAGTGGGCTTTGAGAGGAAGGATTAGTCCTCTTCCACTTAAGCAGTGGGCAGTGGGCTTTGGCTCCGCTGCTGGAGCAGCCAGCACTCCACTCAGCCAGATAAAGCAGGCAGAAATGGCTCCTGAAGTAGCTTACAGCATGTGCTAACACACACTCAGATATACTCTCACAAACACACATACATAGGCAGAAAATGCAAGTGTGCAGGCATGCACAAATTACTATTCTTTAAATACTTTACTTACTGGGGATGTTAATGATCATAAAGAGAATGCAGACCAATTAAAATAGAAATATTAAGAATAAAAACCGCTGCGTAACTTAAAGGAGCGGCTTGTTGGCTTTTCCACACACACCGTGGCTGCTGACTCTCCCGCACGGCTGAACTGGGGACTGTTTTGCACATATCTGGTATGATGGTTTTAACTTGTTATTGTTGTTATCCTTGCGGCAGCTTGTTAGAAACCACACCACCATTGCACGCAAGACACGCAAGACACTTAAAACAGTTAAAGAATGGTTACCAGGGGCCGGCTAACGGTCAGAAAAAAATAAATAAAGTAGGCATCCCCTCCTTCTTTCTCAAAAAGCTCTCTAAGTCCCTTCAGTTGGAAATACCTGATTACAGTTTGCATTGTATATCAGTGTGGCGTGTAAATACATAAGGAATAATGACAACGCATAAATCATTTTATTTTTTTTTTACATAAAAAAAACTCCCGAGCGTGAATTAAATGGCTTTCATGTGGGTGGGATTACAGACAACAAGGGGAGTCATAAAGAAGAAAAGAGGAGCAGAGGCGCCAGACGTGCAGAGGAGGCAGAAACGGGTTCCCACAGAGTAATTTGAGAGCAAAGGAGGTTGGGAGAGGCATGATGCAAGGGATTGGATCTTTCAAACGGTAATCGCTTAGCTACCCAAAGGGGACAACTCCCTCTTTCCCGCTCCCTCTCTCTGCTCACTCCCCTGTCAGGGCGAGGAGGAGCAGGCGGTGGATTGAAATGTAAAAGAGGCAGAGGATCAGAGACAGGTGGAAAATGAGAGGAGCAAAGGGCAGAGTGGGAAGAGATGAGGCAGAAATGGTGCCGCTCCCTTAACTTGAGCAGGGTACAGGTAGAGTGTCTGTACAAGTGTGTGTGGTTCTCTGCTTGCCGGCGTGCATGAGTGTATTCTTGTTTATGTGACAGCGTGCAGATTATTGTTATAGAGATCCTATCCAATTGAATCACTCCCATTCAGGAATTGACAGTCAGCCGAGTATCTCCCGGGAATGAGGGGAAAGTATCATGAGTGAAGAGTAGAATGATATCCATCAGTGATACAAACAGCTCGAGGTAATGCTGAGACCAGGAAGTATTCAGTGCACTGACTCCCCTGACGGATGGCTCAAGGGAGCTCCAGTGTGTTGCTAACATGTGAATCCTGTGCCCTTACTGCACAGTGCTCAGCGAGAGATTATGGATTTGAGTGGAATTAGATCAGCTGCTCAAGGGGTTAAGATAAGTAAGCAGTTAGATTACCAAAATAAGATTAAACTAGTTGAGCCAAAGATTTTTTTTAAAGCCTGGAAGGTAACTCATGGTTATAAACTAAAACAAAAGACATGTATAAAATAATTTAAAAGAAAATTTAAAAAATAGATCAAGACTTATTTGTTTTGTCCCTTTAAAGTCAATCAGAATCTGCCCCCATTCGAAAGGAAACTAGGCCAAAGCCGGGACAATCAGCACTCATTACATCCTTTCATCGCTCTATTGTAAGGCAAATAGTGCATAAGGAAGCACTTCATCTCGTGTGCTTAACGCATGAATCATGTGCAGGCATACATTTTTGAATACTAACAATATGAATTATTAATTGGCCCAATTACAGACATGACTCATTAAAGCACATGTGGAGTATACACGGTGATAATCAAAGAAAGATTGGCTCTGATTCATGGATTGCCCACTGTGAACACACATCAATCAGGAATACCTTGTTCAATAAATAGACAGTAATTGGGCCCAAAGAAAGTTAGTTATTTGCATTCATTAAATATAAAAACAGTCTCTTGCTGGTCCCCAACTGGAAATAATACTTTTTTCCATGAAACTAATTGAACATATATATTTTGCTCCATGCAATTGTTGGAGTTTTAGATTTCAATCCAGCCAAACCTCTAGATGTAGTTCATTAGGTTTTTGCATTGAAGTAAACAACAACATTATACAACAAGTTCTCCTATTAAATAACAAAATATGTTGTTTGTACAGTAATTGCCATCTGCATACAAGCCTCCGACATAGTATATGAGGATGGCATCGCATGACGAACATGTAAGTTCGTTTGGCCCTCTTCCTTGGAACTTGTTCCAACCACCCCAACTTCAACCTTCTGCCGCCTTTTTGGCTCTACAACAATGTAACACTCTCTACTCTTTGCTCCCATAAGACAATAGTCATTCGGCTGTTGCAGGGTTTTGTCATACGTTTTTATGTGTTTACAGAAACGATTGTTGCTGTCGTTTTTCTCAGAGGGACATTTTCCAAAGTTACATCTGCATGTTTCAGTAGTTGAAAGCAGGAAGGCAGCAACTCTCTGACACCTAAATTGTCAGCATCTGCTGCTGAACAGCAATCCTTTTTTGGTGTTTTACAAAATTCACAGCATCCTTTTCATAATGTCGCAATGCGTTTGCTTGCTGTTTGTCTTCTAGATTAGATTATCTGAAAAGAGCACTCGTCAATTGTTTTTCGTCAGCTGACCAAATGTTCGTTTTCATAAATGCACCACTGGCGCGAGAGTTGCAACTTGAACAAAAATAAATATATAAAGAAAGGAGATGTTCCCTTTAACGGATCTCAAGCTGAAGATCTCAAGTATGGAGCCTGCAGGCCGATTTCAATAAATAAACTGAATTGCTGCCTGGAAGGTGAAACTTATGGCATTCTTTGGAAATTGTTTACGGTAATGTAAAGCCTCTTCGGTGCATCACTTAAACATCTTTTATAATTATAGTGGACCATGGTCTCTTCTTCTCTTCATCATCCTCGCCACCATCTCACACACAGCGGATGGAACCTTCCCCTCCAGACTCATCATTAGCGCCAAACACGGGGGTTGGCTCATTTGATCAGATTTCCCCTCTCTCCACTACACATGTTCACACCCATCTCTTTTCCAGCATCACCAGTACCACCACCCCTATCCTGTCTGCTGTTTCTCGCCTGGCAGCCTCTGAACAAGGGAGTTCTATTTTCAGAGGGATGCCTGTGAGAAGGCATCAGAAATAATGACAGGAACATTTAATAATGTAGAGCGGAGGATGGCTGAATGCTTTGTTGAGGCTTCGGGGAGATAACATAAACCCAATCATAGATGTAGTAGATACACAATAAGGGGATGTGTAGCTTGTGTTCAAAGGGCTGAGTGTCTCCCCACTATTATGTTGCACTCTTTCATGGAATGAGTGTGGGAGGGATAGCGGGTCTAGTGATTTTCAACGTGGGAAAAAAAAAGCCCAAATGGAAGCATATTTCCTGCAGAGAGAGAGAGAGAGACAGAGTGGGTTTGTGTGGATGTCGGGCATGTATCATGTATATACTTGCTCACATTTATTGATCAATAGCCTTGGACTTCCTGACCCCTTTTAGCACTGTCAGGTGGCTTATTCTCACACAAACGCCCCCTCAGTGCTGATTGAATGTCAGTGTTGAGGTCGTGCTGCTCTGCGGTTCTACTTGACTTACCAGGGCAGCATATCTTGGAAGTATTTGATATTTCTTAATGTCCTGCCTGTGTCATGCACTCTAATTTTGCACCACTGGGTAAGGAACCACTTTCAGCAGAGCCCCACAGGACTGCAGCCTTCATGCTGGATGAAATAGAACAGAGGAGATTGGAAGCTGCTTGATGAAACAACTAATTGCACATGTGACCCTGCATTTTCCTGGGCATTAAGGCCACTTGATGCATTCTCTTTCTAAAGATCCACCTTCACTTTTTTGATGCTACTTAAGAAGCTCAAAGGGTTAAACCACTTTGCTTCTGTTCCATGTCATGGTTGCCTTTTTAGCTAATTTATGGCGGCTGTCAGCAAATTAAACTGTCACTGTTTCATCAAGTGGCTTCCAGTCTTGTTTATTTTATTGGACGTAATGGGCCTGCTTGGAAGCCCTATTTCCCACTGCTTTTGAATGAAAGCCAATGTTGAATATGAATTTTATTGCTAAGTTGCCATGAGGCTTCATTTCCAGGACAGCTCATTTGTATTCATCATTAAACTGTTACATTTATCATCTTTGAGAGACTATTGAATGGAATGAAACAGCAGAGCTGCTGAGCTGTTAGCTTTCTGTCGGCTGAGGCGTTAGCTAAACGGTGTCAATCTGTCACTGCTAGCATTCGTTTAACAGTGTAAAACGTTTGAGATTTAGAATTTCAGAACTAGGACGGATAAAACACATTTTCGTCATTTAGCCATTTGTGCCACCTGCTAGATTCCAGGGGCAATTGAACGCACCATGTCCTCCCTATGATGAAACTTTGCAAGGGAATGGTGAAATTACTTCCGCAACTGAGGCAGCTTTTGGCACTCCATTAACTGTAGTTGGCAACTGCACATATTCTCAGTTAACACATCCTTTCGAATCAAAAAAAGTGTTGGAAAGGTAATCACAGTAGAAAACCAGTCCTGACCAATCTGAATTTTAAAAGATCCCAGCAATCTTGTCTAGATTGCAGAGAAAACTAACTGTATTATTTTTGTATTGATGTGACCCAATTGTGTCAGCTCCCACTTAATGGTCTCTGTGGCCTGCTTGCAACATGTTACACAACTGTAAATTGCTACAATGACGCTAATGTACAAAGAGTGATTTGAGGTAGAGAAATAAAGCAGGTGACTGATGAAAAAAGGGCTTATTGGAATAATAGGGAATTAGTGATAGTAGTAACATTAACTGCTTATATGCATGTGTTGCACGTGTGCTTTTGTGTGAGTGCGACCCAGAGAGGCCAAAGACCTGCCCCTTTGGAGCCTATTTGTGGTTTGCTCAGCTCTAGGTTAAAGCTTCAGCAGTTCTTATCATCTTTCTCTCCTTTTCTCTCTGATTCAGGTTTGATTAACACGTCCTACTCTATCAAAACCACTAATGAACTTGACTCCCCTATGAACGTCACAATAAAGCCCTTTATCCCTTTCAAATGGGCTTTTACATACAATAGCTGAATGTAGCAGTCATTTTGTTCGCACTATAATGTAGCTATGAGGACCAGAGAGCTTAGATATTATGGACATTTTTGGATTCAGATTCCAATATGGCCGCATTATTACTCATGTAACCTCTAAAACAGTGGTTTTAATGCTGAATGTTGCTTTGTCTCTGTGTGCACTTTCTTGGCTAGTTCTCCATAGGCATGTATCAAATCCCTTTTGACTACCCCTGTACGATGTCGGTTCCAGGCTTTTTAGCTGCAGTTCCTAGGGGATCCTTCCAATAGCTGAGGTTTCAGGTTTAATTCTGTTTGGATGATCAATATCATTAGTGTGTCTCTGTGGCTCTGTCTGCCTGATTGTTGAAGGGGACTGATTAACCAAGCCACTCTTAATTTAAATATCTCACAAAGGCGCGTGCACACACATACACACACACACACACACACACACACACACACAGCTACTGCATACACTTAGTTTAGCCCATGTCCATGTCACACTGGCCAGTTTTAATGGAAAAACACGAGACAACAGATAAGAGATATCCCCAATTTACAAGATTGTAAATTGTTTTATATTCAGAGGAAATGGTGGCTGTACTGCCTATGAGACAGTGTATGTGTCATTTTTTTTACTCTGACAGTATTTACTACCAGACCTTGGAGGCACACATACTGTACATGGTCTTGGTGCCCTTGCTGCAGTAATGTTGGGCACTATCAGTGCCAGGGACAAACCAGCAACTGTTCCAGTCAGACTTCCCACCCAAAGAACCGATATGCCAACTTGTGCTGGCTGACTGCGCTGAGTAAAGGCTGACATAAAGAAAACCAGCAGACGGATTTTTAGATGCAGAGCCTTTGGTGTTTTATTCCCCTTTGTCAGTAGGATGTTTGTTTTCATGAATGGCTGCAGCAGAGGTCACAATCTCATGGAGAAAAAAAGAGCAAGTGGATGACTGGAGAGAGTAGAGTTTGTTGTGTTGTGTGATGTCGTCAGGCAGGACATTTAAATATTGGGCTATACCGTGATAAAGACAACCGGAAGAGGGGATTAACAGAGCATGTGAGAACACAAACGGAACGATTGCAAAATGCAAACAGGACTTGAAATGCAATTAATTCTATTAGGTGGACTTTCCCAGAGGAGTAATGATAAAGCTGAACACTTACAGATGTGTCAACAGACAGCGACAGCAGCGAAATAGGGAAGAGATGCTTTTGTGTAGAAACCGGGCTTGGGTGACTACGCAAACACTATAAACACATTATGTACTTTATCAGTGTTTTGTAGAATCAAACAAGATTTCCACTGTAAGTGTTTTAAAAGAGGAAAAAAATACAATCAGAGTGAATTTACACGCACATCCTGCAGACTGCGACGCAAGTGAAGAAAGATAGCCCTGACGGACATGTGTTTCTGTTTGCTCTGATCAAAGTGACTACATAGTGGATACTGTATACAGTCTTATGTACTCTACCTAGGCAGACTGGAGGCCAATTCTTTGTAGCTACCCTTACAATGCTTTGCCTGAAGTATGAGCTATCTAAATTACAGTTTGTCTTGCTTCAAGAATCACAGTTTTCATGAGTTTGGTGAATCTTTTGTGTCCAAAGTCACAGCCTTCTCAAACACAAATGTGCAGGACTAATTAGAAAATCTTCCTGAGTACTTGTATCTGAATGGATCTCTTGTTCTGTATTGATTTTTATTTAGCAACAACTAGACCTCTGGCTGTGAAGAGTTGTTGGTAAGGACTGTGGAAATCTGCCCATTTGTCACTGTTGGCTGATTTAAAGCGAGACTTGAATTGATTCTAAGTAGGGAAAGCAACAGACTGGCCTGGTGTTGTATGGAAACAAACAATTGCGTGAGGTCTGGCTTTTACAGTGATGAATCAAAGTTAGAAAATGACCCTCATTGCCTCATGTGAAGCCAGTCAAAACCAGGCAGGGGTGGCTGTGGTGTGCCATGAGCAAAACGTTGGCTCCCTTCCACGCAGCTTATATAGTCTAAGTGACATTGAAGTGAACTGTAAGAAACAGCAAAGTTGCAAATTTCCAAGATGTTAGCTGTGAGTAATCTTTCAAACTTGCTCAAGGATCCTTTAGAAATAGCCTGTCCCAATGGTGTAACACAACTGCATTACCCAGAAGGTAATGGATGGATATGTACTACTCATCAGAGGCAAGCCAGGTGAGTCGATGTAAGCTGGGTTTTCTGGGCTTTGAATGTAGCAAGCACATAGCTCTTTACCCGGCCAGCCTATAGACCAGTGAGAAGAATATAAGCGTGATTATAAATCTCTCCATTACCTAACCCTGCTCTTTGAGTAAGGGTCGTGGGGGGACTCTGTTAAATCTTCCAATAGGGCTGAAGAAAATGACCCTGTGGAATCCTATGATATAAGCTTAGCTTGCACCTAGAGGGAAGTGAGGGAATGATGAATGTTTTAGAAGCTGGCACTCTAGGAACTGGGATGTTACAGGCCATCAGCACTGGGTTGAATTGGACTAGACAGTCGCCAGGGAGACACCATTCTCAGGAGGAGGAAATCTAGGCTGCACACAAGAGTTGTAAGGCTATTCCTGCTCCACAGTTGCTTCGACATCCTCAAGAGTTTTTTTTTTAAAAGCTGAGAGTCAAGGCAATTATTAATCATGGCCTTTTTTTTCTCCTGGAAGAGGAACTAAGGAAAAATATGTTCATATAATATGTGATAGTGGAGAAGTCTGAAGGTACCTTGATTTGAATTAGGCAGTTTTGTTCTCAGTTTCAAGGCACAATCTAATTATTGAAGAACAGGCGCTATGAACTACCATACATACAGTATATATTAGATAGATAGATAGATAGATAGATAGATAGATAGATAGATCAAAATAAAAATCAAGCCGACCCCCCTTAGAAATAATTAATCATGTGCTGCTTCTACACCAAGCAAACGTGTGAGGAATATAACTGTGATTCAAGGAAAATGGTGTCGTGAGGAGAGGTAAGAAAGGAAAAAAGAAATGACCTTGAGCAAGTCCTTGGTCTTGGATGTATTTGATCTCCCTTGGTGAAATTGCTCCACTGCACATCCCTCTTAAATATTTCAATGGGGACAAGATTATGGTTGCCACATGCTCACTGAGTTCATGCACCACCCAGTATATCCATCAATGCCGCCTTTTTAAAATATTTTCACAAGTTGTGGCTTAGCCAAAACATCATTTTTCATATAGGCCATTTCTTTTCTGAGTCAGTAAGCAAAAATATTGAGTTGTCCTTTGTATTGAAACTCCTTTCTCTCACTCAGTTTTCCCATGTTCCATTGTCTTGTCACACTTTGCCTCTCCGTCTATCCATCTCTCCGCTCCCTCTCACATTCTTCATTCACTCACTGCTTCACGCACAAAAAAACATGTCAGCTCTCAAAAATTTGTGCCCATGCACTAAAACTGTGTCTAGTCCTCTAGCGCTGCCATTTATAGGGTGATGAAATATTTAAACAACATTTCTGTGCCCATTTAATTGCATGTCAACACGCCCTCAAGACTCAGGGCTGTGGGGCTATAGGACGCATGGCCCTCAGTTTTGTCTGGCTGGGGTCAGTGGTTTTTTATAAAACCCAGCAGACTGGAAAGGGATGAGTTAAGCATGAGAATGTTGAGCAACAACACCATAAGTAATTCATAGGTTGTGTTCTAAAATTGCCCTTCAGATGCCCTTTTCCTTGAAATTCCATCCGACCGGCATTGCTCACATACAATGACAACATCACAGCAGCACATTTTGCATGTGGGGCATTGATTGGAGAGCAGGGATGCCTGTGGGGATGACATCTACCTATGACAGTGTATGTAACGTCAAGATCTTTGCACATATTTGTGTGTGTTTGTGGCTCCCAGGAAAAATGACACTGCCCTGCTGTGCTGCGTGTGTTTCCCCGGGTGATTAATCGATCAGCAGAAAGTCTGCCTCAACGGTGACTGTCTAGACGTGGCAGGGTGTTGAGGAATACAGAGATAGAACGGATTAGAGACATATGAAATGAGATTGAGGAAAGGTGTGAGGAATGCGCAAGAGGGCGACACAGACGAAGTGTGATACTTGAGGTCTAGAGTACTGTAAAGTCTACGTGCATTACTTAGTCTAACTGACACATCACTACATAATTACTCAATATCACCTAAATTTGTGATTTAGAAAGCTGACCTTGGACCTGTATCACACTGTTCTTGCCCTGATGGCAGTCCTGCTGGCTCGGGGAGAGCAAGAGTTGTTTAAGACCCTTAGAAGCCCACTAGAGAACTAGTGGGATGCGGCCGTCTATGGACTGATCTCAGCAGACATGAAAATCATCACATGCACACATCATCCTGAACCATAGGTCACCATCCATTCCCATTTCCCTCCTATATTAGATTTCCATTTGATTTGATGGGAGCTTTTTTGAGAAGAGAGAGAGAGAGAGAGAGAGAGAGAGAGAGAGAGAGAGAGAGAGACACTCCAGACACCAATTTAAAGAGGCAAAGCAAAGTAATCAATTCACAAACCAGAGACTGCAAACTGAATTACTGGGATGGTGAGCCTGGTGATGGTTAGGGATCAGCAATAATAGCCGGTTTCACACCTATCCATATCAAAGGCTTTCTGGGCAGGAAGAGGAACTGTGAGCTTCTGAATAGTAGTGAGGGATCAGTGATGATTAAAGCTAACCTGGGCATAGCAAGATGGGCGGCCATACAGAAGAACTGTGTGGAACTCGTGCTTACGTTCATGATTGATTTTCCAAGCTTCAGGCTTTTGAATTTCCACCTGCTTCTTGGGTTTTTTTAAAAGCAGAGTGAAATGAGACTTTGATGACTATCATTCTTGTCTTGCCCAGAGTAAAAGATAGGGGATACTTTTTCCACAGTCTTCTTTGTGTTTCTACATTAAAGTGGATACAATGGTTGCAGGATCCTAGGCAGAACATCAGGGTTATGGACTAGATGAAGGTTTAGCTGTAAGCATGCAAATGATAAACAAATTGGCTTGTTTGATATTCCGAATTGCTACTACATCTGACTTTTACATATTTAATTCCAGACATTGAGTGTGAGTGTATTAATCACTATTATATCATGCACTGTTTGCTGTTGTCGTGCTTCATGAATCTGGCAGATATGATCGTCTGCCCAAAATGATTTCACACACACAGGCAGATACTGTATGTGCGCATATTAATGGGGCGTAATGCCTGCTGAAGAACCTCAAAGCTCTTAATAGCCCTCCCTCCTTCGCTCTCTCTCGCTCTCCTTCCACTGGTGGCAGGCTACCCGTTGCGTTATGTAAATCATCTATGATTTGACACCGCCAGCCATAAATCTTCATTAGTAGATAGAATAAGAAAAAGGAGCTATTTTCTGATTCTTAAGAGCTGTTTTATCATGTAGAGGGATAGGATTGAAGTCACGGAGCAACGACTAATCTGCACCTTCCAACCGACTAAAGAGTATTATTGATGGCTTTTACCCTAATTTGAATAAGTGCAACCCCCAACCCTCCATTCATTTTCCTCCTAGCAATTGTTAGACACTCAGAGCTCGTTAGCTAAGAGGTTAGGGTCGGAAAACACACACCAAATCATTTCTCCTTTTTTTTAAATATTATTTCTCATTTTGGAGCTCACTGGGCTTTACAACAGCTGTTTTGAGAAAGCACTGGATGTATTTGCTTAGCTCCTAATAAGATAACAAGCATTGTCAAAGGTCCACTTATTGATTTTATTACAGCTTATTTAAGCACTCACAGCCGTGAAAATAGATCACGCCGATGTTTTATTTATTCGCAGGGAAACTGAAATGCACTCTCTCGCCGAATGTGACATCCATCACGGCATATTTTAAAAGTCACAGCACATCCTGTAAAAAAATGCGCTAGAAGGGCATTAAAAGTGTCAGATGCTTAAAAATAGGCACACTGAATCATCCCACTGACACTGTTGTCCCACCAAGCTATGTAGATAGAGCCTGGATCGGGTGTGGACAGCCTATCTGCCTTTCCATCTTCCGGAGTCCTTATTCAGTGCGTACCAGAGGAAGTCCATTACCCACTGATACGGCATGTGGATGTGTAGCCTATCGCAGAAATTATTTCAAGGCATCCACGATTCAAGAATGGACGATGTATTATGTCAGCACATTCCCTTCATACTGCGTATCAGTGAGGACTATTCTTCTAAGTTTCACTCTATCTCTCTTGAAACACTTAAAAGTGGAGACACTGCAGAAATAGCACAGTGTCGAATGATGTTTGTCGCGAGCAAGGGCTTCAGCGCATAATCCATAGGGCCATTATATGTATGTGTGTGTGTGTGTGTATGCGTGTGTGTGAGAGAGAGTCAGAGACATTTCCATCCGCTGAGTATCAGATTCATCTCATCTCTCTTCATTACCATTACACATCCATCCACAGCGAACTGAACCCCTGGCTGTGGTACTTCACACAGTATTACTTCACAGTCCCCCATCTGCCCTGGCAACTTCCCCATGCCACTCAGGCCCAATCTACCCATATTACTTCCCCTCAGGCTCCATCTAAGTGTGACTGATAGGGCCAACACAGGGAAACAAACAGCAGGCCTAGCTTCCAATAGGATTAGGGGCTGTGAAGCATCAATGCAGTCTGTCTTGCTCTCCTTCTCTCAACAATAGGCCAGCTCAGCCCGTCTGCATGCATGTAGGAGTGACTTAGAAAAAAAGACGTGAATAAATGTGAGCTAGATTAAAAATCTGAAAGCTAAAGCCGATTGTGTTAGCTGGTCGACAATGCTAGCGGGTCAACGGCAGACTTGGGGGGGGGGGGGATTCTGTAATAAACGTACTAAAACCACTAGGGTGGAGAGAGAGAACCACTGATATCAGACTGCGTGCTTGAAGGCTGTCTCGCTCCTCTATTATTCACACCCACCAGTGACGCCATGTTAGAATGGAAGAGCACGCTGTTACACATTGAGATCGGGGTTAGATTTCACGAGGCTCCTGAGTGCTCTTACTGTACAGCCCAGTGCTGCTCGGTTACGGGTCATTAGGAACGCCTGCTCCTGTTGTGCACCACACCAGCCCATTAGCCGGCCGCCTGGTGCAGGCTGCTGGCTGGGCGAGGCTGAACTCTGGTGGAGAGATTCCTGGCTTATGCAAGGTACTGTATGCTGCAGAAATACAGGAACAAGCAATATGAAGATTTTTTTCAAAATGGATAGGTGATAAAGTCATGATGAAGATATGCTTTTGCCTCTCAGGCACTTTTGTGACTGTTAGGTTAAATTATAGTAATGCGTATTATGATGTAAATGTGACACTATATTGGTCCTTAAAAGGGAAAGTTAGAAATAGAGCAGTGCTTCTGGATCTGGTAGAAACAGAATAGCGTCCTCCTCAAGGCCATTTCAGCAGGGTCGATGCTGTGTGACATGCAGGCTTCAGCTCATAGACTGTAGTAGAACATGGAAGTGCACAGTGCCTGTAGCAGCTGGGCAGCGGAGCTATGAGGGAGCTAAATTAGCAGGTGCTAAACAATTTGTCTCGAGAGACAAATGACTATATTTTACAATGATAAGTGTGTTTTTAATATAATGCACATTTTACTACCCTTTTTCTTCTGAGAACCATTTGAAACCAGCGTGATATGCATTTACATGCTTCTGTGAACTTAAGACTGTATTTATGCCTTCATGTACCTGTACAGACAGCACTAACTCCGACTTCAGACACAACACCATGCAGCCGTGTACAGTTACAGACGGCAAATCACTTATGTTCACAGCCACACAACATTTTCAAATGTGTTACAGACCACAAAACGATACTTTAGGCTCACAAAATAAACACAATCATCAATTTTATGTGCTATGAAAATGTTATGAGCAGTAGCCATCACATTACCACTTAGACAACCGTCACTATCAACGGAGTGGCACCACTGACAAGACTGTGTGTACTGTATAACTGCAAGGCCGGGGCAAACTGCAATAACCACCCACACGGAAAATGGACTTGCATTTATAGAGCGCCTTTGTATTCCTCTGACCACACAAAGCGCTTTTAACTACATGGCAACATCTACGCACCCATTCATCTCTGATGGCACAGCTTTCAGTGTGTACAACCATTACCATTTCCAATACTTATACACCCACACAGAGAAAAAAAACACTGATTTTAAATGTCTTGAATGTATTGCTCATACAGCTGCAAATAGGAAACATTTCCATAAATTTCAAAGCATAAAAATCTATCCCATCAGCTGAGTGCAAGCCACATTTATTCAGCTCTTCAGTTAAAAATGGCTCAGTCAGTGGCTCATCTGCAGGGGCGGCACATGCAACAGGGAACTGAGTGTGTGGTTACCTCAGATATCCTCCCAGTGAAACTTAACAGAACACATAATAGGTGAGAAACAGAAAGCCTCATATGAGATTCCTGAGTGTATTTTCTGAAGAAAAACGTGTCTAATTGCTGAGAACACAAAGGTATTGTTTGCCACAGGTGCACCTGGCGCTGCAGGAGTTGCGTGAGCATCGCTCCTAGAAGGAATATTTTGAGTGCACTATGGCAATATTCCATAAATACTGTGTAAACAAATACACCAGAAAAAAACTAACCCATGTGTGCAAATCTATGAACTTTCCGAGAGCAGAATTTATGACAAGGGAGAAAGGCCTACTTTACAAAATGTGCACAGACAAAACTCACATTCTATCAACTGCATCCAAATGAGGTTTCTCTGTGGGTTCAACTTTTAGTCAGTGTGGCTTTCAGGGCCCCATCTCTCCTGCACTGCTGAGTTCATGCATGATTGAGAATAGTTTACTTCATGATGCTGGGGGTTTCTCTTTTCATTACTGGGAGGACACAAATCCCAAAACACCAAGATATATTCTGTCTACCGTGACGACAAAAAATAAAATGGCTTTATCCAGTATGCGCATATAATCTACATTTGAAAACCTTTTTGTTTAATATATGCATCATAAACTTAAAAACGTTTTTTTTAATATAGTTTTGTTGCAGCCACGATCTAGTAGCCATCAGGTGAACTGAATCTCGGTACTGAATTCCGATTTGATGGCTGTTCCTTGTATGAAACCAATCCATCGGTTGGTTTATAATCACTATGGCACCAAACCAAAGGATCTATTTTACCTCATGCCAAACTGACCATTCAAATTATGCACTACATTACTTTTTAATGAATTGTTTTTCCATCCCAGTGACTTGCACAAGCACCTTTTTGGGCGTAAAGGATTCTGAGTTGATGATGATGAACTATCCATTAGGAGGTCAGCGAGCAGGGAATGAGCCTTAATATAAACCTGATTCAAATGCAGCTTTGCAGTTAATGCACTGGTCAGACTGTTTAATGACTTTTCATTGACACTGTTATTATCATCAATTATTTATTTACTGAGGCAAATAAGATCAATTTGGTTTTAGAGTCACGGTTGAAATGTAATCTAGATTACAGACTATGTACTTACATTATTATACTTGTATATTAACTTTTGCCCGCAAGGTATTTACAATACTAGCTTAATATGATGATTGATTCAGATTCTCAAATAATCATCTAAATAGAGAAAAAGCAATTTAGTGATACAATTATGAATACATTTGTTTCACTCATCGTAGCTCTCACTGAAATACTCAAATTCTACACTAGAATTAACGAGACAGACATAGCAATGAAATATAAAGAGGGCAACATTTTCATTTAGAAAGTTTGATAATCTACGGGCCATTAGAGGCAATTATGACTGGCGTTTAACATGTATTATATCGCCTCACCAGCAAGTTATACTGCATCATTATTGATGGGTGGGTAAATGGAAATGCTGCATGTCTGTGGAGTAGGTATCTATGTTTTGTTTTGATGGGAAACAGGAACTGAGAAAATCCAATCCGACCTTGGAGAATGAAGATTTTCCTCCTTACATCACACATCAGGAACATGTGGTATTGTACCTCTTCACCCAACTTGCATCATGCCATTACATTTTAAGGCCTTGGCTCTACTCAGACTCTTGACCCAACTATACAACCTGAAATTGACTGTACCGCTTCAGTGTCTCCAATCACAAAGAGCAGTTTGAGGATTATCTTTTAGTTATTGGACTGCACACCAACAATGAGGCTGGGAATTGAGTGGGTTCATGAGATTGCTAAATCTCATATATCTTTTCATTAAAGTAGTGTTAAGATGCTGAGACTTGAGCATCGCTTTGTCTAACAAGAAGGAGAGGGTGCAGGGCTCAGATAATAAGCAATACTTCTCAGACACTAAATTATTTTTTGTCCCTGTCTTAGCATTTTAATTTCATGTACGGTGTGTTTCGACAAGGAAAGTGATTAAATTTGACATTGCATATGCGCCAAAGGTTATGAGAAAATTCCTTCTGATTTGACGAAAGTAGGAGAAAAAAAAAAAGAATCCAATAAAGCTTAGCCGTGCCCCAGAAAGAGAAGATGTTAAACCGAGGCTGGTTTTTCATTTAGGCTCTACCTCTTTCTCTCCCTCCCTTTTCCTGTTCCCTTATTACCCTGCAGCTCAGAAAGGAGGGGATTTGGGTTGAGCCAGCAGAGTCGTATATGGACAGAATGAATGAGACCTGTAGCAAGGGGTTGTATCTGTGTTTGTGGATGAGTGGGAACAGGAAGATCTAAAATGGAGGGAAATATTATTGTATTCATAATTCATTTCAAGCGTCCCTCTAGCCTCAAATTCAACTGCAGCATGGCTGTATAGTTTGGTTGCTTCACCCCAGCAGGAAGCTCATAAAGCTGCTGCTGTGTGTGTTTAAATACGTGCGTCTGAGTGTGCAGTCTCATGTGTGCACACGGCTGTGGATGCTTGCAAATGTCCCGTCCCTTGCGGGTGACGTGAGGGTTGTTTCCAGATGGCTGCCAGTGAAACTCAGTCTTAATCGTGGTCCACACCTGTCCTCTCAGGGGTAAGGACAGCATCCCACTTCCCTCTCCCATTTGATGTCTCCTTCCCCTCTCCTCCACACCTCTGTCCACTGTCCTCTGTCACTTACCATGTTTTTCCTCTTCCCCCAGTGGTGCAGGTGAGTTTTTTCAGCTCTCACCCCGACCCCAACATCCTCACAAACAGATGTCGTCCCCCTGCACAACTTTTCATCACCTTATTAGCGTGAAAGATAAACTGCATTTGTTTACCATCACTTTGTCTATACCATCCTAATTATGTGAATGAAAATGTCACACATTAGTTGTTTTTCTCTGAAAATACTACACCTTCCGAGAGGCGCCAGTGCAGACAGAAGGTGTCAAATGAGCACAGAGTCTCCATGACTCCAAGACGACAAACATCCCTAATATGCTTTTATTATGAATCATCAGTTTAATTACATACACAAATATATAATAGCGTGAGTTAAATAATGTAAATAGATACATAGAAAACATATAGAAATACATTGAAAAGTATTTGTAGCCTCCAATTATTCCATACAGAATTTTTCCTGTGCATCTTTTTGAACATCAACTATTTACCATTTTACTGTTCCCTGTCCCATACCTTATACGATATGTTTAGTATTAGCAATAAACTTTATTTCTGCAGCAGTAAAACAACCAAAAAGCTGTTTTGGCAACTGATTAAGCCCCATGAACCACATGAAGGTTTTCAGCTCAGCCTTTGAATGCTAATTACTCTTAAACCTAAAACTATATCAAACATGGTTTTTGTGCTGTTTCTCCCCAAAAGATCAGCTGACGAAATGACATCTCTAACAAAGTACAGAATATGAGAGTGGCTTATAACACACAGAGGTCCCTGTGTATTGAATAAAAGTAATAAAACGGAGTCCCCTGATGGCAACTTTGACTTCAAACATTGGCTAATACTGCAAATGCATTTTAGACTTTTTAGACATTTAGAGTCTGCTGATCACCATAAAGACAAGAACAAAGAATTGTGAAAAAGTTACGTCAGGGAAATAAGTCAACTGATTTAAATGCAGAGTAGGGCCAAATAATAATGTATTATTTATTTATGTTATGGACTGAACTGAGGCAAAGCAAGTAATTATGAGAATCAAAAGCTTTTCATTTCTAAAAATCTATTTGCATCATTCATATCAGGCAAGGTCAACATGGTTAATGTTGTGGATTCAAACAGGTTAAGGCAACAAAGCCGGGTAGGAAAAATCTCCTGATGAGGCTTAAAATAAGTATGTAAAGTAAAACGTACACAATGTAAGTATACGGAAAATACATCACGAACATCTCTGACGTGATTTTGGGACACGAACACCGGTCTCATGGTTGAAAGCCCTCTGTTTGTTTGACCTATCCACTTAGGGAAGCCAAGGGGCGTAACAAAGTGTCAATATTCGTCGCTCAAAACAATGTGCTGCAACACGGATAAGGAATAAAACCCCTGCTGAAGCAAGCTCTATTTCATCTAAGTGTTCTCTTTCTCCGACCAGATGGCAGTAATGTGAAGTGTTGGTTTAGGGGGCGATCAGTGTCTTTTGATATTGTGAGTGCTAGGCGTGTAATTGCTCTGCGGTTCACATCCGATAGACCTGGTCAACAATTAATCAACAGATAATCAATTATCCTCCACTAAAAGTAACACTTTCTAGTGTGTTTCACTGTTGGTATTTGGACTTTCTTGAAGGACGTTGTTAGAACTGCAATTTCCCTGCATGACTGAATAGCCATTTATAAGATGGTGTTTTCATGGCGCATGATTCTACAAACGAGATACTGCCATCTGACAAGACAGTGTGTTAAAAAACATCATTGAATTACGACAGCATAAAATCTATTTAAATGGCTGTTTCCTGTGACCATTTGCATTTGTCCATGGCCATTCTGCCCCATTCATACTTCATAATCGGGTTTCCATTATAATCAAAGGCAATCCTTTCTTCCCTCATGTAACCATATAATCTGCCTGTGGACGTGAGCGGAGCACCAATTACCCCTGGACCTATACATAGAGGGATCCAAACGTATAGTTAATAAACCAATTTTGACATGTCTTTGAGCTGCCGTGGGCATCAAGGTGGATAATACGGGGACGATAATGAAGGATTCCTCTCTAAATGCTGCGCTTGGCTGATCTGCTGAGGAGAAAAGAGCAGGGTTGCGGCTAATAGGTACCGTAGCTCCCGGTGTTTAGGGACTTCCTGTGAAACGTTTTGGCCTCAGTGGTCCTCTGGGGCGCTGCATGAATTACTGAGCCCTAGTGTGACCTTTGCGTTCACTGTAAGAAGCAACTTACTAGTACCATATCTATGCTTACATGCTTATCTATAGACCTCCTCACCGCCATTCTCTTGATAGGGCAACATATTTGATCTAAGTTTACGCCCTGACAGCTACTGCATTAACAAACACTGCAATAGGAAATACAAAGAGGCCCTTAGAATGTTTATGTTGTCAAGTTTGAAAAGGTCTACACATCTTTGCACGACTCTTTCGTGTTGCTGCAGTATCGTGTACAGGTCGAAAAGAAAAGAAAGAAAAGGGTTTTTGTTATTTTGCTAATGAGCAATATTTACACACACCAAAACAATGTGATTGGCCTTTACCTTCTGTGAACAAGCTGTGTTTTAATAGTGTTAATAAGCCAAGAGTGAAATGCCATCTGTAAAGTAGTCATTAGTAAGGCTGTCATCTCCATCTCCAGCAGGCCTGAACCAGCTATAGTTTAAATGTCATCTGCTGGGCTGTACACGCAGCCCGAGACGGACTGAATAAAATCTCTGCTAGTTCAATGAAGGGTCGGTATAATATGGCCTCTGACACAGCAATCAATAGGCCCTGCCTGTGGAGGGAATACTGTGTTCCACCGAGGGCCCAAATGGGACACGCAGAGCCGTAACCAGAACCCGGTGCCAGGCAGGGTGGATTACAATAGTCAGGTTGGGAAGGAGGCATGACAGAAAGGCATACAAGCTCACTCAAACAGCGTGGCCTGATATGGCCTGTCTCGCATTTACTCTCTCTCTCTCTCTCTCTCACAGACCACACATCCATAATGCTGACACATGTATGCAGGGATTTTCAGACATAATCTGCCTTGCCTTCTGCAGTGCTTCAGCTCGAGTCGCATCTTTTCTGGATTCCTCCCTTCCCCTTCCCCCATATGGATAAAAATAAACACAAACACACAGCCGTACACAAACATAGTCTCGTAGCGTTTTCTTAACTCTTTCATCATTCGGTTTTATCCGTTGTTGGTGTTGTTTTGCCAGTGTCGCCACTCGTAGCCGTAAATCCGGCTGGGAGCCGTCCATGCTGTCTGTCCCTAAACAATCTATCCCAGCCACTGACTTGGAGCCAGGAGGGATGAGCTGGCTGTCAGCAGAGGACTTGGTACAGGGATTCATAACCTGTTCAATGCCCTCTCAATTTCTCCGCACTGTCGTTCCAGACAGGCCCACTAAAGTTTTCGTCAGAGCTCCATGGCCAAAGCAGACTCAAAAGGCCGTCCACGTCTCAGACAAGTCAGACAGACAGACACGGAGACGGTTCATCTTGATAGATAGCTCCTGAGAGACTCAGAGAAAGCATATAGGGACTCTCTGACAGCATAGATATATACACGCATTGAAGATCGAAGGTGGGGGTGACTGAGAGAAGGATGTTGCAGAGGTGCAGCAAGGAGCATGATGGCAGCTGCGACAAGGGGATGAGAGGCAGGACGGAGATGGATAGAGACAAGGCTAGTAAACAGACAGAGGCAGATGAACAGATGATGATAGATGATAGACAGTGAGTTGCAAGAGAGACAGAGAGAGAGAGAGAGAGAGAGAGAGAGAGAGAGAGAGAGAGAGAGAGGGCCTGCCCTGTCCTAGCCTGTCTCTGCCCTGTCTGAGAGGGTTAATATAAGCTGCACACCAGCACTTTAACAATACACCAGCCATGGAGTTAAAATGGATAAACATATAAAATATTAATCAACATGTCATAGAAGATGGCAATGGTGTGTGTTTGCATGTGAGTGCAACCCTACATAGTGACCATCAATGCATGTCCTTTGGTGTTAAAAATTACAGAAACTACAATGTAGATACCACAGTGTTCACTTTACAAAAACAAGTTCCTGACTCAGACTGTCTCAGATTGGCATATAGGTAGAATAACGTTTGTTTTTGATGCGGCTGATGAATAGCAAATGTAACACTGATTACAGCTAGAGTTGTCAATAGAGAGGCATGGGTCTTCGGCACAGCCCCGTCAAAAACATTTCACAGCAACCTAGTGCTTAGCCTGGCTGCTTTGAAAGCTTCAATGCTCTCACAGTTCAATTAGTGGAGCCAAATCCATCTCTTGTCCAACTCCCAGTAGGCCCGTCAATCTCACTGTCAGGACCTGTCACCGGCCTGCTTTTACTCTGACAGCCCGGTACACACAATATACACACACACACATCAAGCATGTAAGTCAGACACACTCATATACATGTCCACCCAGCCTCACAAGTTGTCCTCCTCCCGCCCACACATGCAGAGCATCGACCCACATGAACTCATTTGCACATTTCTAAAACATTGTGAGTGGAGCAGAGTGTATTGTGATTCAGTAACAAAGACCACATCGTTTAGGTAAGCAAATTGGCAGGTAAGGTGTAAGGGGCACATGGGAGATTATGCATTGGGAATCGATGACATGCCAGGAGGTATCAGGCAGTGAGCCTCAGGGTGGGGGCACATCTCGAAGAGGCTCATGGCTGTTAATAATTGAGCTTTGGCGGTGCTGGTAGTCAAAGTTTGTTTTTTGCTGCACAGAGCCAGACTTGCTTGCGGTTTGCTCTTTTCTTCTGTTTCAAGTCTTTAGGCTAAGCCAAGCTAACCTACTGCTGGCTCAAAAAAAACATGCACATGCTCTTTTAAAAAATGCAAGAAGAAAATGTGTGAGTTTGCCCCACTTATATGTGAATTATGCACCTTTGCTTCTGGCTAGTAGCATCATGAAGGACTTGAAATGATTTATAATGACACCAACAAAATGTTACAAACATTACAACTATCAAACCTGTGCTGCTCCATTTCATGATTTGTAAGAGCCCATATTAACTCTATTTGCTGGACAAGACTATGTTAAAGAGATGGAATGGGATGCGAAGTGAATTTTCCTCTACCATTTTCCTCATATAGTTTGGACACAAAAGTAGAATATCTGCGGGTGACACTGGAGAGTTCAAGGGACACATTTGAGGGAGAATAAGCTGGATGGTGGCTGTAAATGTTATTGTCCCGTTAATCAAAGCAACAGCTCTTGTGACCATCACACATGCGGGAATTGTCTCTGGTGACATAAAGTAGGTGGAACAGACTTGAAATGAGCAGCTCCAACAGTGGATGAAAAAACTGTAGCTGACCTCTTGTCTCTAATCTATTTTAGGACACACCAGTTGAGCCCGCGAGCTGTAATTTAGCCAGAGTAATGCATCTGCAATTGCATGCTGGCTTTGCTGTATTTTAAGGACAACGGAGGCAGCATGTAAAAAATTTAATAGATAGACTCCTGTGTCATCGTGGATTTGTATGGGATTGTGACTGCAGTTCGGAGCTATTCAGGAGGATTGTGTTTAACAATGCCGCACAAGCCCTCTGCTGCTTTTTCAGAGAAAGGAGTTGCCAGAAAATCAATCAAGGGAAGCATGACCACAAATAAATATCTACGTTGAGCGACAATCTCCCTGCATAAACACCACTTAATGTTCCAGGAGCAGAAGGCAGACATTATTTATTTCTAAATTACCTTTCCAATCTTGCAGACAGCTAAATTGTTCTGTACATGTCATCTTTTTGGTTACTGTGACGCAAATTTTTATGCCTTCCCGCCGGAGGCATTATGCTTTTGGATTGTCCGGTCCATTCTCATAAACGTGATACCTCAGGAACGCCTGGAGTGAATTTATCCAAATTTGGCACAAACGTCCACCTGGATTCAAGGATGAGCCGCTTAGAATTCGGTGTTCAAAGGTTTAAGTGACTGCGACCTCACATCCGTCCTATTCTCGTCAATGCAATATCTCAGCAACACCTTGAGCTAATTTCTTCAAATTTGGTACAAATGTCCACTTGCACCTAAGGATGAATGTAGAATTTGGTTGTCAAAGGTCACTGTGACCTCACAAAACACACGTTTGGCCATACCTCAAGAATTTAAATGTTAATCATGACAATTTCACACAAATGTCTAAATAGATAAAATGATGGAGTGATGTCCTTTTGGACAGACATGAATGTAAACTGCAACGTGAATGGTTGGCAGAGGCATACAACCAAGAGGCGGTTATTCTAGTTGACACTTCTGCTGTTATGATGCGAGAGAGCCAGCGTAGAGGGAGCTAAAATAAGCAATTAAGAAACAACTTAGCCATAAGTTAGCCGATGTGAAAGTGGTCAATTCTTCACATTGGTGCAGTCCCGGCAGTTCTGCAGTCAGTTTTTGAAAGGGCTCAAGTCTCGAGGGATTCACTAAACACAGGCATCAGATGAAGGGCCCAGTGAAATGTCTGAAATACAGTATACTAATTAAAGAAAAAAAAAGCCCATTCATGAGCAGGGACAAGGCTTTCACACTGCAGCCCAACAAATCAACATGTTGTGCACTTTAAACTAAATGCAGCTCAAAACATGTTATAGCATCACTTCAGAAAGTCCTTGCCTGCTCTGTAATTTCCTCTTCTACTCCATTCTCCTCTCCTCCTTATCAACTCTGCAGCTCATCCGTCTGCTTGCAACAATTGCACAGTCATTGTGCCTCCTGGTGAGAAGCTTAAAAAGCTTTTCTGACTGCCTTGGGGGCTACCTGGTGCTCCACAGGAGCACCCTGTTATTTTGCCTCCTTCATCTTTTATTGCGCCACCATGCAACAAACAAATAGATCAAATGTCAATCAGCCAACATAACAAACCACCTGCTCCCACATAATACAAAAAACCTATGCGCTGACCAGCTCTCTAATAAAAAAGGTTGATTACAAGAGTAGACACAAACACAAACACACACACACTCAAGACAGATGAGAACTTTGATGAATACTTGAATAAGCAGCTGTCATCACAGTGTTCAAATTTGCTGGAAAACAGCACACCATCAATACCAAGGATGTTCACAATTATTCACACACTCCCGTACAGAATATAAAACAGTTTGACATGAAAGAAAATGAAAAGCAGATGTATGGTTTCCAAAATATTAATTGTGCATGTTAAAAATTTTACAAAGAAATGACATGACTGAGTACGAGAAATGATTTACTATTTTATATGATCCAGTGATTCTGTATAGAGCAAGAACTATAATCACAAGTGGTATGGCGGTCAGAAGAGTTGCCAAAAAAGTCTCATGTCACTAAATGATTGATTCCTAGTTTAAACCTTTCATTAGAGGCACCAAAAGGTCGCAATGGGAAGCTTTTCTGAACCACCACATACGCAGGTTTTGCAGTATTTTATAATACTGTTGTATTTTCTTGTCGACAGGAGTTGCTCTGCAAGGCTTTCTGGGCCAAATATACAATCTTGTGTGCTGCAAAGAGTAGCCAGCCAGTCACACTTACAGGCCCACACAGCTTTAACTATAGCTGTAGCCATAAGTGGTGTTTCAGTGTCCAACTCACAGCCAGACACAGCCCACCATAGCAAAGTGCCTACTCATGCTGTGATCACAGCCAGTGGCATTGACTTTGGTCAGAAACTAAATCCAAGAAACTATTGAGTAAAAAAAAAACCACTGCAAGGGAATACAAATTATTGCAAGGAAACTTAAAAGTAGTTCAGCAAAAATTGGCCTGATGTATTATCCTGAGGCATATCTATTTCAGTCTCCATTTGTCTGTCATGCCAGAGTTAAACACATGTGATGCTATACAGCAGTGAAATCTGTATTTTGTTGTCATGTAAACAATGAGCAATGGAGTCCTACCATAAACACATGTTCTGCCAGTGAGTTTTTGTTTGATTTGGTTGGTCTATGTTTCTGTTTTAATCGTTTTAATGGATTCCTCACTGAAGAGAGCAGAAAATGCTGATGCATTCATCAGGATTTAGTTTATTTTTGTTGCTAGCACTGTCAATCACATCAGATTAAACAAGGAGGTTAAGTGATTTTTTTGAGTGATGAACTCTTAAGTTTGCAGTATCAGTAATGCATTATTAGCCACATAGATAAGAGATTTTAATACGTGGTGGCCAGTGTCTGCTATACAGTACATAATAAACAGTGTTATAGATGCGTTATACTTTTTCAAGGTGACATGATTGCCTCCATTACTACCTCTCACTCTTCCTGACCTTGGCTCAAGTATAAATGGAAAAGCCAGGCCTGTCCATCCCGTCTATATTGTTGTCAACTGGCTTCAGTTTTACTCCCTTTCCTGTCCTCACACACACTCTTTCCCATTATCTCCTCAAGCCATCTCAACCTTGTATGTATATGCACAAACAGTGGACCATTTCACCAAACAACACATAGCTGCATTTCAGCACGCCATTTACAAATATTAGCATTAATACAAAATGCATTAGGAGTAGATAAATGGAGGTGAAGGTGGGTGAGTGTTTTTCTCTCTACCTGAGCTCTTGCCAGTTAAGCTATCTCTGCAGTGTGTCAGGTTGAGTGAAAAGGACGGGCACCGAGAATTTTTATGAGATGGAGTAATGAGGAAACTGGAATCTGGCTTGTATGGACAAGTATGGAGAGTGAATCAAATGAACTGTGCGTGAGTGTGTGTTTTTTGCTGCTGTTGAAGTGGGCTGCGTCTCAGAGAGTAATTTAACTGAGTTAGACGGGATGAAAGACTTGACTGTTCCTCAATGCCACCGGTGGAGGATGACTTCTCGTTATGCAACTCTAAAGAAGACGTGTCACAGTAGGACACTTCCTCTCACGGGGATTCCTCTAAACCGAATCCTGTCTTGAAGGCATATCAACGCAGTGCAGGTCTCTGTCTCACAACCTTATTATCACCCGTAAAGTCCCAAAACCATATCCCACTGAAAAACTAATCTAGCTCAATATCTTTGCCTCTGAAGCATTTGGATTACATGTTTAATCTATAATTATCTTCTACTTAAATTACTCACATCTCATTATGAGACAAAATGCCCTGCTTTCCTGAGGACCCTGTATCTTATTCAGGTCCCACACACAGAGAAAGGCTAAGTGATAACTCTGATTCAATTTGGAGAAGTGCAGCGAGCCACTGCAAAAATCTTTGAGACTTTACAGACCGCTCAGGGCCTGTCCCGGGAAGCAAGTTGTTTTCTGCGAAAGGAAATACATTTGAAGTGTCTATGAGGCCTCAGGATGTATTTTGGTGACTCTGTTGTTCTTTATTTTTAAGGCCATGTCCTGCAATGGTGCAAATTTCCTGAAGGAGCATCAAAATGATTCATCCACCGCACCTGAATCATCCATCACACAAGAGTTTCATCAACAGAGTTTCCTTTAGAGTTGTTGGGACTGAAGGGGGCAGAGTTGGAACACAAAGGGGAATGTATTGCAACAAGTGTAGGATGTAGAGTAAATGTTGATTATGTTTGCACATGCTGCACATCAATGAATACTTCATACCTTTTAGTCTTGTACCTCGTTGCCTTAAACCTTTTTGTTAATCCCCCCAAATCTCAGCAAAGCGTTTCTGAAACAAAGTTGATGGTACTGTTAATAGGAGAATTACAATATTTTCCCGTTAATGAAAGTCTTCAGATCATTCAAATTCATTGAACTAAAGAGGACAAAATTCGCAAAGAGCATTCAGTCATTTATTTCAAAGGCCTAATTTGATGAGGTGCGCTTGAAATGCATGCTCTAAAATTCCAACTCCTGCGCAGAATGGATATTCTTCATTATGTTAGATTCAAATGGTTAATATCACATTGGTGTCTGCTGTCAGGAGGAATATGAATACTCTCAGAAACTGTTGGAACATTTGCAGTATGATCCTCTGTAATTTGCACCAGAATAGAGTGTGGCATCACAAAGCAATGATAGAAAACCGACTAAAATCCCATGGGCATTTGACACAACTATTATAGAGAGAGGCAAACATCTCACTTTTATTCTCCAGATATGTGCAAACAACTTTCCACACAGCCACTATGTTCTGTCTTTGTTCTTCTTCTTTTTCTCATTCTGACTCTTGTCAAAGTGTTTGTGGGGATTGAGGAGTGAGAACAGTGTTATCAAAAAACAATCTTGGTTCGATGGGGTGAGGACCTATAGCCACAAATAAATGTGTGGGTGGTAAAAAGTTGGAGCCGACAAACACCGCACCTGTGTGCCTGTATACAATGTGTAGAGTCAAATGTCTTTCACCTATTGGGCAATTAAATGGTTAGACAAACACTTCAACTCAGTAATAAAATTTAAGTCTTGTTTGATGGCCAGTGGCAGTATCCGGCTGCTTTTGCCTCAAACCATTTGTTTTCTTCTATGTGACATTTATGGGGTGACTTTGAGTCCCGGATAGACATTCTACAGTTTCTGTGGGCAATTTTAGAATAATATCCCCTCTAAACTGCAATCCAATGTCAGTGAGAATGGCACTTAATATTCCCAAACAGTTCATTATATTTCTGTCAATCTTCATTCTTTTCTGCTCTGAGCCTGGCTATCAAGGTCACTGTGTCCGGCTCTGTCGCTGATATGTTGCTGCAGAGCACAGGTCCACTGATCGCAGCCGGCCTGTGCGTTCGACAGAGAGTCATGTGACTAACATAGGTAGAACCAGCACCTGCGGTGGCTGACACTGATGTCACTTAATGTTGAAACCACTTGATGTTTATATTCTTGTTTCAATGATAATTGACCCACTCATATATTGGATAATTTAGTGCGTGAATACGGTATTTCCCAGTAGTCCTTTTTAAAACACCAGAAGAAAACATCTTCTCAAATCTATATAATACCTTTATTGGAAAGCCATAATTAGTCACATTGCAGATTAAGATTTTACAAACAAAACAATCCAACAGTTTATAAAGTAGTGAAAAGTAGCTCCATCTCAACTAGCTGCAAGAATGAAGTTATTCTTAACGCCTAACAACTCTACTCTCATTAGCTGCACAGTTACACAAAGTTTGCAAACTGCAGAGATGAAGTAGCTCCTTGTTTACCTGTGACATGTGTCAGACAACTCAAACATGGCAGATCTGTTTCGGGTGAAACATCAACACCCAGACCGTCATCAACCGACTTCTAGACACACCCATCTGGCTACTTGAGCAGGAATGAAAGAGGAGTTAATGAGCATGCTGATATCTCTGCAGCCTTTGTTAGCATAGGAAGCATAGCAGATTGATGATGTCAATATCCATATACAGTATATGCAAAGCACAAAAGATTTTGCTGAAATTCATAATTCACATTCCAAGAAATGGGCTCCCTGTCAAAATTTTGTTTTAACACCTTTTTTACTTAGTATACATTATCTTAGAATGCGCTCACATGTTACATATTCTTAAATGAATGCGTGTTTGGTTGGATCAGCACAAAACCTACGGAAAAATAGAAACCCTGGAGCCAGGTATTGTTCCGGGGGGGGGCAGCATTACATGTTTGTCCCAGCGGTCTCCGAATAGTTTAATCAGGCTAAATATACACCTTGGCAAACTACAGTATCTCCTGACAACTCTATGATAATTAGTACACAATGCTTGCAGACTGCTGAGATAAAGTAGCTCTTTGTTTACAAGGTTTTAGATGGAAATTCATCATTCACCAACTTCACAAAAGTTGCCACCGCCATCTGGCTAGTGTGCGCAGGGATTGTGGTAGCTGGTGAGGAGGAAATAGTCCTCAGGTTATATGCTGCATTCATGCTCTCCCTTTAGTCAGGTAAAGGTTCACTGTAGATGTGGCATCCTGCAGTGCAATAGCTCTCTATTTCAGCTTCTCTTTCAAGCTCTTTATAGGCTCTTTTAGGCCTCTCTCCTTGCCATGCTGGTAGGCAGACTCAATACTGTGAAATGTGATGGGAAAGCAGTTGTGAAGCCATGCAAGTTACATTAATCATTGGAGTGCCACATTATGGAAAAGAAACAATTGCACTTTAAAGAGTTTTAACCGTAGTTTCTCAGAAAAAATTGAAGGAGAAAAATGTACCACTCGCTGCAATCAAACTCTGAAAGCGGAGAACATAATGCCATGTTAAGAGATGTCTTGTGTGGGTTTTTCTATGGCAGCTGCCTTTTATATCGCTGCTGACCTCCGGTCTCCTCTGGGAGTAATGCAATCACAAATGAGTGCAATCCATATTCTCTCATTGGAGATTGAATTTGAGAGAATTGAAATGATTGAATTTGAGATTTTATTTGATACATGTTCAATACTTGCTTCAAGTAAGCAAGTTAAAGCGTCTGCAAGCTAAATTTGATTGCCAATATCGCCAATATCATCTACAGGGCTTTTATGTATGTGGCATACATGGGTTTGAATTGTTGAGATGAGAAAATGAAGAGGGACTGGAAGAGGCTGAGCTGCACTAAGTCGATTGTGGCTGTTGTATAAATGTGTCTATCTTGTCCACCTATTGGTCAGCAAACTGGTGCTTGATTATTAGAACAGTATTTATATTTATTATGTATTATTTTGTAATTTTAACAATTTCTACGGCTGAAAATGTAGGTTAATTTAAGTTAAACCTTATACTGTGAAGCAAAACATGTTCTGATGCACAGAACATTATTTTACATTTTTAGGAAGTAACTGACCACAAAAAAATGTATTCATGCAGCAAGCTGCAACAAGCTGATAAACAACAAGTTTAGAGGAGAAGTAAAAGAAGAAAACAACACGATAAGGACGTAAAGTAAAGTAAACTGTTTGCTCTGAGGCATTTTGTTCGTGGTTGTCGTACTGTAATACTGATTTTGTAGATATTAAAAGTAACCATCATATTGAAGTTAAGTCCCAATATTTCTAATATCTACTCTGTTTGACCTCACGAGTTGTTCTGTGTGTGTGTGTGTGTGTGTGTGTGTGTGTGTGTGTGTGTGTGTGAGTGTATGCTGTGCTCCAGGAGGCCGGCTTCCAGCTGTCAGGGAGTGCAGCCTGCAGTGAGTCACGGGGAACAGGTCCATGTTAGCTGCCAGTCAGGCCCAGCACTGCAACTGCTGTCCCTACAGTAACGATGATGGGGGAGCACATCCTGCACTACGAGAGCTCATTAAGGGAAAATAATTGGAATTTGTTAAAGGCATGGGGAGGCTGGGGAGACAGGTGTTTGTCCACATTTTGGAAGACAGAGTCCAATTCCTCTGCAGGGTTTTTCACCTGGCACCTACCAAAGGACACTGTATAGATAGATGGATGGATAGATGAATAGATGGATAGATAGATGGATAGATAGATCAGCCCTCTATCCCTCATCTTCTATCAACAGCAGCAATAAAACAGGAAATATAGCCTCTCGAAAGCACAATGCTGAAAGCCTCTTCTGATTCCCTGCTTTTACCCAACACTGACAATCACTATAATTATTACTGCTCTCACAAATAACTGAGAGTTGGGAATCATTTAATGGTGCAATCTAAAATTAAACACAACACATGTAAACACAGACATGGAAGGGCAAACATGCAATTACTGATAATTATAGAGCGGGATTCTACCATCAATCAACCTCCAGTCTGCTGAGGAGGAAATTGCAGATCGCAAGAGACAAAAATAAGATTTCCTCGCAATGCCAAGAAAGTAAGAGTTGTATACGCTGAAGAGTTTCGATTTTAAACTCCCTGGGTCATTATTAAATATTAAATCTGCAAGATGACAAATCTGTCCATAAAGAGCACGAAAAAAAGAGTTTTTTTGATTCCTTAAAACGACACAAAATTTAATTCCCATGAAGATGCTATTAAACTGGCATGAAGAACCCTAATCCGCCTTAATGTCTGGGAGTTGAGATGCATGTCATGCGGTGATTATGCTGCCTGCTCCCGTGTTCCACATGTTCCTCTGTGAGCAGCAGGGGGTGAGATCTTCTGGACTGACTCAACTGTTAGAAGCCAAGCTCCAATATTAACTTGACTCATCAGAAAAGGATCAGTCAGAATCACTTGAATGCCACTCACATTGGTGACAGGTGATTTCACCGAGCCAGGAGTCAGAAGATTTTGTATAATGCATCAGTATGTCCTGTTTAGTTGGATGAAACTCATCATGAGTCCTTGTCATAAGTTCATTAGTTCAAAATAGGCAACATCTAAGTATGATAGGGTAGTGTGTTTGTTGTTGTGTATAAGAGCACAAATCCCTGTGGTGACTCCTGCGATATGCCCTCAAACCTGTATTTCATGATCTTGAAGTGAACAACTCCCACACACTATTGTAACCACCTGCTGGTCTGTTTCAAACATTTTGATCTAAATGACCTTCATCAGGTGTACATACATGAATCATAAATGTTTGGTTTCTAAATCCCCCAGCACTTTTAAGGATTTAAGTTGATTTTCTTACTATAATTGCAGTGCCCTCTGACTGTCATGCTTCCATAATTCAAATAACCGGTATGAGCTGCAAAAAATGTCTGTCACCTTCACTTATTCACTTTGGGCTGAATGCGCTCAAAGCAGCAGTGAGTGCTGCGGCTTGAGTGATTTTACCTTTTTTTTTGTCTTTTAGGCTACATACAATCTGTCATATCTTTTTTATGAAGGTTGTTGTGGTTGTATTCAGACTAAAAGGCATGACCCGGAGACACCACTTAACTCAGGGCTAGAAAAACAACTTCACTGTCTCCGCATGCTTTTAGGTTGAAAACAGTACCATGGTGTTTGTGGTAAAGACAAAATCCATCTATCAGAACAAGTAACCCATCAACTGAAACCAAATCTACGCCCTTGTGTTCCATGCATATACATAGATGCTAAATAAATGATCCAGTCAGCACAAATTGAGCTAAATTGGTAACTTAAACAGCTTTAGGAAACACTAGTAAACGGCATCCAGGCATTTTTCACTTAAGTTTTGACATTTTTGGAAAATGTGAATGTTGTTGTCGGGTCCTGCACTGACTCTGCAGTTATTTGCATCACCGAATTGCTTTAGAACAGGGGTCGGCAACATTAGGCCTGCTTGCCACCTTTGGCACGTGGTAGCCGATGGCATGCTAGCATAAGTATGCAAGAGAGTTTTTGTAGAATTGTTGAAGTGCCCTCTAATGCGCATGCCAAACTACCTCTTTCACAGCCGTTGGCAGTTGCACAGCCTGTTAATTAGGGTAGTTTTGTTGCCTTCTTCACAGAATTTGATACATTTATTGCTGATGAGCAAGATTGGTGGAAGATTGTTAGGGTTAATGAATTCAACTCAGATGTGGATGTTTCAATACGGATGGCCAAACCGTTGTCACTCCCAATGCGTCAAATACAGCAGCTTAGTCAGCGCTCCTCCGTGGAGGCCACTTTGTCGTGTGTATGCGACACACCAGGCTTGCAAATAACTCCAATAGAAGCACACCCGCGTCCTTATTACACACTTATTACACACAACGACTGACATCGTAATAGTTTGAGACAGTCCCCACAGGGCGGGCGGGAAGTGAGTCGGATGGGTCAATCAAACACAGGGCTTTCTTCAAGGAGACCGATGTTTGTGTACCGCACAAAACTAAAAGTAATCGTTGAGATTTTGTCACGTCATTCGGTAATTACATGGGTCGCTAGTCAGTCAAGTTAACATTAACCATGCTCTTTTCCTAAACCTAACAAATAGTTTTTTTTTGGATAAGCCTAACTTCCTGTGAAGACAAAGTTTATTTTGAAGAGACACTATTCATGTAACAAATAACTAATACGCTATTCCCTGACATGTCCAAAACTGATGCTAGAGGGAGACGGAGTGCGTCATATTTTGAAGCCTAGGAGCACTGACCAAGCGGCAGTATTTGATGCATTTGGGTGATTTTGTGTGTGGATGGCAGCCCTTTTGTATAGTGCTCTTGTATGTCCTGACTTTTTCTATGCACGTTGCCTATATGAATCAAATAAAGTTATAGATCTGTTAGAGATTTTAATTTGTGATATCATAAACTTAATGTTAATGTGTCACACTGATTAACAAGAAGATTTAAAAATTGCACTTCGTATAAAATACCCTCATTAGAGCTTTTGTTTGCTGCATTGTATAAAGACTCAAGATTTAGTTCTGTTACAAACATAAATAAAAGTATTAAAACGATTGTGTGATAAAAGCAATTTTGAAGATGAGCTGGAAATGTCATTGCTCAGAATACTTAGCTGTAATGGAGCATGGCTAAGCCACTGGCACGTTCTTAGTTCAGACAGCCTAATTCATTAGAAATACAAATATAATGGTTTGTAGAATAAAAATGAAAAAAGAAAACATCAAGGGACATTGCATTCAGAGGCTTTCATTAGATATGTATGCAGTATAGACGCTATTTATTGCTTCCGATAAGACTAAACATCCAACTTCTGGCAAATGATCACAGCTATGTGACTGTAATTACTGCAACAGTGTAGCTTTTAACTGTGTTGAGGATGTGAGAGACATCTGGGTTGAAACAGAATATGGACTTTGTGTCCACTCAATTTTGACCACATCTTATTCTAAAAAGGAATTAGCCCGGCTGAAAGAGAGCTGCTGTCCAGAGATAATGATAGCCTGTCACATTTAAGGGCAGCATTTATGCAGATTGTTTTTTTTCTTTTTTCTGAAATTGCTTCCAGAGCAGAATGTCACTCAAAAACAGACTAACTCAAACATGGCTACGAGCCCTCCCTCAGTACTCGGATTGGTGTTAATACAAAAGATTACATAATATCACCAGGTGACTGGTAGAACACTCATTGATAGAGAGGAACTGGTCAAAATCCATCAAAGATATCTGTATGAACTCGTGCTCAGCATTGCAACAGATGGTACATTAATTATGAGTTCATTACCTCATTGTCATGCAGGGTGTTCTCTCCTCGAAGGGAGAACTTCTCCTCTGGCTGCATTTCTTTTTTTAATGGCAGCCAAGTTTATCAAGTGTAATTGGCTCATCTCATTAAGCCTATTTGGTTTTTACCATCCACAACACATCTGGGAGTTTTCAAACTGAAAATGTTCATAATGTCTAAAATAAGAAAAAGAAATATGCAATGTTCAATATGTTCAGCACTTATTTTTTTTGGTGAATCAACTTTCTCTCAGCCTGCCCTCTCTGCTCCAACTTCAATTATCGTTTCCAACAAGTCTTTCAACAACCCACGGATAAAGAAAAAGTGACACTTTCGGCTCAGTTATGTGGAGCAACATCAATAGCAAAAGCAATATAAGAGAATTTTTTCCAGTTGAGGAAAAGTGAGCATCACAACCTGTAACTCTGCAACAAAGGCGGCATGTTTTGTGGCTGCATTCCTTTCTGTCCTTTGTATGCAGCTGCAGTGAAAAATATTGGCGTCTCTGCCTCTTGTATGACATGTTTCTCCCCTGTAGGAGCGTTGAACATCAATGCAAATGGTGAGTCATGAAAAGATAATTTGCTGTTTGGCTCTGTGAGTTGCCGACGCCAAAATGTGTACCAACAACATACATATTCTGCTGTCAGACTATGAAGTCATTGAAGTTCTGCTTTCACTGAGGTTTTAGTTTGCTGAAAACAGGAGTTAAATATTGTAACTCTGGATTCTATGAGAAAAGGCTATTGAGTTCATCCCTGTGCGCATACACAGTCACGAAGATATTTTTTGCATCCTTGTGCTCTGCACGGGCCATGCAACCATAGTTCTGTTCCCAATCAACCATCATTTCTTCAGCAGGAGTAGGTGGAGCCAATGGAGCCCACAGCTTAGAGGGCTATGCCTCTACTCATAGAACCTGTAGTTACATTACATAACTAAGGTTGTATCTTGTGTAGGCTTCGCCCTCTAAGAGCTGTCCTACAAATGTAGGAAGATAACATTCACTCATGTAATCCAATGTATTCTTATTGATATATTTTGCATAATTATCATTGAAGATAAAACTTGTGTTATGTTGGCTAAAATCATATAAGGCTTTCTCAGATGCAATTGATGTTTAACAATAGTGGAAAGAGGTGAATTTACTGAAGTACTGCACTGTACTTAAATACAATTGTGAGGTTATTTTTTTTATTTAATGCCACATAATACCGCTATTTCACTTAGGCGGTAACTTTCGGTTCTAAAAAGTGAAGCCAATGCGTAAGTGTCTTGACCTTGCCTTAATGGTCATTAGGGGGCGACTCCTTTGGCTGCTAAAAGGAGTCTGCGTGTATGGAAGTCTATGAGAAAATGCCCCTACTTCACACATAACATGTTACCTCAGTAAACATTGTGAACATGAGTTTATGGTCTCAATCGCCAGTTTCAAGTGTCGATACGGCATGGTGGTCATTCAGTAAATTATAGTCCCATTTAGAGTGAAATAGATGATAAAGTGATAAATACGTTTTAGGGAGGGTTACCAGAGCCGTATACGTCGTCTCTATGTCACTCCCCCGCAATCTCAGTAATGTCATTTCCATTCACTGGTTGCAATAAACCAATGTGGCGACAGCCTTAATCCAAGATGGCAACGGCCACAACTCCAAACTCTATGCATTAAAACCACAGTTTACAAACCAATGGATGACATTACAACGCCTACGTCCACTTCTTATATACAGTCTATGACTCCACCACATTGCTTATATGTTACTTTAACTCCACAACATTTATTTGACTGCTATAGTTACTAGGGACATTAAAAAACGTAAGTAGGAGCTTATAGAACATGCATTTAATCGATTAGTCTTATTCATTTTGATATTTCAAGTAGGCCTATATTTAGGTACATACTTTAAGTACATTTAATATAAACACATATAGACATAAGTAAATTAAGCAAAAGTATTAATAACAATGTTTGTTTGGTTGGTTGTCATTTTTGTTCTTTATATGGTGGTATTGTTATATTTAGTTCCATAAAGAATGTAAACACTTCCCCAGTGTGACCAGTGGAAGGTCTGCAACAACTTCAAATGCCCCACCAGCCAAATTATTGATGCGACCTGCAGATTATTAACTTGACCATTGATCAAAGCATATCTTAAAGAACTGGCCAGTTGAAGTAAGAAGAGAAGACAGTCACTTGTCAGCAAAGCTGAGCAGATGTCATATTTGGGCATTACTAAATATCCCCCCACATTTGACACAGTCTTGCCTGGCATGAATAGTGAGTGGGGAAATTGGTGAAAATGCCATCAATCAATGTCTTGTCTACAGGATTGGCTTGTTAGTTTGGCCAGCGAAAGTACTGCTGACATTCTGCAACAGATGACAACTGGGGAGTGAATGAAAATCGACAGTAGGAGGAAAAGAACAAAACATGCGGAGTGTTTATAAAAAGAGTAGAGGAGAATGCTCATAAATACTAAAAATATTAGATACAGGATGTTTAGAACTTTAGAGTTTAGGAAAGATCAGTGAACATAAAATGATGTTGTTCTGGTAAAAGTCACTCTTTTAGTAGTGCCAATGTTTTCACTGCAGGGAAAATGGAGCTACCCTTCAACTCAATTGGAATTATTCTGCAGAATAGCTCACAAGGGATCTTTTTTCATCTCCACAGAGGTGACTTACCAGCTAAGATAATGTGAGTGTTTGTGCTTAGAGGTTTAGGACCAATCCAGTCACAGCTCAGTGGAGATGGCTGGCACAGGGATAACATTTTAAACTGTGATATGTGACCATGTACTTCAGGCTGACATAGAGCGCTGCTTTCCCCAATGTGGAAATCAGTAGAAAAAGTGCAAGAAAAGTCATTGTAGGGAGATGAGATAAGATGGAAAGGGAAGGGGATGCAAATAACACTTAATGTTAGATAAAGTTAGAATATCAAACATTCATTGAAGTTAACAAAGTGGCCTCCTTTCAAAGTTTTAAGTCTCACATGGAAATCAAATTCCCTCTAAATATAATTAATTCATCGCAAACAAAAAAAAGCAAATGTCAGTTAGAGAAACTTTTTTCGAATGAGTTATTGAACTATAAGTGCACTCGATCCGCAGTCAGTGTGATATTTAAAAAGGATCAATGAACCTCATACCAGCCACATGAATAATCTAGTCTGCACAAATACTGTGGATAAACAGAAGACTGACTGTGAGTCTGAGAAGATGCTGACAGCCGGCAAGGCGTAAGTGATGTTGCACAGCAAACAGCAGTCACAAAGACAGAGAGGTGGGACAGATGGCAGCATAGTCATCGAATGGTTTCTCAGGTCGCAACGGTACAAAACAGCAGTGGGCAGCTGCAAAATGAAGCATTTATAAAGCATTTATGAAGCATTTATTTGTATTTATAATTTATAAATGAGACAGACTATCTATCCGTAATTTCAGTGGTTAACCCAGTGGGGGTATTACTCGCTGGGCCGAGGGTATTTGTTACATGAACCTGTTGACACCCACTAGTGAAGTTTCAGTACGAGTATGATTTATGTCACTGGAGCTGCTAGAACGTTTCCTCTGACTCCAAAGATGTTTCAGGCACATGCAAATGATGCTGCCCTGGGTTCAGTCATATCTGTATATGGAAAAACAATGTTTTTTTTCTAGGATTTACAGCAGAAAGTCTTTCTTCTTGCCATCTGAAAGCATCCAAGCTAAACATCACGTTATGGTGCGAGTCCCCGGATTCACAAAGCTACACTGTACAGCTGACATTTTTACTAATTTTTAAATAAATACAATTTCCATTAACCGAAGCTTAAGTGGACTATGATGCATGCAGCCACAAGACTAGAACAAAACAAGACCTAATTTGTAGATTAGAAAACGTGTTTGTAAATATATTAACTCATTTTTGTTTTGTAACATTGCAATTTTATACAATCCAACACAAACATCACAAGATACTGCAATCATTGCAGGGCTGTTGTATTAACCTGCATTATATTGTAGAGCTATAATCTCCACTGCTTCCCAATAATAGAGGAATGTATAGTTGTATGCAGAGAAAATTAGCGGTCTTCAAACAAGGCTTGTAACATTGTATCAGTTGAACATGGAGGGTATGAGGTATAGAAAAAAATGCCATACATGCCAGCTGAGTACCAATTGGATTTATGCATGTGGATTTATTTGTCAAGAGACCCATTTATTCCATGTTTATATGAGAGACTGTTTAAGCTATAAATCTTACTTGCTCTTTTAACAGCATCATAACACACTGTTGTACTCTATCACACACTACTATACCCTCTGACATGTACATACATGCTCTCTTATACACACTAGCACAGTGTCCTACACAATGTATCACTTTCTCTTATACACACATAGCTATTCACTTAATACTGGCTAGCATTAACGAGCTAGGGGGACTATTGAGCATAAATGAGCTGTGTGCCCTTATTGATCACCTGTTTGTGGTAATGTGGTTGAATATAAATCGATTTCTTGACACGGAGCCCTACAAAACAGGATGTAAAGACGTGTTAATGCATCCAGTTAGCTTAGTTGTGTTAGAGTTTGATGTCCACAGAACAGAAGTAGATTGAAACAGAAAATCCTTTTTTGGTTCATGATTAGTACACCTTTAAAAGTAAGAATAGGAGATACATCATCAGCAAAGACATGGTTGCTATCACTTTGTCAAAACATGGCACGTTTTAAATTGACCTTAAAGATGCTTGATTTAAATCCTTCCTTTTAGCATAAGCAATGCTAGCAGAGAGCCACAGGCTTTGTTTATAAAAAGAAGACAAGTCAGTTTTTACAATAAATCTGAAATCACATTGGTAAAATATAATCTATGGACCAAGCAGCCTCTCACTGCTTTATATCTCATGTTGTAGTTACACTGCACAGCCAAAAATGTCTTCTGGATTCTGCCAAAGGTTGGTGACCATTACACAAACACACAAACTGCATGCTATGTCAAGTCTGTGATTCAAAATCTATAAAACGGTCCAAAGCTGATTCCATTTCCCCAGCTGCAGGGGTCTGAGAAAAGGTCCTGCTACTTTTACAGCATTTGATATGAATGTGTTTATAAGTCTCACGCACATCATTGCTGATATCTGCTGGGCGGGTGGACTGTAACAATCTGAAATGCTCTAAACCCCACACAGTGCTCCCCTCTCCATCCCTCAACACATCAGCGGCATTCTTCTCACTCCACAGCCCCAGCGCAGTCATTTCTGTGAGAGAAATATGCTTCCAATTTATGTTTCGTCATTTCTATCTGGAGCCATCCACCAAATGAATTCATGGAGCACCAAAGTGCAAGTCAGAAACAGGAGGCATGAAGAAGAGGGGAAGGATAAAAAAAAAAACAAATCTCCCGCACTTAACAAGAAATAGTTATTTTTGATTGAGAAGCACAATTCTTTCCACCATCACTATTTCTCAAACTCTCCTGGCGTCTTAAGTCTCTGGGTGAGAAAAAAAGAGGTTCATTTTCTCTTTCCCTTCAAGTACAGGGCACACTGCATTATCTCTCTGCAGATTTACACTTTCAGACACATGGGATGTCATTGGTCGAGGAACAGCCCAGGGATAATGACACTGGAGTGGTGAATATAATGAAAGTAGTGCCATTTGTCCCACTCACTCACTCAATCACTGTGTGTGGGAGCTACGATCACAAAATGAGTATGCCATGTCTATACTACTTGCTGCATTCATTTGATCTATGGTGATGTAAAAAATGTACCCATGTCCAATTTGTGATTGACCTCTGCATTAGTGATAATTTCATCATCACATGATAATAAAATGTATGCGTATATGGAGGGGGCAGCAATGGAAAAGCTCCAGTGCTTGGACTGGGTAAGAGGGTCAAAGAGGTTGGCTTGGATGGATCTGAGGTTGCAGATGGGAGGGTTGGTGCATGTTTTGGAGGGATTTGTAGGTGATGGCATTAACATCAGCAAAACAGTAAAAAAAAAATATTGTTTTGAGTGCCAGTTTTTGTTTTGGACCAAAAAATATGTCCCAAAACCTAGAATTTACTGTACTGGAAGGAAATTATGGAGAAAAGGGTTTTGATTATACCAATGTTTTTTCATGTTTTAGCCCATTAACCATGTTTCATGTGTACCTCTGACCACTTTCCACAGCATGCAATGTTCACTGCCAAAGCTACATGACCATCTCATTGTTATTCAGTTGTAAGCAGAGATAGCTCTGAAAATTTGTTAGTTTGTTCGAGGAAGATCTGGCATCAGTTGCTGAAACGCATCACATTCACAAGCTATGTTTTTGGAAAGTCAAACCTGGAGGACAAACAAAAAAAAAAGAAAACATGGTTATTGCTGGAAGGTTCATGTAAATTTCTGACATTGAAAAGTTTGCAACTCAAGTCTCACATTCTTTAGTTTTTGAGTAGCGCTGGCGTGCACCAACAAGGAAGAGTTTTTAAACCATTTCTTGCTCACAACTACATGATTCATGATGAACATGAAATTTTTTTTTAATATGCCGACTTTTGTGTCCCGTATATAAACGTATGTCTCGTGATGATGTGATCACGGCCGGGTCAGTCTCAAGGTACCCAGCCGGCGGTTCTCCTTCACATCTCTGTTCAATGTTGCAAAACAATTTCCCGACAAACATTTAGATTCCAATATTGTTCTAAATCTAGATGGTTACTTTCTTGCAGAAACGTATTAACATTTCACTTATTGTCATATTAACAGCTTTTAGATTAGTTCAAAATCACACAAGCATGACGGCTGGTCTTAAGGCACCCAGACACCATGCAGTGTGGGGCAGTTGAGCATGTGCAGTATGCACATGTCTCTTATGCTGTTACTATACTGAAACCATTGGGTAAATAAATGGGCAAAATAAAGCATGGGAAATTATTGATATGGTCCATAAAGTACTCTTACAAGTACTGTAGACTGGAGTGAGTAAAACCCACACTAAATTAGACTTGCAGCCTGGTTTGTGATTGCACACTGTATATCTCTGAGGAAGGTGCTCACTTTAACCCATCTGAAAAAGCTTTACACATGAACTAACAGACACACACCGAAGCTTGAAGATATGTAGTCTGACTCTTATAGCGGTGCATCAACAGCACTCAAAAATCTTGAGACGTTGGAAGGAATACTGTATGAATTTTGAACTTGAAAATGAGATGAAAATGTGTCATATGCAGATGACTTGAAGGCAGTTGCAAACTGAGAGCAGGGAGGAGAGCAGCGTAGAAGGTATATTTCCTCATTTTAACTGATCACATTTCTTTCTGCGGTTTATCACCTGATGTGCGTTTCTATATGCAGAAGGCAGACATGAATAGAGAGATTCAGGTGTTCCACGTAACCAGCCAAAATTGGGCTGATTGTGTCAAGTGTCGGCTGTGTTCTGGCACCAGATGACCAGCTGTGAGTTGGGTCTGGCACATATACTTTACGGCTGCGTGATCTGCTCCAGTCAGTTAGCTATGTGTTAATCTATGTGGAGATTTTAAAAAACGATGTGAAAGTTTCTTTTCTTTGTTTTATGAGATATTAATTTGCTTCCGACTTGGTGTAAAAATGCTTTTTAGTTATTACAAGCATTTGTGCTATCTGGGTTGTTGCACTGACTGCTGGATCACCTTAAAGTGCTTGAAAAACTATTTTCTTAATCAGCAATTTCACAAGACCGATTCCTTTTAGTGCTGTCACGTACTTCATTGTTTAATCAGGATTTAACAACATTTTAATCTTCATTTTGTGGGTTTGTTTGCTTATGTTGCCAGGTCACTGACAATTAAATCTACAGAAGAAGAATACCGAAAGATGTTGTTTTTTCAAACTGTACTGCTTCGACGAATTACAGGCCCATTAGTTCATGTTAAAGTTACTACTTCATGCACAGCAGAGATGATCTGCTGTGATACAGTTTTATGGAGCCAAACAGTAGCTTCTCAGCACACTGAATTTATTGGAATGTGTCAAAGACTGGTTAGCGGCAAACAACCACCCAGTGCTGGTGTCTAATTAAGTGGTTACTCAGCGTCTGCAGCATAGAAAGCAGAGAAGGCAGATCCTATGTGTCTGTGAAAGTAGGATTCATTACATTCATTGCGACGGTCTGGACGATAGTGTGGTGTGATAGATTTCATGTAATGGGGAATTAGGATTAATACAGTGGACATAAGGTATTACATTTTGAAATTGATAGTCATTAATACAATGTACATTACGTTTCATCATAATTCAAATTAAGGATTATTGCACCCTGTCGTGGATTACATCGTTTTCAAAAAAAAATGATTTTGCTATAAGCAGAGGAATATTTGCATTAACTGCTCATTTACTAACTGTTTCTTGATTCCTTTTTTTATGATCACAAATGTGAGATTGTAGTGTGGGTGTTAGAAATCAGTAAGTACATCACAGCAAAAGAGAGGACATTTAAATAGCAATACATCTTTGTTTCAAGCCTCGCTTATAAGGCAATCACAACCATATTCAACATAGAGCTTGAAATTTGAATTGTGTGATATTCCTGTTAGATTGGCACACAATGGAATTTTCACATTCCTTTACCTCCAATTATCCCTACAATTATGTTAATGCCGGTTTCTCGATGAGATAACTACATCCAGTATATTACTCAGCCCCAACATCATTTTGGGCACTTTAGACTGTACAAACCCCCCACCTCTCTACACCCTACGCACCCACCCACACACATCACATTTTCTATGCAGTCGAATGCGTCTTTTTTTTTTTCTCTTGAAAATGTTCTATAAAGAATTGTGGGAATCTCCACAAGGGAAGTAAAAAGAGGAACACCCAGAAACGGCTCCAAGAACATCAAGCATTGGCTGATCTGCTATATACTGTATCTTTGTATCATGCCATGTTATAGCCCTGAGAGGTTTTCATGACTGAACTCTTTTTTTCTGACAGTCTTGCCTTATCTTTTTTATTCACTCTATTCAAGATGTTTTTAAAGATGGTATGTGGATGTTCTATCATTTGTTTATTTTAATGAAAATTGATCTTTCTTTATGTTTTTTTTCTTTCTTTTTTCACAAAATACGAGGTGGATGGTTGGGTCAACAAAGCCTGTTACAAATTGAGTGCAGCGCAACCAAAACACTTTTACAGATGCTGGAGGAAAAAATAAATACTCTGAATGCAGAAGCCAAACAAACAGTCCACACATTGTGTTGATAACAGGAGCTGCACTGTAAACAAGGGAACAGTTCTTGTTTCATTTTCGTATGAACAGCAGATTGTTTTCTTATTACAATGATCATGAGTTTCCCATAACTTTTAGCAGACTCCGACATGACTGAACAGTTAATTAGTTTAGGACTATTTTCAGATGTGGATTAATACACATCTGGTGTGCTAATTCAGCATGGTCTCACTTCCAGGGCGTCAAATATACATTTGGGCTGTGGCCATCGGCGTCTTGATACCAACGCACGATGCACCTTTTTGCGTCTGTATGTCAACCCATCCGCGTCATTTTTAGACTTGCTCAAAGCAGTGGACACAGCATTAAGAGCGAGAAGTGTGGGAGCGGCATTAGTGTCCAATGTGAAACCAAAAGTTGAGTGTTTCTTTTGACGTTGTCATGTCACGTAATGCTATGCCACTGAATCACATTATGTTATGTCCATAACTCACGTTATGCTGCAAGTGTACTTATTTCAAGTCAAACCATGATGATGTTCTTTTCGATCCCTAAACCTAACCTTCATTGTTTCACATTCACCACGTCTTACAACGTTTACTTCGACCATTTCCCTGATCGTTCCTGGACAACATTTGGGCTCTATGCCACAATTATCAGGCCTGGGTTGACAGAAAATAATACTTAGCTTTGTTGTTGTTTGTTTTCATATTTTTATGGAATTTGTTGACAATAAGAAAAATGCATTATTTTGCCAGCCTTATCCATTTAGTTGGCTAAACCTTATCCTTGGAGGTGGCAGATTATAAAATAACACACACCAGTCTACTTTATTTAATTTAAATGTTATATTTGCATTTTGGTTGTTTGATCAATGTCAAGACATTTTATTGTTTATATTAATGATTTTCTCTGTGCAATGCTAATTGCAAAGTAAATGTGATCCCTTTTAAAAGTGCTGTGCACACATTGCTACTTTGTCAACAGCGTGAATGGACGGAAAGAATTACTTTGGCAAACTTGGTGTGTTTGAGTTTGAGCTTTTGCCATTAGAGCTTCCCATGGTTGACTGGGGCCCAGTTTAACCTCTGAAGCGGTCCTACCAATGATGCAGCCTGAGGGTAGAGCAGAATAGGTGGGTGAGAGAGGGTGACGTGGTGAGGTAACGTTTGTGTTGCTGAGGGCAGAGAGGTGTGAAGATAATAGCCCCAATGGGAAGATATGCAAGGCAGGGGTGCTTTATGAGGCTTGGTCAGTGTAGTGCGAAGGAGTCCTGCATTGCACACAGAAACTGAAAGAGTAATCTTCAACTTATTCAGTTTTTTACTTCTGGTGGCTTTGGCTATCTCTCTCTTACTCCTGCTTCTATTCTTTGTCTAACTCTCTTTGTCTCTCATCACTTCATAAATAAGTACAGTCTTGTTGGCTTACAATGTGAGTATGATTCAGAATGTTACAAAAAAAAGACAACAAATGGTTTGCACATGTGTACATACAGTATACAGCAACATTAACACCACTAGTTTAATTCATCTGAATATCTTGTGCTCTTCTGGTAGATGAGTTAGTTTTTAAAATGTATAGTGTACAACTGATGTTAAAGTATCTATAGCATATTTATATGTGAATGTTTTCTGTATATTTGTATGTATACTCTCAAAAATGCCCAATATTACCAATATTACAAAATATATTTAATAAAAAGTAAACAAATTGCTAATAAAACAATATACTTTACAGTATATATGATACGATGAAATGCACTTTAATGTAATGGTAATGTTTAGAGCAATGGACAAAAATAAATAAGATATAAATCGAACTAAGAAGATTTTAAGGAGATCAGTACAGTGTCATATGTTGTGCTGGTTTTTGTAATGCCAGATTTTTCCCAAAAGTAAATATTGCATTTGATTTTGGTCCAAGAACATTTGAGTTTTATTTTGGTAAGGAACTCGGTTGTTATGTCTTCATAACAACTGCGGTAAAGCAGGAAGTGTTGCTCTCCTTCTATCTCTTGTTGTCGGCAGAACTGATGCAGTCTGTTTTCTCTGGGTTGCCAAGTTCGTCCACCAGTCCCAACAGACACACTGCGGTCACCCAGTCAGTGTTTATCTCTCTCAGTTTCAGGTCGCTCACGGCGCCTAGATAATCTACCGCTTACTGTTGTCTGTTCAGAGCTAAATAGAACAGCGGTCAATGTACGTTTCTTTTTCTTTGGCTGTAATTTGATTGGTCCAGATTTTGAGAGAGCTGTACTGCTGTTAGAAGAGCTGAGGCTCATGCACAGCTGGCTGATGGGACTTTTCTCCTCTTGGCAACACAGAGTGTCATTGGAAGATTGGGCTTTAACCTTGATGTGGTTTATGAGCCAAAGCAGCACATCTTTAATTTTCACGCAAAGAAAAACTACTTCAAAATTGGTTCTTCAACATGATCTCCTTGTCCTTGGCTTATTTTTGGAAGGAAAACATCTGGTAATGACCAGGGTCAATCTGACGCGAGAAGTTTGAATTGAAGTTGTTTTTCTCTTGGAATGCTCCAGAAGAGACAATCTTTTTATAGTAAGGCAAAGCTATGGTTACACCTGGCATACAGAGGACACAACATTTGTGAAGTATTTACCTGTAAGGTTTTATTTTCTGTACTGTACTAACTTTAAAATGCCAATTATGTCCTGGTTCAATTAGACAAGAGGAATACCGCACAAGAGTCAAAGAGCCATTTAACCACCAGGCTGAAAAGCAGTGTTTCCCTTCTGACCACACATTGCATCACCTATTAGTGTGGATGGGTGTGGTATGTGCTCTGTTGAACTGGTACCACACCCAACAGTGATGTCAAGGGGCGCAAAGATAAGATTTTCAGGTTTACTTTTGAAGGTTTGCGTTCATTGTTTTCCTTTCCTTTCTACATCTCTCCTTCACTTTCACTCTCCCTCTCTATCGCCTCGCATCCCTCTCACCCCCATTTTTGCCACTCCCTCGATCTTTGAAATACCACACTCACAATTTCTTGCGTAAACAAACCCCTCACTGGCTCTTTCTCTCTCTGTCCTTGACTCTACATCTCGTTATCCGTCTTCAAGGAGAGATGGGGGAGTGGCTGGAGGGAATCATGTTTCATCATCCAGACATATTTACTGAGATGGAGCCTGACATCTCCTTTTGCAGCTGCTTGTCTGTATATCTTTGTTGTTTATGACTCGATGCAAAGGGGACGGCTTTCTTTTTGGTTGTACGTCGACAAAGTTCAAGGGACCAAGTCATTACATGCAACGAAAATTAGTCTCGGGCCATCCACTGTGGACAGGGAAAAAAAATAAACCACTTATCTGTGGAACGTCTGCAGCGAGGCACTTGGCTTCATAAGGAGAGAGGGGATTGGGAGCACTTTCTACCGAGTGGTAGTTGCATGCAGACAAGCAGCTGAGAGGGAGGAGGAAAGCACTCACAAAGCTGAGTAATTTGTGTGGTTCGCCTTCAGAGGGTTCAGGTTTACAATGGAGAGGAGGAAAGCAAAATAGAAACTTCAAATAGCAGAGCTGTGGCAGAAGCAGCAGCACTCACAACATGATAAAACATCCCTGCATGTCTCGGGAAAAAATCAAGTCATTTGTCATGATCCTCAGATTCCCCTTTCTGGATGAAACACAGGCATGGGCAAAGAGTAAGAAATGCATTATTGGGATGTATGTTTTTAAGGTTTTGGTGTTGGAACACTTTGAAGTGAATCTTTGGTTTGGTGTGCTTTTTCAGTGACTCACTAAATCCCATAAGCTGCTATAGTATCTCTAACGGCCAGACCGGGGTTTCTTTAATCACACCTAGACAGTGACTGTTTCATCCTGCGAAGCTGTCTTCTTTGTAGTTTTGGGAAACAACAACAGAATCAATTAAGCAGCGAGCGGGACATGGCATGAGGGAGGAGAGGAGTAAATGATGGCAATGACAGGTCGTAAAAAGGAACCGTAATTTGAATGAACAAGGGAGACATTAACTTATGGAAACGTAGCATTAAATCTGTATTTTACATTAAATGGAAGCGGTTTCACATTGGAGACTTGCATATTTCTCAGGAGTGTAGACTCAATAAACAGGCGCAGGTATGTGTGCAGAATAGTAACTCAAGGGCCACTCTAATACACTGCAGAGAATTGAACGAATAAAATGATGATAAGTTACTCATACTCAACTGGAGCTAGACTATATGAAACAGAAGACGGAATGAATGAAGACAGAACAGTGGGAATATAAAAGTGGAAAGGCCGAGATGGAATTCAATCGGGTGAAAAATAGATTTAAATTCAATTTAATGAGAATTGAACGTATAGCACCCCCCCTCCCTGACTGTGAGAAAAAGTTACGATAAATGTAGGACGTGTTTGTTGGGAGGGAGTGTTGGACACCTTCAAAGTGATAGGCCCAGTAGAGGACATGAATGAATTGACATTACACGAGGATCAATGCTGAAGCTCTCAGGGTCGGAAAAAACAGCACTTAATGAAAAGGGATTACACTCTTAAGATCAAGGTCTTCCACTTCCCTTCTTTTCCCTCTGCTCCTTTTTCTTCTTCTCTTTCGTATTCTGTTGCGTTTTCTTTCCTCACACCCCCACTATTTCTGAAGAAAACACTGATTTTATTTAGTCCACAATCTGACATGGTTTTCCCCAAGCCACTAGTTTAAATGCAAAGTTGGTCTGGAAATGTGGCCGTATGTCATTTGTTGAATTCGTAAATGTTCACATTGTGTCCATGCACATTGATTTGTGGGAATTTGAGTCTCTGCTTAAGGGAATACTTCAAAATATGCCTATTGAATATCACACGTTTTACTCTCTTAGGTATGAAGTCTGGCTCTAAAAGGTGTGTAGCTTAATCCTGTGAGGACGTCAGCATCTGTAGTCTACTGATCCACAGCAACGGATTCCAAATCCTGCAGCACAATCCACCCTGTTGCCATTGATCCATACTGTATGTTCAACACTGTATTTGCCAATCAGTCACAGTTTCGCCACAGCATTGCTAAATACACTTGCATGACATACTGTTGCATACATCTGCCCAAACCAAAGACGTGTAGCTAACAATTACTTGGTGATTTGATTGGTTGTTTGTAACATAAGCATACTTAGCGTATGGATCAATGGGAGTGTTTATGATGGTGCAGGACTGGTTTAAGAAGACTGTGAATGTTTTGGTACATTTGAGTCACCAACTAAATCCATTGTAAGGGCTGTAAATCTAAGCTAACTAGCATCCTCCTTCAATCTGATTGCATCTAATACAGTTGACGGGCAGCATACTGCTGACCTCATGAGTTATAAGAGTGGGGCCATGTGCATTCATATGTTGGTAGATGCATTATTTACTCCCTCGAGGTTGTCTTTCAGCTCTGATTTCCACCGAGTGAGTCCTCTTCATCTCTTGATCATCCTGCTGGTCTCTTGAACTAATGAGCCACAATGCGTTGCTGTTCCCTCACACACTTTTCTGCTTGATTTCACATCCCTCCTTGTCTCTTTAAAGCCATTAACTGAGACTGTTGAATCTGTGTTTGTGTGTGTGTGTGTGTGTGTGTGTGTGTGTGTGTGTGTGTGTGTGT
>NW_022280102.1:593229-644695 GCF_004355925.1 Anarrhichthys ocellatus | reverse complement strand
GTGTGTGTGTGTGTGTGTGTGTGTGTGTGTGTGTGTGTGTGTGTGTGCCTTTACGTACATGGAGCACCAAACTCTCACCTGCTATGAATAATTGATCTGCTGAATCTAGGCCGCATGAGGTTTGAATGCAAGGAGGCAGCTGCTGCAGCAGGAGGGTACCTTACAGTTTGTTTTAAGGGAAATATGTAAGGGGTACCAGGAGATGGAGACTGGTGAAGTGGAAAATGCCATCTTTCAGTGCAGGTATTGGTCTTTACTGACCTGATGGTTCCAAAGCAGAGCTGGGCAGCTTCTAAATCATTAATCCGCAAAAGCTTTTAGTTGCATGTATTGGAGCCAGAATGTGTTGTGTGCTCCAAGGTTAGTGCATGTCTACACATGTCAACATAATGCAATTTTAATCAAGTCGTCTTTGACTCACAACAATGTCTGATATAAGGAGTGGTGGTGGTCGGAGGTTGTTGACGTTGGGAAAACACATCTCACAGTTCGCAAAACCCAATTTGCTCTCCTTATTTCCTGTTGATAACCAAACAGCAACACAATAACAATTCAGGAGCGAAAACAAATTGAATATTTGTCCGGCAAATGACGTGAAATTATTCACGTTACAAAATGGACATTGTTAAGTTGTGAAGCAAACTGCTCTCAGGCCATCCTCACGTGGATGATAGTGTTTGAGCTGACAGGTATCTGAACTGAAGGACACTACGAAAGAAGTGCAGGTCAGATTGAGACAAATCAGCATGCTATTAGACTGATTGCAATGTTATATGTAATAGCTTATAATATTTTTTTATGTCACTGTATGAATTCTAAAGGGAGAAATAAATCTCCTTAGAACTTTTGGCTGCAGCCCTGCTTTGGCCCTTCTGCTCTGCTTTTCTAAACACAGTGTTAATTTACGAACTCCATGGGGAGATTTCTCTTTTTTGTTTGGCCTCTTCCACAGAAACATCAAAGCACAGAGTGGGTTAAAGAGCAACAGCCCTGGAGCTGGTAATGATTCAATGCTCAGATTCTTCATTAGGTAACCAGGTCCTCTGGTTCATTGAGTAACTACAGTCCCAATGCTGCAGACACGTCTCCCCAAGTCCACAGCTCCTCTTTAAAACAACCTCCCTCTGATATTCCCCTCCATCTCTGCTTACTTCTCTACTAAGGTATCTTAAGTTATTACAGCAAAGTCCAGGATATTTCTTTGTCATTTGCTGCTTTTCTCTTCATCTGTCTGCTCGCTGTCACAGTATCACCACAACTCAGCTGTCACTCTGATAGAGACACTCAATGATTGGCTGTGCTGCACTCTGTCAGTGACATACATATGCATGATTGAACAAGACTCAGCGACTGGACAAGCCAGGCAGACTGGCAATCATCCAGCATGCTGCTAAAAGCTATAAACTCCGCTCCAAACTCTGCAAAACAGAGAGTAGCTGTGTCTCAAGAGTGTGAAACCAGAGGCAGAGTGTGTGATTAGTGTCCTTTGTGGAAGTCTTTCAGGCCAATTCATACTTTACATGTGAGGGTCGGCCTTGCTCCGTGGGATGTAAATGACGTCATCCGTCAATATCCGCGAGGGTCGCGTGCAGCATAAAGTTTGTGGCCGTGTGGACTGTACACATAGCGCGTACGCCCACTGCACATGTTCCAGTTCAGTTCCACACTCCAGTCCACTTGGTGGCTTATGCACCTCTGGCGTATGCACCTCTAGTTGGTTTGCTGGTTTGAAGAAGATAACAAAATGGATGCTGGTTGTGCGAGGAGATCCACCGTTACCCACATTGAAAGAAATACAAAAACAGCTAAATGGCATTGAAATGTCTACAAACAACGTTATGGTGCATAACCGCTAGCAACTGGAATGGCGTGTGGAACAGGAAATGCGCATGCGTGGAAACAGTGTGTGCGTTGCTGTCGGCAGAAAGAAGGAAAGTATGTTCTAGGCTATATGCTCAGTTTGAATGACATCTTTAGAAAGTCCTTTGTTCTCATGAATTCTTATTTGTCCCAAATTTGCAATGTACATGCGATACAAACTTTTAAGATCATGAACAAAATAAACATTATCTTTATCCTGTGGAGAGCCAACATTGCTTTTTAAATTGCTGTTAACCAAACATCCTAGCTGGTTGGCTCGTACTCACGAATCTGTCATGATGGAGGGTTTTGTTGCCACAGTGACTGTAGTGGCAATGTTGCTTGACTTCTACTAGTGTCGCTCAAAGCAAAGTGCTCATAGGCAAAAAGGACAAAAATGTGATTCATGAAGAATCTTGTTACACATATGTAATAGCCCAGTCATTATTTCTGCCAGGAGTGTGTGCGTCCACGAGTGGGTGATGGAGTGACTATCCTCTGCGTCCAGAGAAACAGCTATTCCGTGCCTCGTTATTGGGCCAACCTCACATTTCCATTCATATTGTCGAAAAATAGACTTGAAGCCTAAATAAACGCTTCAAGTCGAGGTTTACGCCCCTTGAGACGGAGCTGAGACGCGCGCCTGCACAGAGACAGTGCAGACATCTGCATAGATTAAAATGAGAGAGTATCTGTTGTGCGAGACTTGCGAATGAAAAACACGTCTGATACACTTAGGGGGAGGGGGGGGTAGCCAATTTCTAGTTCAGAAATATATCTAACCAGCCACACTATGTGATAATGAGACAGATTTACCATGCATTTTAGTGCCACCAGCTTGTGAAATGACACTGATACCAAAGACTCATCTTGTATGTTGTGGAAGGACCGTAAAGATTTCTCTACATTTGTAGAGCTTCTTCATTATATCAAACACCTTCCCCCATGAGGGATACATATGAGCCACTCCACCGACGGGAATCACATTATAAATGTGCTCTGTCACCTGCTGAACTACATATGGATACACTTTCGATGATTTATAGGTTTGGTAGAACCATTAGTTAAGTTTGGCCAGTGCATTGCAATACCGCCACAGGGAGTGCAATATATTTGAATCATTTGGCTTTGTGCCATCGTGATGAATGAATGTAGTTGGTGGGTAATAGTGCTGCCCCAAACAGCGGGGATTTGGCTTGTGTTCCTGTGTTTGTATGTGCATGGGTACTCCATGTGTGCGCTTCTATGTGCGTTTTCTCCATGTGTGTGCATGCACGCCGCATGGCATCTATCAACGCTCAACAGAATGCTGTGAAGGCGTGACGAGTAATAGACCAGCGGGTGCAGATGCAACTATACATAAGCAAATGGCATTAGCACCCACTAGACATCCATTAAGTCTATAGAAGTAAAATGTAGGTATTTAACATCTGTGAATAGCTCAGATATGCTTTTCTTCCTGGCCTCTCTCAGCATCTTCCAGTTCCATCTTTGAAATAAATGAGCTCACTCACCTGCCCACTCTCCACAAATCTCCCCCTTTATTATGTGCATGCTCCATATGGTGCCGCTTGTTTGGAAGAGTTATTTTTAGGCCCTCTGATTCCTGAACCTGAGAAACACTGCTGTCATTCACATCGTCTTTGTCTTTTTTATCTTCGACTTCCCTCTGGTTCGCTGGCTTGTGTTCATACGTTTTTGTGTTGAGAAGCATTCTAAAAGATGAGATCCTCAACTGTCTTTATTGTTCAGGTGAGGCAGACCTCATTAAACGGTTTTCTACACAAGCTTTGTATTCCTTCTCTATCTGCAGTTTGTTAATCACATATTTTTACCTTTACTTCTCTGACTTTGTCCATTCCACATTGTGAATCCAAAGAGATTAATGGACAGAGACGCCTTATTGACTCGCCACTGCTGCTTACAATACCAACCATAAAACAGGCTGGATTCACCCTTAATATTTAGTGAATTCATTGTATATACTAATTACACTATCAGCTCTGTCCAACCTAATTTATTTGTAGTGTGCTAGCATGAGATAAGACACGAGGCCAGTATTGATGCTGATCCAATACAGACAGAAACACACACACACACACACACACACACCCATGCACTTGTAAGCAGTCTCTCACTTTGCTGATGCCTCTGCACCAGAAGAATAGCACGACAACGTGCCATATTTCTGAAATATTTCCCTTCTGCTGCATTTCTCAGAGATCTCAGCATTGTCACTGTTCTCTCCCATTTCTCCTTCATTCACTAGAAGAATAGTCAGGCAACCTCATGAGGCAATATTGCCTGCAGTGGTGCCGGGGAACGGCAAAATGAGACAAAATCTATAACGTTCTGCAGTAGGGTGTGAAAAAAAGGCACATATTCCCGGGCGGAAGTGTTGCTGGTCACAGCTGTTGGCAGGCTTGTTCATGTGTGAGTTTGCTGTTCAGTCAGAAAATAAGTGGTTTCAGCAAGTCAACAGAGATTTTCTTTAAATGTTCGAGAAAACAAAGCTTGAACTTTGTGCCATTACTGCTGTTTCTTGATCCTTTAAGGATACATATTTGCATTTGTGCTTTTGTTCCAACAATTTTCAGTTAAAATAAATATGCAATCATTGACCCATACTGAAAATGTCAGACGCTGATTCAGAGCATTGTTCAGATTGCTGGGCGTGTATAAACTGAGGCAAATAGAAAATGATTTCATGTCAAACTTATCATTTCTAGATGTTGCTCCTGATTGTAGCATTTGGTATGGCTAATATTGTCCGATTTTGTCCGAGTTGATTGAAAAATTTGATGAGTTTATGATATACATAGTAGGGTTGTAAAACAAATACATGAGCAGAGGATGTGCTCTGAACAGATAGGGGAAGAATTCATGCAGTTGTCTTTACCAAATCATCCAATATTGAAGCCTGGCACCTTGCGTGACTTGACAGTATGGAAAACATAACAAGCTAAAGTAAGGGGCCGTTTCAAACGTGCATTTTTGTCAATGCCTTTCTCTTTTTTTCCATAGACATTTAGAACTAAAGAACAACTCATCAAGGACTCCTCATTATATACACAACCTCCAATTTTTCAAGGAAAGTCATGCAAAGTGACCAGTGTTGCCACCCAATAACAGTCACACAGCTCAGTTCAGACTCATGCAGATATTTTGCCACAAAGAGAAATAGATAGCAGGATTGTTTTACACCCCTATGCCATCGTATAAATATAGCACAATATGAATATTCGCCATATTGCAGATGGTGACACCGCAGGTACTTTCACAGAGTCATTGCAACACTGCACACATTTTGTCAGCCGGGAGAAGGATGAGCCCATTCAATCAATAATCAAATATATTGCTTCACTATTAATAACCACTGGGTGCCCGAACACGATTGTAAACACCTTTTGAGTGTGGAGCGAGTCGAGACATTATTTAGAAACAGCCAATAGCAGGAGCGAAAACACCAGGGTGCTTATCAGGGTCTTTGGAGAGACACAGGAAATTGAGTTTGTCCAGTCTAATTATGGGCAGAGTCACGCAGCTCTACAGACGTACCATTTCCCTCCCATTAGCAGAGATGTGTTATTCATGAGGGCAAATCTAGTGTGAACTCTGCTTCACTGATATTCTACATAGTCACTTCTCAGTCTGCCAGGGGACCCGAGCCATTGTGTGTCATTCATTTACTTATCTATTTCCGTTTCTGCACCCCCAAAAAAAAAAACGGAACTTGGTGATGTTGGGGTCATGGGGTCAAACGTGTACGTGTAGAGCTATCAATAGCATCTGTCATATAGACTGTATATAAAAGGTGGACGTAGTCACGGTGCTGTCACCCATTTGGTTTGTGGACTACAGATTTGAAGCCTCGAGTTAGGCATTTTGGCTGTCGACATCTTGTTTTTTTCTGTCATCTTGGGTTTTGGCAACCAGGAGTGACACGAAAGGGTGGAGCAAAGTAGAACCTAATTCTGAATACACGTAACTTTCATGAACTAAGAACATATTGTGAAAGGGTTAAAGTTCTAAAACGAGAACACGGACAACACCCAGACCACACAACGCCGTGGTAGCGGCCTGTCAATTACAAGGCAGCCCGCCCTAAAACATAGTCTGCTTTACTGTCTATTTCACCGTAAATGGGACCATAACCATGATTTACTAAATGAACATCAGGATTTCTTGAAGAAGACTTGAAACTAGGGATTGAGACCATCAACTCAAGTTAACAATGTTTACTTTCTCATATACCTCTCTCTATGCAATCAGACTTCTTCTTGTCACCAGAGGAGTCACCCCCTGCTGGCCATTTGAAAGAATGCATGTTTAAGGCACATCCACGTTGGCTTCACAGTAACCAGTGTGGAGGAGAAGGGGGATGAGGGGTTGTGGGCAGTGGAAGGAAAGCTGCATGGGGAGAGAGTCGGAGGTGAAAGACTTGTAACAAGAGTGTAAATACAGCTGATGGGATAACTGCTCCTTTCCTTTCCAAAAGCACATTATCATTATCACATTCGCTTTCAGAGCTTCTCCTTTATTCTGCCAAATTCCAATAGGCACTATTGGCAGATATATGCTCTGTTGTGTCCAAAGCTATTTATATAATACAATCTGAGCTGAATAGCTCATTGTGTGAGCGCACAATACCTTTCATACACATTCATTTCTTACATTTTCATTTAAGGACAGCATTCCCACACAATACTTATTTTTTTGCTTCTGTGCTGAAAACCAGTCTCCGTATTCAAAGCCCTCTAAACAAGTGTCATTCCGGCTTCTATGTTCGTCACACTGATGTGATCGGCTTTATTCATTCCCAAACATGACGCATGCTTGAAAATGTGCGTCTTGGTGTGTCCACAGAGAGCTTCTACATGTATACATGCACTGATGTACATTTGTGTGAATGCATGTGTGAACTTAGGTTAACATCTAGATTTAAAATAGTGTTTGGAGGTGCAAATACATGGGGTGCTGAAAGTCTCCATGGAGAGTGCATGTTACGCCAGCTTTAAAAGAGAGCACACATGACCTCTGTGTGGCTGAACACAAGAAAAATCCCCCCCATCATTCAATATGCATGCAGAAGAGAGTGTATGAGATACTTTCAGCATCTAAAGAGCATCCACATCATAAATTCATGTCTTCTAAAGCCTCGTCGTAAATCTAGTTAAAATATTTTGTTCTTGAGGGACGGAATAGAGGTAGATATAACACCTTTTATCTGCCATGTCTTTAATGGTTTTCTCTGCAAATTGGGGGGAATTTGGCGAAGCAGTAAAAACATCCATTTTAGAGGAACAGATTAAGCAGGGTAAAGACTCTATTACTTTGTCCTGACAAGCTGAGGAGAGTGAGAGAGGAGAGGAGGCGCATCCTTGTGTCCAACCTGATTAGCAGATCACTGATTCAAATTGTCTCACTATCTAGGCAGCTTTTGCATTCCCATCCCCTGGCTTTCCCTGTGTATCGCACTTATTCCTGTCCGTCTCTCAGCTGCTCAGATCATTTTTCTGTCAGAGGTCTGTTGCCTAATTCTATTGACACGCATGAAGTAAACTGTTAATTGAAATAGTTTAAGACCTCAGAAGATATTTACTGAAAGTGAGAAGATCAGTTCAATGAATGATGGAATCCCTTCCTCGAATTCCTGCTCAGGCAGGTGATTAAAACAAGTATGATTTGATCTTGGAACAAATATCAAAGCAAAAGACGGAGTAGATTTGTTGTATTTTGTGTTCTTCATGGAAATGATTATTCTGTGTGGGTCCACATTCTAATAATATGTGAAATACAGTAACAAATACCTGCATCTCAAGTACCTGGTGGCTGCTGCTTAATGCAAATCTTCCTCAAACAGCAGGAGGAAAATTGACTGTGTCTGGTCTTGCTTATTTGTCTGATACATAAAGCAAAACCTTTATTTCCCAAGAGTAATGCAAAACACTTTCACCTATTTATTCAGTCAGCGGGTGCCACGCTTGATACATCTTTATGGAACTGGCCAACAGAGAGAAAGATTAAGATAAAATGCAGCTGCAGAGCGACAAAGAAAAAGTGAAACATCGGTGTGACAAATCTGGAAATAGCCAGTAACAAAGTTAAGGATCCGTGTACTGATGCAGGGCGTGACGTTAAAATTAAAAGTCGAAATAAAGGCTTATTGTAGTGCTGTCATGGGGTGTCTTGATCTCCAGCTCAAAATATCCCCACAGTACACATGAACCCGCGCTCAGATTCAACCTTTTGCCCGTATTCAGCCGTGAAGAATCACTCCATTTTGTGGGCACATTTCTGGTTTAGGAGGATGCTTGCATTTCCATTGTTGCCCAGTGGCAGGGCTTAACAAATAGGATTAGATCCATGCCCGAGAGAGCACACTCCTGTTCAGGTGACACGCAGCTCCATGCTCCAGCTCTACAACTAGACACAGAGAATTACTGTTAAAGGTCAGTGGAGTCAGACGCTGAATGTCACAGCTTAGCCACAGTTTGGCGAGAAAATACATTAGATAAATACGCCTGTCTCTTGGCGGAGAGTTATTCTGCGGCTCCTGAATTTCTAGCATAAAAGACCCAGAATTACAGGGAGAGTTAAAAGGCAACAGAGGCATATCGATTAGAAGCAGTGAATCAGGCTGCTGTTATGCTGTGACGAATAAATTGAATGGAAGACAGCCAGAGGTTGTCAGATGGAACTTTCATGATGTGCTGTGAGTTGTGCTCATTTTAGATGAGACTGTGGATAAGCCACATCTCCAGTCTCAGGGATCTGGGGAATCATGTCACCGATCAGAAAGCGCCTCGGAGCAGCTTACTACAAGTTGAAATAAGCATTCCACGCCCCATTTAACAACACAAAAAGACTGATCACAGCCTCCGCTCACTGCAAAGTAGTGCCGATGGAATCAGGGAAGGGAGTGGACTCTTAATAGCACATCTCCCTGGTGGCGGAATATTGAAACGGGTGATTCTGAAATAGCTGCATTGGCGTCAAATCAGACAAGAGTGTTGCGACTGGGATCCAATCGGCTTCACAGAGATATCTTGTGATTCACTGGAGCAGGAGTTATTGTTTGCTTTCTTCAATAGACTTTGTGTGGGCCAAAATACGCTCATTGTATTCAGCAAGTAAACTATGACAGAGAGGGTCCATGTGTAGCACTGTGGCACAAGTTGAGCCAATCAGAGAGAGAGCGAGAGAGAGAGAGAATATCACTGTGTAAAAACTAAATACAAAGTAAACTTATGCTGAGCAACACAAAATCAGGATTTAATACGTATTTGCAAAATTGTGACTCAATCCCCTTTTGAATTCTCCTCAGTGTTTACTGATGTGTGACCTGTGTGGTATGACTTCAATGCATACAATAAATTTAAATGTTCAGCCACACTGCAGTAGCAGCGTGGGATGGTAATCAGAGTCTGTGAGTCGTTTGGTCTGTCCACCACTTTGGTCCTGACTGAGATACTGTATATTCAACAAGATTGATTGTCATGAAATTTTGTTCATTCATTTTTTTTGGTTGCATCATTTTGACAGATTTGCTGCAAGTATCAAAAAGTCTCTGAAAGGATAAATTATTTAATGATCCCCTGACTTTTCGTTTAGCCCTACGAGCAGGCTTTCCTTTTTTTTTTTACATTCATCTGTAAACCCGATGGCATTCCCATCAACCTCAGCTGTACTGTGTGTTTAGGGCATGCTAAACTAAGACAGTAAACATGATATCTGCTAAACATCAGCATGTTAGGATTGCCACTGTGAGCATGTTAGCATGCTGATGTTAGCTTTTGGGGCAGGTAAAGCCTCACAGAGCACCTAGAGGCTGTCAACTCTTTGTGTTATTAATATATATTTCTACTCTTCAAGTTTTGATCTAGACAAGGAGGCATTAACTATCTATTTTGTGTGTGCACTCTCTGCAGGCAGTGGGCTGGAGTTCCTGCTGGTTCTCTGTGGGCTCGAGTTTTCCTGGTCCTGCCCCCGTCACTGTATCTGCTACACTGCACCCAGCACCGTCTCCTGTCAAGCCCATAACTTCCTGTCGGTCCCCGAAGGCATCCCTCCCGACAGTGAGCGCATCTTCTTACAGAACAATAAGATCCATCGCTTACTCCGGGGACACTTCAGCTCCAATACGGTCACTCTCTGGATCTACGCCAATAACATCACTTACATTGAGCCGTCCACCTTCCACGGCTTCACGCTGCTCGAGGAGTTGGACCTCGGAGACAACCGCCACCTGCGCTCCTTGGCGGAAGACACCTTTCACGGGCTGAATCGGCTCAATGCGCTTCACCTGTACCGTTGTGGGCTCAGTTCACTCCCTAATAACATCTTCCAAGGCCTCAGAAACCTGCAGTATCTCTACTTGCAGGTACACTAGACTGTTTCGACCACCAACACTCTATTAGGGCTGTCACTTTTCCACAAGAACACATTTGATCACAACTTACGTAGACAAGTTCTAAACTATGTTGTAAAATGAATGTGTTGTTGATTCACACTGCCTCCCCTGCCTTACTTGAGTGACTTACTTGAAAGCTGGCAATTGCATTTTACATCAGCATCAGCAAACAAACCGCACTTCTATCCACACTTTTTCCATCTGTGGTGTCAAATTCTGATTCATAAAACACATTCATAGCATGTAGACACAAGTTATTGTGACAGTAATTCAGCACAATTATGTTGGAATGAAAACTTTGTACAATGTGTAGTCTAATGATTGTACACTCTCTGTATCTCCTCAGGAAAATCATCTGAAGTTCCTGCAGGATGACACGTTTATGGACCTCCACAACCTGAGCCACCTGTTCCTGCATGGCAATCGTCTGTGGAGCCTTAACCAGAACACCTTCAGAGGCCTTCGAGCCTTGGACCGACTGCTTCTGCACCAAAACCAGATCGAGTGGGTTGATCGCCTGGCCTTCCACGACCTGAAACGTCTCGACACCCTCTACCTGTTCAACAACACCCTGATACAGCTCTCCGGAGAGTGCCTGGACACACTGCCCGCATTGGAATACCTGCGCCTCAACGACAACCCCTGGTCATGTGACTGCAAGGCCCTGTCGCTGTGGGAATGGTTGAAGCGTTTTCGAGGCTCCACGTCTTCAGTGGGTTGCCATGCGCCGGCTGATATGATTGGAAAAGACCTGAAGGAGCTGCGTAAGGAGGACTTCCCCAACTGTTCACCCACCGTACCTAATTCTGAGTCCAGAGCCCAGACAAACAATTTATCTGGCACGGTGAATCCGTCCATTAACCGTGGTGTGGTGGTGGGTTCTGGAGGGCAGACCCACATTGTGCACCCCTCAAGGCCTGGCCGCTCTCGGAACTGCACAAAGCCTCGGAACAGGGGCAAGGGGAAGGGTGACAATGAGGTTCACCAGTCAAAGGAGGTCATGGCAGACAAGGAGGATTCCTCCCCGGATTTCACAGACGGGGGCAAACATGACCACACATCCCCAGACGGCACCGTCACACGGAGGAAGCACAAGTGTACTCCCCGGACCACTGTTCGCCCCCCTAGTGGGGTTCAGCAAGCCAACAACAGGGCAACCTTAGCCCAGTCATTACTACATGTCTCTGCCCTCTTTGCGGCCTTGATAACGACAAATATTGACTTCATTCTCCGTTGACCCTCAGAGGGTTTGGAAAATGAAAAGAAAAAAAAAACAGCCCTCAGACCCTCTCCTGCTCCTGCACTACAAGGCCTGTGTGTCTTTTATGTATGTGTGTGTGAGTGTGATTATACGTGTAAATGTAGTGTAGGGAGCTTTACTGTTCAGACTGAAACAGGCATCAAAAGCATCAAACATCTACAACAGAAAGACTCACAGTACAAAAATCAAAGGGACTGAGAGACAGAGAATGACAAAAGATTAATGCACACCAAGCTTGCACTGCCACTTGTGCCAGTATGATTTCATCTGCATATGTCTTGGTACCTGATGTATTTTTTAACATCTGTTTTTCCCTCAACTGGAGCTCAGAAAATAGAGAAAAGAAGGAAGAGATGACGGAGCAAATGAGGTAAACTTGTTTGCTCTAAGACAGATAAGCTATAGGTGTTCAAGTGCTCCATCCAGCTTTAACTTTCAGTTCACAGTTTGTAAATTGTTATCAAGTACTTATGATAAGTCAATGACCCTGTTAGGCCTCCGGCGCCAGTCCGTTTTGCGCTCATCCTTTCTGCCAAATGTATTTTATCCAGACAATTGGGTGTAAGTGTTTCTCATAAACAAAGAGGTAAAGTGTAAGCATGGCAATAAATAGTCGTTCAGTGTCAGACAATGGGAATGTGCCATTAACACAGCAAAATGGAAATCTATAGCCACAGATGTTTTAAGGCTATAAATAGAGCAACCATTAGCTCATACGCTACATGGAGCCATAACAAATTGTAACAACTACTCTCTGCACAATGCTGACCTTTTATAGGTAGTGTACCAACCTTTCTAACAGCATTTCTCATTAGTATTACATTTCTACACACAGCTCTGCATCCATCTTCATTCAAACAACTTCTCTCCCTCTGTGCAATGGAATATTAAGCTGTCAATTGTTTCAAGATGACGAGGACTTGCCGCGCGCTATTTTCATTTGCTTGGAAAACAATGTGTGTGCCTCTGGGAGATAAAGCTGTGAATATTGACGAAGTCTGTCTATATCTTGTGTCAGATGTTGTTCATTTGATTTTTCTAAGACACAAAGTGGACCTAGAGACGGATCCCTGCTGCAGGGCCGACAGGAGCTTTAGAGGTGGAGGGTCAAAGGGGTGGTTTCTCAGTTTCCCGGTGAGGTTGCGCTGAACTGAACTGATCCCTCCTCATTGAGAACGTGAGGAATCACTCAACGTCAAAGGAATACAAGACTCGAGGAAAAGAATGTGCGTGTAACATCAATGACTTAATAGAACATAAAAAGGAGAATGAAGGGAGCATGGTAAAAGGAGGATCGTGCAGAGAAAGTGATGCCACTTAATTAACTGATGTGATTGTCCATGGATGTGGGGATCCAAGACAATTGCCTCTGAAGTATCAAGAGTTTGCAGTACAATGCAGGTCAACGGATGGACAATTGCGGGACGTCTTGCTGTACTTCTGGAGCTTTTGTGCCTCCCTTAAATCTACCGATAAGATGGTGTTTGTATCAATGTGAACTATACCAGTACGAATGGAGACAAGAGGACTTCTTGCAGTGCTGATATTAATCATTTACTGTATTACTATGAGAAAAAACAATATCAGTGGCGTTGATGATGATAACAGGGTTTTCTGCTCCTCCTGTCAGGAGGAGTCTTTCGATTTTTGATTTTCTGGTGATTCGTTTATTTACGTATTTTCCATGTTATATTTTTAGAGCCTTTTATTTGTTAATGCACAATTCCTCACCTCCCTATTTCTTGTTCTACTGTATGCCTATTCATCTTCTTTCTTTGCCATAATTCAATTGTTCTGTAAGTTATCATCAGAAAACAACAGTACAAAAATGTTTATAAAGATATTAAAATCTATATCTTCTTATGTCTACCGTTGCAGTCTGAGTCTGTTTATTGCTGTATTTAAGGTTTTATAGGCTTATTAAGAGAAAGTAAAAGCCACGCTCGATCTCCTCTTCTTGCCTTTCTTTCCCTTTAATTAATTTAATGCCAGCAAATTTAGGTGTTTTTTTCGCACTGTTTCCCCTCTATCTTTGCTCTGGTTTGCATTTTGTCTCCCCTGACCAGACCTGCTGGCTAAACTAAAGCTGCTTCTTACAAACAGATCCACTATTTCTGTACACATAGGATTTATGTACAATAGACAATGTAAAAATACAAGTGAAATGTTGGCTACAAATGGGGAAAAAGCCCATTTTATCAACAATATACCGAAGTTCCTGAACAACAGGAAAAAAAAGAATTCCAAGTCGACATGCAGACTGTGGTGTGATCTATTGCAGCTCAATAAATCATTTAAAACCACTGAAGATATTAATGAAAGTGTCACACTGAATCTGTAGATATTCCAGGCTATTATTATTATTAATGGCCCTTTAGAACATAAATTCTATTTCCTCTTCTTTAAATTCCCTTCACCGAGATAGAAATTGATCCACGAGTAAGTGTTCCATTTTACTTTTTTTTTCATAATTGTGTTAAATGATAAATGAGCACAGAAGCAGAGGTTGTATGCATGGATGAGAGTGCGGTGTAGCTATATTGAAACTGGCATGTTAGATGCCCATCTAGATTTTAACCCCCTCCAAGGCCATTTGAAACACCCACCTCAACTACTCTTACTCTGCATCGGCCAATGGTTTTTAATTTTCCTTCACATAACTTAATAATCATTATTTTTGGTTACAAGATTAAAGATGTTATTCCTGGAGAAGCCCTGAAAGTGTGAAAATTAAACAACTAAATGAATAAAGCTACATTCAATTTCATATTTGTTTTGGCCAGAACCCAAAGCCTACACAAATCTTGCCAATTGTCCAGTTTTGATGGTGATGATGATATACACAATTAAAGGATTTTTCCACCATGACAAAAAAATATCTAGTTTTGTTTTAATGCCAAAAACGCTTCAAAATATATATCAATAATGATCAAGTCCAAAGTCAGCTTGGTTGATTTTCCTGTTTTCCATGTTTGAGTGAGCTGAGTGAGATGTTAAATGATAAACAGGAAAAAATGAGGCATCCCTGCATCCATTTGTAACTATTTGCAGGAGCTGATGGGGTGTGGATTTTCTAATAAGCTTGTTCACATGCACACAAACATCCATCACTGTAATTTAGGTGGAAAAAAATAAAACATGCACTTAGTAAAGTGAAGTGCATAAAACTTCATCAATCTGAGAATAAACATGCTTATTTGCTGTGTTAAATGGAACGTTTTCCATTTTAATATGGCTATTTACACTGACTGCAGGTTAAATTAAAGGCGAGACTAACATTGCGGGAAATTGTTTCAAAGAGATTAATTTTCATAAATGATGTACTGACTCTTTTCAGGGAAATTTGAACTTCCTCATAAGCTCCTTAGGTAAACTGCTCGACTTGCTGAATTGAAATGTATTCTTCACCTCCAGATAAGTATGAATGATGATTTATCTCAACTCAATGTCATTTTACAAGCTTTTCATGAGTCTTTCTTGGAGGACACGTGACTACACCTGAGCAAGTTCTATTCACTGATAACAACCGTGACCTTTGGTTGAAAGAGCTCATCACTCAGCATTCAGTCGCTCATGTCCAGTGTCCTTGCCGTGTTCCCTCCAGCTACACATAATGTCTTACACCACTCCACTTTTCCTCTTGGGGGTTCAACATTTTGGGAAATACTCTTCTTCAGTCTCTTGCAGAGAGTTAGATGTCACTCTCCCATCTGTCTGCAATGAAACTACAACCAGCAGATGGTTAGCTTAGCTTTGAATAAAGACTGTAAACAGGGGGAACAGCTAGCATTGCTCAATACAGAGCATAGGCTGCACACCAATCTGAGTCCAACCTATAGACCACCTCGGCCCTCCCACGGATCCCAAACAATATATACTATATAGTACTTATTGACATTGTAATATTCAACGATCTAAGCGTGACCACAGACTGAGAGTTAAACCCCAGAACTCCACCCTTGAACCGCCTAACTAGGAAGAGACCAACGTTTTTGACCAGGAGCCCGTGCACTACCCCCATATAGGACAACCTGTTACCATGTGACTGGCCTTCCGTTCACTGATAAAGATTATGAGATGTATTCGAAAGCAATAACAAAGCTAGAAAGGGGACCTTGAGGAAAAATATTTCATTCAACTGTTTGTAAATATAACCATTTTCATATGCAAGTATAACCTTTTGAAAACTAAACAATAATGACAATTTGACCTTTCATTGGCTGTCATTGTTCATGATTGTTAACTCTGCAAATGCTAGAGACTCATTAGTTACAAAATATCAATGTATAATATAATATAAGCTCAGCAAGCTTTTCCCGAGCAAATGACATAACATCTGTTTTTATTAAAACGCTAATTACACTAATTGTTGGACTAATGAAGAAGCAGTGAATGCGGATGAAAACCTGGAAATAAATGGCACGGTTGCGATCATTTCCAGCTCAGAGTTATCTTGTAGGTGGAGAGTTTTACACTGAATTGTTTGATTTTCCTCAACTTTGGGGTAAATTAGTATCTGACTCACAGACTCTCAGCTGACTTGACCCAGTTATTTGGAAAGCACATCAAAGGCTGGCATGTAATTGTGATTGTCTCATTGCAAAAGGAGGAGTGATCAGCGTACAGTGAGGACCCAGTTCAGCTGGCAGGTCCCCTGTGCAAAAACAGGTATGACACCGACTGCATCGTTAGAAGCTGGAGCCCAAATGCTGCTGCATAATTGAAAGGTGGGATGAGGAGAAGTATCAAAATGTGGAAGGTGGTATCATTAAAGGAGCAAAATACAACATTCAGAGCAGCAAACAATGCAAAGATATAGTGGAGTAATATCTACCAGAGGGAAATCGCTCTCCCTCTTCGCCCATACGGTGGTTACAACTGATGAAACCGTCCCGACCGATGGCGTCGGCGCAGAAGCGTATAGCACCCACCTCCAGTTCCCCTTCAGGTAAACACTTTTAGCTCTGTCAGTACTTTTACCGTTGTTTGTGCCGTTAGCAAGCACTGTTTGCTGCGAGCCGTCTCCATCTTGAGAGCCGTTGAGGCGCAACTGAAATGCTCCCAATCTTGAATCATGCCTCTTTAGGAAAATGAGAGAAGCAGAGGGGTAGAGGGAGGCTAAAAAAAGCACAGAAGCAGTGAAAAATTAAATAGGTGTTTGATGCGTCAGAATTCTCCAGGAGTCTTTGTATAAATATACCATGTATGCATCTACAAAAATAAGCATCACAAGGCCCTCATTACAATTCCCCACAACGAACTACGGGCCTCCCAATATAGCATCAGCATGTGTGATTTCACATCACTTATTCATGCAGGAGAGAGGCAGCTTGTTGATTCATCCTTAGGCGTTATAGTATTGTGGGAGGCAGCAATGCTCTCTGACAGAAATACCCCTCCAAGAAAATGCCGCCTTTGACTATCTGTGCCCATTTCCTGGCTTTTAACTGACTCACTGTCGCTGCTGTGTGGCTTTAATTAAAACCAAGCAATTAGAAAATTGAAAAGGAGATGAAGAAAGTGGGAGAGCTGGGAAGAGAGACGGCGCACTGGGGGATATGATAATTAAGAGCAGGCACACCACAAAATGCCTCCACATCTAGTGTGACTCTCCATTCCCTCTCCTTCTTTGAGTCCCACTCTCCCAACTCAATCACAAAGCTAATATCACCTCTTTCTCCATAAAATCCTTTCTTATTCCAGCTCTTTTATTTTGTCTATTTATTTAGCTTAAAATCCCCCCCCCAGAGCGGTGGCGTGCTCCAGTTCTCCAAACCAGCCAGCCTGCATAATAAACTGAGAGGACTTGAGCAGCCCAAGGCCACATCACGACCCGCATGGATTGGTTCGCTAATCCTCTCGTGTTTGACCTCAAGTCAGACAGAATATGCAGAAAAATTACTCAAAGTCAGCATGGCATGTTTCTCCATAACAATACATCTAGGTTACTTTTTTTTTTTTTTGGTAAAGGTGGAGGAGGGAGGGGCTGGTTAGTGCAGTGTTACTTTTCATGAATCACGTTTTCCTGTTGCTGATTTCCCAGTGGAGAATGCTGAGTGCTCTGTAGTGCCCGTGGCTTGAGCTGATTCACTAGGAAACTTGTGACTTGAGCTTTCTATAAATCAAAACTCCTTTATTCAAACTTGGGACTTTTTTTTGCCATAAAAGTGTACTCACCAAATTACTTTTTTTTTTTTTTTTTTTTTTTTTTTTTTTTTTTACAAAGGAGACCCTCAGGGAAGGAAACAGACCATTAAAGCAGGTTGTTAGTGAGGTAAAGTTTTAGCCATGACAACAGTTGATTGGGAAAAATTAAAGATGCCCTGGATGTCTGCTGGGAGTTGTTCAGAGGTGAAGAAATCAGATGTTTAGAGTGGGTTTCTCTCCTTAATAAAGACAAGAGAGCCAACAGTGATTGGTGAATAAAGACAGATAATGAATCGTTATCTAATGATTAGTTCATGAATCACATGTTAGGCTTCAGAGACCTGAGCTCGTTCAAAAAAAGCACACCAAGTGAGTAAAGACAGCAAAGTGGAGACATTTCGGGGTAAGGCCTCAGAAATGTCTGCAATAATCCTCATTGCACAGGAACGAACAGGAACTGGGTCTGCTGTGATGGATGTGTACAACAGACAGTTATGGTTATGAATATACCATTCACCATTGTTTTCCCTTCCAAATAAGATTAGCTAATTTGGAGATTTGTTTAAAACCTGTTTGATTGCCTGACCACACATTTTTAGCAATGTTGTAGGGTTCTCAGATTATAGCCATACTTGGTATTTAATGATGGCCAATGAATTAAATCTTAATTCCCCTTTAAGACAGATGCACTTTTCTGTTTCTCCCATCGAGCTCACGTCCCCTGTGAAAAGGCTCTTTTGTCCTGATCAATGCCTACAATTAACACACGCGATCAATTGAGGAGGCCTGAGGAACACAGACGTTGTCCTTGGAGTGTGAAGCAGCCATGGAGCTCATCACTCCTGGACTCCTGGAGGGGTCCACGCTCCAGTCAAGAGGCTAATGACACACACAGCACTTTCTCCCCCCCCCCCCCCCCCTTTATTAATCACCCCTGTGGCAGATGTGACAGAAGAGAAAACTCCGCGACACAGCAGCATTTTATTCTGTCCTCTTCAGGCCGGTTGATGAGATGTGACTTTGTGTGTTCTGCATTGAATGTATACAGGTATTCAATGATCATAATTGTAACACAAAGACAAAAATGTCAAATAAAATGACGGAATATATACTGTATGCACTGTACATCTATCATAATACAGAATGTAAACAGGAGTAGGTAACTTTAACATGGTTTCCATACCTAAGAGTGATTATGTGAGTCTACTGGCCTCATATATATTCCTCTATCCACTCTTTCTACATGAAGTCACATTTGACAGTGATTTTGGATACATCTTGCATTTACAGTATTTAATTTTTTTCAAAAGCCTAGATGAACCAGCTACTGTCACACCCTTTCATGAGATCAAAGTGTGCATCTGACAGGCTTTAAAATCCTGTGAAAATAAAGTTGTAGGTCTGTGACAATCCTGCGATCACAAGAGGCCAAAACAGAAATGCTGACATGCTGATGACACATCTTCAAAAGGATCCAGTGACCTGACAAAAACATTTTTTTGGGGAGGAAACCAAAACTCTGCTTCCGTTCAGCTAGAGATACCAACATAAGCCATTGCTACAGTTGACTAGAAGGGATTCCAACTTTATCGTTGAGGTGAAATATTAGCTCAGACGCTACAGAAGAGATAAAGTGGTTGTTGGTGAACAAACAGCTGTTCTTGTACAATGTGAAAAACTAAAAGCAAATGTTGAAATTTGTACACCTCAGTCAGGTGTGTCGTGAGTCACGTGAGCCACTAGACACGTGCTGGGTGTTGGGAGGGTGCTGACAAACTCAACACAACTTACTAAACCGTCTCAGAACTTTCCGTTTCCTCTATAATTGGTGCCAAATAGTTCTTACCAGGAAAATTCCTAGAAAGCTGTGAAATCGAGGATTCTGAAACTTCATAACTAATGACTTGCATCTGCACTGAGATAGATTTATTGAAAGACGTCATCATATGAATCCATCCTGTGAAATTGGAGTTACAGCATCGACATACAGCTGCTGGCTTTGAGCACGGAGCAAGAGAGGGAAAATTTGATTTTTCTTTTTCATAGGAGTCCGTGTCCAGATATCTCCAAGTTTTTAATTTAAAAAAAAAAAACTATGTTCTGATCTTCTGACAAAGTGGCTCTCTGGACCTCCGCTGGGTACAGAGAGAATGAAATATGCTGATGCTGTAGTGATTTTGTCACTCACCTTGAGGCTAGCCAGTGATAGACCCTAACAAACCCACTTAATCCTCTCTGCCTTTCGGAGAAAGTACGGAGAAATAACACAGATTTAGCAGAGCAGACATAGCTCTATAATAGAGCATCAGCATAGCTCTATTTCAAAGCAACGAATGGCGACAGTTGCTGCTGATGGGCCTGATCACTGGGCCAGCAGTGTCTCATTATCATTTCATATTCTGAACACATTTCAATACCACACTGGCATCACTCCCAAAGCCAACACTTTGAAGCTGTGTTCGCATTGTGCACAACAATAGAATGGAGTTTAATCATCAAAGAGGGTTTTGTTTCATAATCTCTTTGTCTTTAAAAAAAACAACATTGCCATTAACACTGTTTTCGAGGATTACAAAGTTTACATAGTCAAGCCACTCCAACAAAAGAAGACACCACCAAGTGTGTCCCCCTCACATCCACATCCCACATACTCAGTGGGAGGCTGCAGGGTATCGGAGGTCGGGTTCAAACTTGTCTCACTGCCTCGCTCCATGCTCTTGCCCCGCGGCGCAGGCATCACTCAGATAAACACACACCCACGCTGACACGCAGCGCTGCGCATTACAATAATACTCACACATACAGTACGTGCTCTTAAAAGCACATATTTATACATGTGATGCGCATTGCCCTTTTCTCCGTGAGACCCATGCATACACCAGTGCACATGGGTGTATCAGTGTGCTTGTACAGCTTCCAAGTAGGTTTGTAGCATCCATGCAAGTGCCAGACCCCAGCTGTGTTTACAGAAAACAAACCCCGCTGTAGTTTTCAGAGGCTATGGCCTAATTCCAGACATCTGTGTGTACTAATGCTATATCTGAATTTACACACACTTTGTACAATTCTTCTTAGCATACAAGTGTCAAGGTTCGTATGCAAGGAATTAAGAGACACCACAGGCAAAACCATTGTTTTTCATGCACCGGTAAATTTTGAGATTTTTGGTTGTTTTGCTTCCCTAACATGTCTTCTTTAAGACCAGTAGAAAGGAAATATCCAAAAGACACATTTTTATTTTAATCAAAGTTATAGATAGTGCCTCATTTGCATATTTAAACATACAATTTCAGAGCAGTTGGAATACAAATAGTATCATTGTCTTAATGTAAGTAATCAACTGGGGAGGTTTTATGTTGATATCTATTAATTAATTATTTTTACCCTCTTCATGTAGTGTCTTGCCAAATGTATGGAATTTTACAATACAGGCCGTTCTCAAAATAAGGTTTCTGTCACACTGACGGGCCAGAAATCTCCACTTCAGTAGCACAACACATCGATATTCTGAAGGTTTTTACAGAGTGGTTTCATCATTCATAGCCTGATTCATCTAATATTGTATTCTTAAAATATAGAGATAGAGATATCCAAAATTCCTTCGACTCTATTATGTCTACAAAATATAACAATCATTTTGAACCTGGCTTATCCAATGTTTAGATTTATGTTCTGGAAATGTAGGCTAATCAGAACATATTTGGTAAGATAAGGCCTCAATATACATTTTCAGAAACCTTTCTGGACAAAACATAATTTCCCTAATATAATCAACCAGGCGATTTGTTTACTATGTATTTTGCATAGATTTATTTCAGACACATTGCATTGTTAGACAAGAGTTTCCATCTCCTAACAATTGAAGTTTGCCCAGCAACAGCATTGGTCTGAGCGACATCTTTGCCATCGTGGCCAGTTGGACATGCAGGTCACATGATGTGACTGACTTTCTCCTATACACAATAATTTCATGTATAATAATGGATGCGTTATTCTATGTATTATTTATTGTGTTAAAATCATTTGAATATTTATTTGAACAGGCTAAAACAGAGAAGAGAAGAGTTATAAAGTCAACATAACTTACTCCAGTAACATTTGTGACACGGTAGTTTGTTAACATCAGCATCTGATCATACCTGACCAGGAAAGAGGCAGCGAGGCTCCTGGGGATAGGTTCGTTTTACCACTGATAAAGGAAGAACACATTATTTCTTCATGTGGAATGTACACAGACTCCCAGTCAAACAGAAGCTAGAGTGTCTTTAGTGGGCAGACTTGTAAAGTAGCGCAGTTCGGAGCTACAAAGTGCCGTGCCTCAACACACACACCTCCTTTGTCACTAAAAGTTGCAGATTGATCGATGAATGAATGTCATGAGATTATTGGTTGAAATTGGTTGCTATTATATGTTTTATTTTAGAGGAAGATAGTATGATTGTATTTTGACATAAAATATTAATTTCTTTTTTGTATTTCTTTTTTCCATAAATTGTTAAATAGGTGAAACATCATTATTTTTCATTTTTTTCAGACTAAATGTATATTTTGATTTTGATGTAAACAAACCACATACGCACTACTTTAGCAGTATTACAACAAGTTCTCCTAACTCAACGATATGTTCTTTATTGTCTTCCAAAACGACACATGAAAATGTTTTGAGACGATCAGAATGAGTGAGTCGCCCCTCACACCTGCTGCATATGACTGTTAAAGCAGGATTCATATGGTTAATGCTCAGATAAGGCACCAAAAAAACTACTGAGTTAAGCTTGGGAAACAAAGGTGGTCATAAAAAAAATGATGTTGCCTGAAAACTGGGTGTGAGGAAATCACTATTTGGGGATGCATCACAAATTTTTTTCTGTATTACTCTAATGACTTCATTTTGCTCAAGGGGGGGAAAAAAGCTATATTTAGTGTATTGTCAATAAAGGGATTTGCTGAGAAAACAGAATAAACTGAATAAGCTTACGGCGCAACTAATGTCAAAAGTTGAGTAAGCATGCAGTTTAAACAAAATGTTATATCAAAGTGGAATATTCCTTTGAGATGCTTATCAGCTTATTTTCTTGAAATGTTCCAGACTTGTGTAGGAAGGGAGATGGCAGGCTGCACGAATACCAGAATATCCAAAGGACTTTTTGTTTTACAAAATACGCCCATCTCTACAAAAACAATAAAGAATGTGGAAAAACCAAATACTTGTCTGTGATCCACTGCAGTGGCTTCAACAATTCATTTGCTGCTCCCTGACAGTACTTCAATACTATGAGGCTGTTGTATCACACAGTTAGCGAGCAGAGGGAAGGAAAATGATAGTAAAGACAGGAAAGATGTCACTTTGTTCACACTACCGCTGCCTCTCACGTTAGGGGGCAGTTCTGCATTGATTTTGTGTCAAGTGAATCACGCCCCGCTTTAATTGGATGTGTGCATTTGCAGTCCAGCAAGCTAATTGCACGAAGCCGTGGCAGCTCACGACAGGCTGCTGGGACCGGACCAGCGTGACACTCGACAGTTCCGGCCTAGTTTTACAGCCGACAAAGGCTGCAGCTCGGCGCAGAATAATCGCTTCCAGGTCGGTGGCAGAGGACCGGCCCTGTTTTATCACTGATATGTCTCTGGTGCGACAACATTGTAACGCCAATATCATCGTGGGAGGCAAGCGTTTTGGTCAATAGTCGATGTGCAAAGTCAGAAAAACATCCTTGTTAATGTCAGAAGGCTGCTGCAGGTGATAGTGAGTAAACCGATGTGGCAGGATTGATCTGTAAGTAGCCTTTTAATCCAACTACAGTTGTGTGAAAAAGTGTTTGCCCCCTTCCTGATTTCTTATTTTTTTGCATGTTTGTCACACTTAAATGTTTCAGATCATCAAACAAATTTAAATATTAGACAAAGATAACACAAGTAAACACAAAATGCAGTTTTTAAATGAAGGTTTTTATTATTAAGGGGGAAAAAAATCCAAACCTACATGGCCCTGTGTGAAAAAGTGATTGCCCCCCCCCCTGTTAAAACATAAATTAACTGTGGTTTATCAAAGTAATTGAGATCTATCAGTCTGGAAAAGGTTACAAAGCCATTTCTAAAGCTTTGGGACTCCAGCGAACCACAGTGAGAGCCATTATCCACAAATGGCGAAAACATGGAACAGTGGTGAACCTTCCCAGGAGTGGCCGGCCGACCAAAATTACCCCAAGAGCGCAGCGACGACTCATCCAAGAGGTCACAAAAGACCCCAGAACAACATCCAAAGAACTGCAGGCCTCACTTGCCTCAATTAAGGTCAGGGTTCATGACTCCACCATAAGAAAGAGACTGGGCAAAAATGGCCTGCAAGGCAGAGTTCCAAGACGAAAACCACTGCTGAGCAAAAAGAACATAAAGGCTCGTCTCAGTTTTGCCAGAAAACATCTTGATGATCCCCAAGACTTTTGGGAAAATACTCTGTGGACTGACGAGACAAAAGTTGAACTTTTTGGAAGGTGTATGTCCCATTACATCTGGCGTACAAGTAACACGGCATTTCAGAAAAGGAACATCATACCAACAGTAAAATATGGTGGTGGTAGTGTGATGGTCTGGGGCTGTTTTGCTGCTTCAGGACCTGGAAGACGTGCTTTGGTAAATGGAACCATGAATTCTGCTGTCTACCAAAAAATCCTGGAGGAGAATGTCCGGCCATCTGAAGCTGAAGCGCACTTGGGTTCTGCAGCAGGACAATGATCCAAAACACACCAGCAAGTCCACCTCTGAATGGCTTAAGAAAAACAAAATGAAGACTTTGGAGTGGCCTAGTCAAAGTCCCGACCTGAATCCGATTGAGATGCTGTGGCATGACCTTAAAAAGGCGGTTCATGCTCAAAAACCCTCCAATGTGGCTGAATTACAACAATTCTGCAAAGATGAGTGGGCCAAAATTCCTCTACAGCGCTATAAAAGACTCATTGCCAGTTATCGCAAACGCTTGATTGCAGTTGTTGCTGCTAAGGGTGGCCCAACCAGTTATTAGGTTTAGGGGGCAATCACTTTTTCACACAGGGCCATGTAGGTTTGGATTTTTTTCCCCCCTTAATAATAAAAACCTTCATTTAAAAACTGCATTTTGTGTTTACTTGTGTTATCTTTGTCTAATATTTAAATTTGTTTGATGATCTGAAACATTTAAGTGTGACAAACATGCAAAAAAATAAGAAATCAGGAAGGGGGCAAACACTTTTTCACACAACTGTATAGACACAGAACGGAATAAGCTACCTCCCATTAAAGATCAACCTAACAGCAGCTGAAAACCGTCCATTCTCTGCTCTTTTTAGCTATAATATGGTACATTTGTCTTGATGTTTGTAAACACACAGCGTTCAGCTAAAATGCTGCATATTCTACATTTAAAGCTAAAACCTTCAAGTATGGAAACTTCCACGCTCAGCGATGGTTGGTGTTTCCAGCAGTGCAACAGACTTTCAACTAGAGAGAGGAAAAGTGAAACCATGTTTTAAGCCTGGCGTTAAGTTAGTCATTAAAAGGTACCCTGCAGAGTTGTGAATGAGAAGGATCTCATTCACCTTCTCAATAAACCTAGTTATTGTATCCTTCAGACCCAACAAGCACTTGTGAAGGTGCTAGCAGAGCATGAGAAGCAGACCCACTCATTAAAACATTGCTCCATGCGGTAGCTTAGTGGTTTAAAACCTCCACAGAGCACCTTTAAGTCTCCTGTGAGGTGTGTAGAGTTGGACCGTAGCCTCTCCTTGCACAGTCCAACCCCTACCAACCTTGCCCAGCATGTTTCTCTTGGCTTTGGGAGCACACAGCTGGCATTGACAGATGCGCAACCAACATGTGAGAGAGCTCTGTGTGCTCCCTAAAGTCCATTATCTAATGCAGTACATGATATACAGGGGAGGAATACCAACAGCCTTCTGGATTTCTAACACACCTGGCATGCCATAGGAAGTCTTCATCTCCATCTCTCTTTTCTGTAGATAATGGAAATTCACTGGAGAAAAAAGAAACCAAAAAGAGGATTTATTCAACACTTTTTAAACTTTCAGTTTGTGTTGTCTCTACTGGATTGCATTATATTACGAAGTATTTGTGTTTTGTTGATTCTTTACATAATATATAAAGGGATGCATGTTTTTTTCTTGTAATGGCAGTGAGAGCCATTTCACTCGCCTCCATGTTGTTGAGTAACTGAAATGCTGTCTCAGAAACCAAAGTTTATAATCTAAAGATTTGACTCTGAGCTATTAACCACAATAAGGTAAAGCTGTGCGTTGGCTTGTGGATTTTTACTGAAGACAGGTGGTTAAATAGGAAAACATGTAAAAACAAAAATGGTGGGTAAGGGGAGTCTCAGTGACAAGTGTGATGAATAGGAAGATAGATGAAAAGATAAACAGAGCACAAAGAAGATGAAAAATGGTAAGGACGTTCCTTTTCTTTTTAATTTAATGGCAAGGAATGGCCTGCCATCTTTAGTGATAATGTTGGCAGCGCGTGCTATTAAAATGTAAAAATATACCAAACAGTGTCCTTTGCCGTCTACCTGGGGGTTTGAGCTGGAGAATCAGGCTTCCACATCACTTCCCCACAGCACTGACAGCAAACGGTGAGGCAGCGTTGTGAGTGCCGCTCAGTCACAGGGGACTAGTGGTACCGCTATACATGCCAGCGTGCCGTTCTATCCTTGCGCTCTAAAAATAAGATGTTAAACCCTTGGAAAAAGCCGCCTCCCATCTCACTTGGTTTGCTAAGTCGTCTCAACAGGGAAGACTCTAAGAGATTCCATCTATCCCATCAGCTCCGGCGCAACTCTTCTCTATCCAACAAGCACTCGGGAGGCAACTGTCAGAATCCAAAAAAAACCGGTGTTACACATTGAAATTATTACCCTCTGTAGAGTTTCACATCAGTCAGCGCGGAAGGTGGTGTGCAGAAAATACATCTTTTCATGAAGGAAGGTTTCTGATCAAAGAGCTCAAAATATTTCGGGATGGCTGTGATGCCATAGATTTGTAAACCCAAACCAAAAAAGAACGCAGAGATTCCTGTCAATACAGCAGGTGGAAAAATACAAAAAAAAACAGATTGAGCTCTCTTTGGTGGGTAACAAAACATTTTCAGGCCCACCAAGGCGATCTTTAGTTGCAGAACAACTTTTATGACCCATACTTTAAGTATGTAAAGCCTACACAGGCCGTTGTTGTAGTTCAAAGTGACAAGAGTGCCAACCCAGTCTTTGCACTTCTGACTGTCAACACAGAGAACTGAGCAAAAATGGAACCCACCTCTGCTTCCTGTCCGTTCTTCTTAAGTGTCCTCTGTAGCCCCATCACAGTCAATTAAATTCAAGCTTGTCAGATCAAACAGGTTTTCTCTGCCTTCCACACACCCACACCCACACCCACACTCCCACACACCCACCCACACCCACACACACACACACACACGCCCGGAAGTGAGGGGGTGTCTTTAATTCATGGGGAGGAGAAAAAAAGCTGACATTTGCGGACAAGCGTTGGTTCTGCCCAGGGATGCTGCGAGGCATACGCACACTGTCCAGTGCACTCAATTAACGACATGCTCCGTGAAAGCCTTTGATCTGCTTTCATATGATGTGGACATGGCTCAGCATTTATTGTAGAACTCCTACAGAGGCACATACATACATACACACACATACATACCACCCACGAACACTAGAACACAATGCTCACTTTCGAGCACACGGTCCTGTACTCAAAAGATAGAAATATACTGATGCTGTTGATATGCAACATCTATTTTATTGCTAAATGACATAACTGTTCCACTACTACTGTTTCTAGTGTGTACGTGTAATCCTCTTTCCAAGACTCCATGGCGCACAGAAGTTGCTCACCATTTTCTTTGATTTATAGTTGCACTCGTGTTTTCTTTACTTACTTTTTTTCAGCAGAGTGTATTGTCTATGAATTGCCGAGCTGCTGGTTTGATCCCCGGAGTGTTCTCTCAATTGTTGTTTCTAAGGTTAAAAATTAATTTTAAACCTCTATAAAGTGGGAAGGATTCTGAAGTGCAAATGCACAGCATGATGAAAACAATAGAAAATGCATTCAAAGTAGCCTGTGTGCATATAATTGCCTCAAAAAGTGGCACAGTAATATCCATAATATAATTACAATCTAATATCACTCATAATGTGCAGATTTACATAAGCCATACCTAATTTGATATTAATTATTCAAACCGTTGTATATACCTTCCATACATATGTAGTCATTATTAGCGCTCGTTTTTTTAAGATTTTCCATTATTATGAAATATAAAGATACCAGAAATGTGTATATTGTCATATACACATACACAAAATTTGACCCATCCCTGTATATAGGGAGCAGTGGGCTGCCAATGATAGGCTCCTGGGGAGCCGGGGGTTCAGCGTCTTGCTCAGGTACACTTCGACACGTGGCACGTCCCAGTCGAGGATCGAACCGTTGACCCTGCGGCTAAACAACCCTCTTGACCAAACAACCCTCTTAACCCAGTGAGCCACTGAATGAAGATTTGTATCCAATACCTGACGATCTTGTTTGGCCTTGTACATTCCCACAGAAGAATACACGAGACACGGAGGGGTTTTCTGTGGGAAGGTCTGGGAACAGTCAGTGTGTATAGAAAACCCTGATCACTCGCTTCACTTCCTTCTTTTTGCTCTTTACTAGAGTTTCACCACTTAACTGACAGTTTAACACAGGCAAACACATGCACCTCAATATTTAAGTCTACGGAGAGTGATTTCTGTAACCCCCAGCATTATATTACCGTAGCAGTGGTGAAATGAAAAACCTAAATACATTTTTAATTGCTGTACATGATTCATCTGTTACACTGACATGGCCGGTAGATGATATCAGCGGACAGTGAAAGGTTTAATAAAAACATGATTGCTTAAAATCTTTCTTTTGATATCCGGTTAGATCCAATCCTAACTGTGTTATAATATGGCTTTCTTAAATTAGTAAACAAAATGTAATTTATTAGTAATCAATCAAACAACAGCTTAAAAAACAGCTGTGAGTTATCTTGAAGGAACAGGCAAAACTCAAATGTATTTTAAGGAAGCGAGAATTTGACTTTGGCACATTGTTCAAGGAAAAAAAAAAGGCAGTTGCAGAAACCATCCATCCACAAATGTGTATTTATTTACCATCAAATATTTCATCCTATTAGACATTTTATGTGAAGTTCACACAATTAGCATATGAACGAACTCTTGAGTTATGGACAAAAAATGTTTTGACCACCAATATCTAATCAGGTCATCCTTAAGTGAAAGTGGAAGTTTATGGCAGATGAAATGAGATTCCCTTCAGGCGTTCCCGAGCGCGTTCCAGAGAACGGGACGGACAGAAGGACGGACGCACGGACGGACAACCCAGGATGGTTCTGGGGTTGTCTTTATTTTCTCCCAAAGCCCATAGGTCAATGCACGCACACACAGTGACACACCATGGTGACATCAAGGGACACTTCACTTTACAGCCATAATCAGCCCACTAATGACAGAGCTCAGGTCAAATGTCTTCCTGCATCCTCACGCAGCACTTAGCATTTTGTCAGCACATGTCACAGAAACATACATTTAACACGACAGAGGCCTCCAACGAGGAGGTGAAAGGTTTCATCTCTGCCACTCAAAACTCCAAATGTGCCCTGTTTAAGATGCATGAGGTCAAGAGGGAATGGTATGCGTTACTCGTGATGCTAATTTTTATCCGACACATCACCCCTTAAAAAGGTTGAAAAGGGCTAAAAAAAGAAACTATACAGCTGTATTTTATTTCCAGTCATGAGCCGCAGCTTATGTACAGCATGTTACTTATTATTCCTCTCTCAGAAGGGGGAACAATGTGTAAACAGTGAGTGAAGAGCGCTCCTGTATTCCCACTGTACAAAAATGAGAGTCCTCAGTTCTCCTCATGGGCCTTTCATAAAAACACTTTGCGCCAACTTCAGAGGCACCCACCCCTCCTCTACCTATTTCATGGACTCTTGACATCAGAAATACAAGGATTAACTTGTTTTCCCCCTAAAGCAAGTGGAAATTTTCAGAAAAACAAAAACATAACCTCTGCTCAGTTTCCTGTGACAAATAAAGTGCGTTATTATACATGGGAACTTTTCTTTAAGCCCACTGCTTACCAATTCATCGGAATTATTTGTCCATGTTGCGAGGCTTGCTTAGTTAGTAGTTGTGTGTCGTGAATGTGACAGCAAGTTATTTCTAAGCATGCTGGCAAAAGTCTGTTTTTTTTTGTAATTCAGTGAAAAATTTGGCTTCAATATTTGCAACATGGTTACTTAGGTTTGTTTACAAAAGAAATAGCATTATTGTGTGAAGCAAAAGCTGGAATCCGCTACAACTTGCAGACATTAACATGGTGAGGATATGCATGTCTTTAATGTTTTTAAGCTAAACTTACCGCATATTGTACTTTAACATTAAGAGACGCATGTTCATCATAATGACGGACAATGTACTGCATGCAGATAATGAAATATATCTCAGCAGAGTAATGCATTTGCTGATTTTGATAACTTAAGTAAATAGTGATTGTAAAGCTACTGTACTGGATGAATAAAATGAGAATGGCTGTAGTGGAATAGTCTTTTTGGTGAGTAAGGTTACTCATGAGTAAAATGAACCGGGAGTGTCTAAGTGGCAGCCATGATAAGAGCTGGTGGAATCCTCTAAAAGCTAAAGAACGGTGCTTCATTGCTTCCTTTCTTATCTCCTTCAGCATAGGGTACACTGGATCCTTTACCCACAATTCTTTGTGACAGCAACATTAAAGCAACACACCATTTTTCATCTCGCATAGATTAAACAATTATTTTTCATTTAGTCATATACTAATTGTAGTTTATGTTTATCAATATGAGTGGATAGTGATAATTTAATTTCACTTTATTTTCACTAGTTTATTTTGACCTGTAAAAATGATTAAACATCAATAAAATTAGCAGTTATTACAACAAAATGTCAATAAACAAATACTCAAAATAACATTAACATAAATAATTATTACATGTGCTAAAAGGAGTAGAAAGAAATATACACTTATGGTCTTACACCTCAAAACTCAAACAATCAGCTCAATATTTATCATATAAACTGGTAGCTTATATTCCTTTTTTGAATTCAGTTCCAACATTGCAAATGAGGTAATATTTTTCACCGCGTTAAGATAATCTTCTGTTAGTCCCACGGCTGGGAAATTTACAGTGTAACACCAGCAAAGACACCTCAATAACAGGAAGCAACAGTTAAACAAATCATGATAGGCCTTCTGATAATTAAACGGTATAAGCTAAATATAACAAGTACACAGACTGAACAGTTGAATTCACATTATTGCACATTGGAAGGACCTGCGCCATCTCTCCTTCACACAACGCAGGTGCAGCCTGTCACTTGAGGAGCTGTTTATTTCACCTGCATGGTAACAAAGCAGAATAAGGTGTGCTTTTTGTTATTTATCTTCGGAACGTTGTAGTTTTACCACAGCAGATCCTGGTCAATAACATCCATCTTAACATAATAATTATGTGGTCTAGTGTAACACATCCTTATGAATTCTCCTTCACATCTTTCCTTGACCTCAAGATGTTTTCCCACGAGGTCAAGGAAAAGTGGTTAGGAAAAGACATTAGGACCTAATTTTTTTCACCGCAGCTTTTGTGTAATATGAATGAGTTACTTTGGGCAGTGAACCCAGTTTATTGTTTTGGTTCTCTGGACCATAACATTGTTTTAATTAGAAGCAGCCGGCATTTCTTTTTTTCACAAAAAACAAATCACGAAAAAAAAAAAACACTGCACGGTACCAGCCCGACACATAACAGAAGACGATGGTAGCAACTCGTTGTTAAATATAGCTGAGCATTTAACAACTAAAGAGACATTTCCCTAAGCTAAAAGGAGAACGGCAATTGGTCAAGAGAAAAACACAACTCCAAAAGAACACAACAGCCATATCAACTTAAAAAGTGATATGTCAACCTTGTTTGGGCTTCTCCCTAGTGGAAAAAAAATCTATTTTAAGGCAGGCCTACATAAAATATGAATTCCTAGAATAAATAGCCCCACAATAAAAAGATGAAAAATAAAGAGACCTCAGTGGTCTTGGGTTCTGTTAAGCTCTCACTTTGGAGACACTGCCCGGGGCACCAGACGAACAGAGACATTTAATCAATCCACATAATGCGCATGAACACTACATGTTTATTGTATCCTCCTCTGCCATATACACACAAACACCAAAGTCACTGAAGAATGCCACAAAATAATCAAGGGCTGCAATAATTAAGGGGCAGTTTGGCAGAGCTTTTCTAATCCTGTGCAAAAAAATGATTTGGGTTAATGAGGGAGCGTTAACCGTATCAACATAGAGGCAGTGAATCCAGGCGCCAAGTGGCTGCGAATAAGCACAGCCTGGAGCCCATTGTCCCATTGATCAGTAGGGTTTGTTCAGGGTCACTGTGTGGGGCTGCATCATGAGTAGAGGTTGCCCTCCATATTGGCTTTATAATCAAATAGAAAGCAGACGAATGACAGTGCATTTCAGGGTTTAAGTCAAGTTAAATCACAGTAGCTCTGGTTTTGTGAAGACATCAACAAAGGAAGATGTAATGCTCAAATAGACATTTTTTCTGTCTATTCAATGTTTAAAAAGAACCTCATATGTTTTCGTCTTGCTCTCATCATTCAGCCACAGTCAGAATTGCCTCTGCTCTTCTTGTGTCTTGGCAGAGACATTTCTTTATTCAAACCTAATGACCCATAATACATTTTAACCCAATCACTCCATTTCTACTTAGCCCATAGTCCAATGAAAAGCCTTTTCAAGTCATAATCAATTTTAGCTGAATCAATAACTCCTGGTAGCAGAGAGAACACGGGGGCTTCGCTCTCCCTGACTTGTCATCCTGACGGTTTGCTCCATCTGTCACTGTTGTCTGTTATCGGCCAAGCTCTGTTATCTGCTGCTTGATGTTATCTCGTCGACAAGTACACAGCCACACACGCGCGCACAACATGCGCAATTATGTCAGCACCGTGCTCCGTCGCATCTGTCTTTCAAGACAAAATTCCCCCTCAACATGCTGAATTGAATTGCCACATTGGACACTGCTTGCTTTTTATAAACCCACTCCACAGCACACAAGATACTCTTTTTTTTTTTCTAAAATCAACATTCCCTGCAAACCAATAAAATATGTGATTAAATCACATCTACACATGTTGACATATGACCACATTTCCATGGCAAATACAAAATATGTTTGCTTTTCCCTCTCATTGAGCAGCGCAGCCTTACAGCTGGAGGTTTAGCTTCTCGTGTCATTTGTTCCTGATACTCCGACTGGCAGCTGAAGATAATTGAAATTGTGTCATTAAACAATTTAGAAATTTGTGGGAAAGGAGTTTGTTTATCACATTTACCGCTGCAGTATTTCAGTGACAGATAATGAGGGTTTTGGGCCAGAGTATGAGTTAATGCAGGCTGCGAGTGTTTCACAGAAATAATTGCGTTTGCCTGCATATGCATGAAGCTTCTAGGAGAGAAGGAGCTATTCCAATCCTCGCTTTATAAGATACAGAACGTACACAGCCTCTGGTGCTTTTAGTGGAGACGCGGACACAAACACTTCTTCACCAACGACCATAAAAGCCTCCCTCATGTTGTTTAAACTGAAGTCTGAAAAGCATAAAGCGATATTATCTTAATAAACATTTATTTCTGATAATGGGTGCGGTTGCAATACATTATGTGGCGTCTGTGCTCACTGGTAAATTGTTTTCAGTGTGATTTATACAAATAACACATCATTACAAGTAAAGCTAGCTCTGGGGTTGCTCCATGAGATGACACAGCATGAAACCAGTTTAATGTGAAGCAGCACTGCGGTTGGAACAGCTTGTTGACCAATGATATCGTTTGCGCAGTTTGACTGAACCTGAAAATAAAAGTCCACTCCCCGCGAGCTCTCTTTAGCGGCATTTTCCAGAAGAAACTGTCATGTGGCTAGGTGAAGAAGTTGACGTCCCTGCAGGCTCAGAGCGCCATCATTAAGGATTAGACAGGCTGACAGATATGTCAATATCTGTGAGGCCATTTTCTATGGCATGTGGGGTTTCCATTTATCCTGAAAGCGGCAATATCAGCCCCAAAAGACAAGTCTTCAGTGAAAGCTTCGTATCGCTGAGAGATGCACCGACCGATTTGTCAAATCAGATTCTGAGTATTTTTTTCTGCAAGTAACTGGTTCCCTGGACTTTTGGACCTTTGTGTGACACTTTTTTTTTTTTTTACCAACCATACTAATAGACTACTCTTCAGTACATATGGTGAGGGGACAGTTTAGTAGCTACCTGTACAATGTAATGCATTTTCTGAAATAAATCCTTTATCAAGCTTCTCAGATTTTCTTTCTGGACACTATAAGGAGGGTATTAACTCAACTCCGTTGTAATTGTTAAGGATGTACTCTGTACTGGCGTTGTCCCTGTAAGACTCTGCTTTCCATTTTTTCTTTTATTTTTAAACAGCTCTTCAAATCACAAGAAAACATTTGTTTTTGGTGGGTGAATGGGATTCTGTTTGTGGTGCTCCAAAAAAAATGATAAACTCTGTCTCTCTCCAAAAACAATGCCCGGGTTACTCTGGTTTATCTACAGACCTCGCTGTGAACTGTTTATATTGAGACTAGTTTCTCCTGAAAACATAACTGTTCCCAGCAAAGTATGTAGACACACAAACAATAAATGCCTGCTTACTGTTTATCTCCAAATTTGCCTTGAAGCAAATCTATGTAATATTTTGAAAAAAAAAAAAAAAAAAAAAAAAAAGATGCAAATGTTTCCTTTTACAAATACAGAGTGGAATTCATAAATAATTAAAAACACACCCAGTAGCTTATGGTGGCTAATGTTAGCAAGATATCATTGTCACTGACTTTTCTATGCCACAGGTGAACATTTCAATGGATTTATCACACAAATACAACAAGAAGTAAACACAACGTACCTCACTGGCAGCCATGTTTACAGCAGATATTTTTAAGCAAGAAAAGCACAGGTACGAGTAATAACATTAACAATGGCTCAGTTCCATTAACCATCTCGGTAAGCGGGTCGAATGAGCCGGCATGTACAACACCAAGACCCTGGAAGAGGCACACCTCAAATATGAATTCATTATTAGTCACACCTGTGTCTAAATGTCTGCTATGAAAGAGATCTGTTTCTTCCCGCTATCAGGTTGTCTGATGGTGGTGATGTCTTTAAAGAGTAAACGACAGTAAAACCAGGATGAGAAGCAGTGCTTCGCTGACCTCTTTCAAGACTGTTCAACCGTCCTGGAGGAGGCTGTTCACATGTATGAGGATTTGATGCTTGGGGGGGGGGGGGGTACACCTGTACACCACTGCATGAAGGTGAGACGTTAAACAACCTAAGCACGATTTTTATGGGGTGTTAAGTATCTCTTTAAAAGTTTCTCAATCCGGAAAACAACTTGAGGACGGCTGAGCCGGCGGCTAGAAGCTAACGATGCTATTAGCACAAACAATCAACATAAGGTGCAGAGTTAACGACTTTTCAGTAAGTAACATCCAATCACTGAAATGCACTGTCGAAACCTTAAATGAATTCACATTTGAATTTTGAGTCAAATTTGGCAGCTTTGGCAGTGTGTTCCGTTCACAAATTCAACAATGACGGAGTTTGTGTTCCCTACTACTCTGATTCATGCATCTGACTAGCTTCTTTCTATGCCAACAGCAGGCTAGCACTATTGGTATTGTAGTATTTACAGCCATGCCAATCAAGAAATTGGGGATATTATTACAAAATACTGTATCATCTCCCAAACTGAAAACTATATTATGTCCTTTCTGTTTCTTATTGCTACCAGAAAATGTGTTGTATTTCATACTCGTGTACTACACCGTCTATTCACAATAGAATAAACCATCTCACAGAATCCCCAATGATTGATGCATTGCTCCCGGTGACACCAGATCCCGGGCTTACTTCTTTATCGGGATAACTCAGAGTATCGAGCATGGCAGGGGACAACAGCCGGCCCTCTGTCTTGATACGCAGTGTAAACCGCAGTCTTAAGGGGTTGTTGTCGATTCCAGAACTGACAGGCATGAAAGAAGGGATTTAGATGTTGACCCAAACATCTCTCCACCTGGCTTTGAAGCCTGCAAGTAAGGCCTGGTATCACACTGTCCCACCACCTTGCTTTGTGCTGTAAAGCTTCCAGCACAGCTCGCCGCCAAAGGCATATCCTCGGGTTCCACCGTGACACACTTTCCTGCAGCTCATCTACCCGCGTTACGTTTCCTGTGTGCTTCAACGGTGCAGCTGCTGATAGGACAAACAGGCCAAATACTTCCCAAACACACAGACCATTAAATTCACCCCTGCGGCTACCTCACCACCAAAAACTTCAAACAGCGGCCAGGCAACACACAGGTCACTGCTTGACCAAATCAGGATGTCAATTCAGCAAAAACAATGGGTGCTAGTTCGGGCTACCACTGGCTCCAGGAAACATTCCCACCCACACAGCAGCGTTATCTCTCCCACGACAGACATGCATGCATGGCCTGGGGCTCCTCAGAAGACACACAGTTGGCATTGGACCTTCTTTGTTTAATTATAGCTCTTCAGAATAATGCTGCACATTACCTTAATTTTCCCTCACTAATGATTGTCATAAAGCATCCCTCAGCTTCTCCCTCTACCCCTGCTTTCGGTTTGTTGATTTTATTACTCAAACACAAGGCACAATGGTTTGTAAGTGGAACGATAGCTGCAGGGCTTCTGCTGAAGTAAAGCCATGGACTTGGCAAGGTAACAGCGGAGGCACCTTGACAGCTAAATTGTGTTTGTGGCAGAATATCTTCTCTTTTTCCATGACGATAATGTGATTGTCGGTTAGAGGGAGAAGACCTCCATTATTTAAAAGTCCCACTCCAGAAAACAGTCACTGGTGTTGCCAAGGCTTTCCCACTACCGGCTTGGTTTGTTGTGTTGGTTTTAAGCAAGTGTTGAACTTTCAAATACTTTAAATCAGATATGATATGCAAAGAGCAACGCACACAAACAGTGGAAATAGTTCAGAAGAGGATTTCTTTTTTCATTTAACTTCAACCGTCAATCATCAGCGGCATTTCTTTTTCCATTACATTCACATGAATGACTAAAGGGGTTCTCCAGATTCAGTCTCGTCTTTAAGGGTTCTGTAAAAAGATGTCAAAATATCATCTCCAGCAGGAAGTGTGCAAAGCTGCCTGTGCAGGCACTCTGTCAGCTCCTGAGGCAGCACAGTCGCTCTCTCCGACTTAACCTTTTTTTCATCTTGTTCCAGAAACAGGAGGCTTCCACAGACAGTAAGTAAATATAAGCCAATTGCTTTTCACTTTGGTAGGAGGGGGCAACTCAAAAGGGTTTGCGTAAATGGAGTTCTGTGCAGACGCGGTAGAAAAATGACTCTGTCACTGCGGTGCATGACCCAGAGCATCAAAGGGGCTGGTCTACTGAGACGTATTGCAGCAGGGCCTGAGGCTACGGCCTTCCCCTCAAGGGGTGACTCCTCTCCCGGCCCGGCCTACTTGACATGGAGATATAATCTGTATCCCGGGGAGAAACAGAGGAGCAAGCAAATTTTGTTTTCCCCAATAAGACCTTGGCATAAAGTCAAACAAACATGTTTGAATGCATGAGTTCCACTTGGACACCCATTGCACTGAGGAGATAATGTGCAGGCGCTCGCTGAAGACACACATTTTGAGGTTACACAGGATAACAAAGTAAAAGGGAAAAAAAAGAAATGCTAGAAAAGTGAATTAGCGCACTGAGGGATACTGTAAACTTAGAAACCTTGTGGAGTGCACAGAGAGGGAAAACGAGGCACAGAGGACCGGAGTCTGAACTTGCACAGTTCTGGCTTTCTGCTGCCGAGGTGTCCCGGGGGCAAGAACACAAACGGACGTAGTACAGGTCAACCACTCGAGCCTTTAGGGAACGCCCCCAGCATTTCTTAGCAATTAAAGCCCCAATGCAAGAGAGAGAGAGAAAATAGCAAGAAGGGAGGGAAATAGAGGCACAGAAGCAGCACAGGGCCCCGTTACATAACTAAAACGCCTGTCCAAATCCCACACCACAGGGACTATTAAAAATGTCTCAGTATAGAGGCTGGAAAGGAGAGCAAAGCAGTGTGGTGTAAAAGTGGACAGGCAGGGAATGAAGGAGAGGAAGTGGATGGAGTGATGATGAACAAGAATCCAAGAACTGAACAGTATCAGCATCACAATGAATGACTATTTATAATGCTCTCAGTTCATTCAGGGAGACAGAATTGTTGCCACAGGGGGAAAAAAAAAAAATGGACACATTTGATATTTTTCAGTCTGGCGATGACAGTCTCGCACCTCGTGCCATCTAATCATTTTTTATCTTGACACTTCAATGAACTCGGAGATGATACTACTCTTCAGTGTTCACTGATGAGCAGCGCGTATTCAAAGCAATGGGTCATCCAATTAATGTGAAACCTAGACAAGGTCATCCACACCTGTACATACAGAATGAAGACCCCGCGGATCTCAAAGCATGGGGGGTGTCAGTTCCTTTGTGGGGTTTACAAAAGCGCAACATGAAACTTCAAAGTTATTTTGATATCGGAAACCATACATGGAATAGTAATTTCAGTGACGTGCAAAACCTTTGATGTTTTTTTTTTCCCCCCCTCCCTTCTTCAATATAATGAATAATCTGAAAAATATTCCACCGGCACCGTTCAAACACCCCTGTGGTGCTGATTCTGTTCCTTCAAGAGAAACCTGTCCGCTACACGACAAACCCCCACCATCTTCTTTGAGGTAACGTGAGCAAATTACTCAGTTTGGCCAAGATAATCATAAACATCTACACTGCTATATTACTAGTATATACTATATATATATATATATATACTAAATTGTATATTATTTTCCCTTTCAGAAAGAAAAATCACTGTGTTATGTTATTTAGGGAACATTGCAGTGTTTTTGCCAATATTTGAACATGAACAAAAAGGTTGTATTGCAGATAGACATTGTGCAGAGAGTGGACATAAGCGCTCCACTGAAACACCAGAAACACCAGCAAAGCCAAAGTAAAGTCAAAATGCTTCCAAAGAGTTGTGCTCACAATCTCTACAAGGATGCTGGTGAGAATGAAATCTTCCTAACCTTTGACTCCAGAACTGAAAAAAGAATTACAAAATGACAATTCGGTCTAATTATCAGGTAATAGAATGGAGACACTATCTGCCTATTCATTGGACTGAACAGAGAATAAGAAGCTAGCTGTGCTCTGTTTAAACAAAAGACCTTTACTATAATGTGTTGAAGCTTAAACTGCTGTTACATCCAACCTCATTCTTTCCAACAGCGCTGTTTGAGGTAAACTAGACTGAGAGCCAACTTCATACCACCTCGGTACATGAATGAGCTCCTCTCACGCACATGGTCAAGATAAAGGTTACTGAATGCTGAATTGCAGCAGGACAGAATTTAAACAAGTTGAATAAATAAAGAGAGGCCCGCATGCATTTCAGTGGAGGGTTGATGGCACAAAGTCAGACAAGAGTAAGTGCCTGGTTTTGAAATCAAATGATATAACACCAGAGATCAAATCAGTATCATCCTCGGCCCTAAAATATCAAACCACCTCGTCCACCTTTCATGCCGTTACCCGTTTAGTGTAAAGGAGAAATTTACAGCGACTAAAAGTATATAATCTTTGGAGATTGCTGCTGCTTTTACCTTGAGAATTGTACAAAGCAACTTTCTCCTTAGTCTGACTTTTCACAGAGAATAGTTGCAAGGCAGAAACAAAACACAAAGCTGAAAATGAATCATTGAAATTGAATCGGAGTAAAGTGTGTTTTTCGGGACGTCTAGCCCCGACAATGACAAGGAGACACTGCAGAGAAAATAACAACACAAACTCACTACATGACCTTATAATCTAGTGCTTGAGAAGACAAATGGAACTTTATCTGTTGCCAAATCCAATTAAAGTGGAAACAGGATAGGCGCCCGAGACACATTTGTCCCTACAGATTCAATCTGAACTGCTTTTCAGTAGCAACAATGGATTATTACTTTATTTGATTGCAGCAATTATTGTAACGATCAGCTTTCCACCTGCCAGACATTTTCACTGTCGGTGCAATTTTCCACACCCCATCTGAAGAAAGAGCACAGATCCTGAGCCAGAAACACTTATTTTCTCTTTCACCTGCACAGCTCTCAGTGAGGCCAGTCGGAGGGAAAAAAAAAGAAAAGCTTTGCTGCATCCGCATTATCAGTTTGGTCAACAGGTGCCTAGACGAGACTAGGCTAGACTGTCTCTGGATGCTCAAACACAAACAAACAAGGTCTTGCACCTGTCCCTTTTTGAACACATAAGCAAATACCCCTGGCCCAGGAAAGGGGAGCCATGAATCTTTAGAAATACACAAACTGCTTACGCCCATTCATTACAGCAGTACCCTAGGGGTCCCCCTCCTGCCCATTTGTCTCCATGGTGTCAGGGCCGCGGGCTTTCCTACGCTCAGCACGGCATAAAGTCTCACCTTGCCGGCCTCCACAGGTCCAAAGGAGAAACACCAGTAATAAAGCTAAACCACCAGCAGACTGGCCAAGGCCTCGGCTAAAGCACTGCCGACTGCCTGTGAGCACAATAAGTCAATTGTTGGCATATATGCTCCTTTAAAAAAAGACCCTGCAGTGCGTGAATACTAATCTTGAAAAGATGGAAGGATGGCGGACGTGTAAACTTACTAACGATATTTTCTCACGCTGATACGGCAAAACAGATGAGCACACCAACATAGAAGCCAACGGCTCGACAGTGTGGCATCTGTTGACACCACAGCAGCAATGCAAGTCTAGAGCAGCTTAAAGGGCAACATGCATTCTCTCTTCAGAGAGGAGATTAAGGAGAGTTTTCTTGATTAATCTGGCATAGCATAGGCAGTGATGTTGAGATTAAATTCAACATTTTACATATTTAATATTCCAGAACTGAAGTTTCACCAAACATACCGACACACAGAATCTGTGAACGCCTCCTTAAATGAACCTAAATTGCACTAGTATTGCCAACATCCATCCGTCTGGTCAAATGTCATGTAATAGATAAAGATTCATTGTAAGTGCAGTTGAACCCCATTATTGAATCCTCGTTTATTGTTGGGCCCCTATTGACCCCCCACCCACGTCACACTTTGAGTGCACTTGATACTCGGAGCTACAGAAAAGCACAAAGACCCAGAACCCAAATCATTACCTCTATGTTACACTAATGTTAACAGGTTTTCAGTATGTCAGGTAGTTTCAGCACGACTGCAGAATTAGCTTGCAGTGGGTTCGGTATTCAAGTTCCGACCAGTCTTGTGGATGCATGGAGGCCCTTGAATCACTCTTTGCCAGATCCTTCACGTGTCATCACCTCACCTTGGGAGACCCTACTGAGGAGCAGTTGCCCTGACAACACAGCACCGCCGAAATGAGGGGAAATCTGAAATTGAATAAAAACCTTGAAGATGAAGTTGAACAGACGGAGTGTACGAGACTGCAAATGCGTACCCCAAATAAAGAGATGTTCAAGGACTCAGCGTGACAACGACATCCATATTTAATTGCCTAGTCATCATTCACGGGGTTGTCAGATTTTGAGTTATCATGAAGCGCTTGATGGCAAAGAAACTGTCAAAACTAGTTACCAACCAGAAAAAGGACTAAAAACAATAAAGCAAACTCATTTTTTAAGTGTCACACTGAGCAAGAACATAATGCACGTTAACTGTGTTACACAACGACAAACAAGTTCAGCGTCGAACAATATTCAGCCCGCCTCCAAAGAACCCTGACAGACAGGAGCAACTCTGCTTGGATTAAAACAATTTAAGTAAAGACTGTTTACCATCAAAAATGTAAATACAGATAAATATTGTAGTGCAATTATCTGTTAAATACTGACATTTTTAGTTGTGATTATTTTTGGTCAAAACTTATCAAAAGGGCTCGTCGTGAGTTGATATTTTCAGTTTGTAAATGATGGGATGTAAGCAAACCCATGACCCCAGCAAAGGTCCTTTAACAGACTATAATCACAGCTAATTTTGAGCATGTTGCGTGACACTTCCATTCAGCCATGTTAAGACAGCACGAGCAAACAAGCGTAATGCCGAGCAGCTATCAGACAATCTCATTCTAGGCAAGTGCAAACTCAATTATACACGCATTATAATCCAATTTCTCACTTAACTAGAACTGTGTAATCAGCTTAATCAAAAAAACAGGTGTGAAAATTTAATTATCAAGTGACTCCAATCCAGTTGAAGCTTGATCAATAGCTTTCCTGTTTCAAATAGGTTACGGGATGTCAGATGCAAGAAAATAACTCGCTAGACCCGAACCCTGGGGAAATCGCGAGATGAACCTGGCAGAAGTACCTTTCTCACCGCCGTGCTGCGTGCCTCACGAAATGAAACGCTTCAGTTCAGATGGCTAAAGAGCCACCAGGTCCTGTGGGACCGTTTTCTGCTGTTGCTGTATATTGACTGGGAGTTTGAGGCAGGAATGGGGAGCGGCATCATCGGCAACCTTTGACACTCCCTGCCTCAATAACCGACTTGTGGCAACATCTAAAGCGTTAGCTGTACAAGATGAGAGGGGGGGGGGGGGGAAGATATCACAGGCAAACCCGCATCACTATCTCCAAGCAGGGCTGACAAAATCAAATAAAGTAAAACGCACCGTTCCTTACCATTTACACAGGTTTAATCCATCCCGGCACACTACAGGCAACAGATGCAGCGCTCAGCAGAAACGAGATGTTATCGCATGAAAGATGGGGCGGCGCAGACTTACCGATGTTCTGCTTTAATACGACATGAAAGTCAGGTTTGCAGGAGAGTCTGTTGCACACCTGAGCAAAAATCCGAGGAGATAAGAGGGGCATTGTGTGCCAGTCTTTGAATAAATCCACTAAACATGGTACAACTCTAAAAAAAAATAGAATTGTCTACATATTTTGGTTAGCTTTAGGATCAGGTGCTGAAATAGATAGTAATAGTTTACACGTTACTGTTATGTACTTCCATTAATACAACAGACTTCTGACAGGGAAACCAGTATGCATCGTAAAACAACAGACAACTTGATTACAAACATATTTATTCTCACAACTATCACAAAAAAAAAACAATTACAGAACAGACAGTTAAAGGCATTGGAAATGTAAAAAAAAACAAAAAAAAACAACAACTTGTTTCTACTTAAATAGACTACAGTACATCCCCCTCTAGGTCTGCACTGTTCATGTGTGTATGTGCTTATGTTCGCAAGTTGTGTGAGGGACGAGGCACAAAAGAGTGGGAGAGTAAGCGGTCTTATCAGGCATGTGCAGGTCCAGCCTCGCTGTTTTGAGTGCGCGTCAGAAAGTGAAAAGAGTGCGAGCTACTGTGCTGGTCTCCTGCTTAAAGCAGCCACCGGCCCCACACGGCCAGGCAGAGAACAACTGGCTGACTTAAGACAGACACAGTTGTGATTTATTTTGTCACTTACTGACCCACTCTCCGCTCTGCTCTGCTTCCCCAAATAACAAAAAGAAAGAAAACATGTCCGTTATTGTTCACCAACAAAACAAAAAAAAAAAAAAAAAAAAAGTCGGGCCACCAATCATTTGCCAAAGGAAGAGTGAACGGTCACAAGTACTTTAAGGACAATTCATTCACAGGGAAGTAAAGAGAAAAAAACTAAATATAATTGCTTTGTGAGCAAAACTTTGTCACACATTTAGAGCTGACGTTGACTATACAGGAACAAAAGGAAACTTGCAAAAGCAATAATAATACTCTGCATAGATGGTAAGTTCCTACTGAGCAGCCAGTTTCCTTATGTTGATGATCAGCCTCTTGCTGTAGTCCTTATGGTCAACGGGCTTCACATCCATCACGGTGGCCTTGATCCTGGATTCATCCTGTCAGACAGTTAGAAAACTCGTTTAGATGACACGTGACATCACACTGTGTCGTTAAGGTAGTTAAAGGAAGGAAGCACACACTATTTCTTTTCACTGTACACATAATCAGATTCCTGTTGACGTGTGATGTTTATACAGTTGGTTTTTTCCCCCCCAACAAAAATCCATATTGTGTGTAATGTCAACTTGTACGAGTCTGCGTGGAGTTGACATAGATAAGACCCGACGGTACATTACACATGCTGACAGACTATCTATCCAAGACAGATTTTATCGGTTGAGATGGCTTCTCGAAAATATTATATTCTACAGAATTTAACGCAGGAAAAGGCGCTTGGGTAATTTAGATTTGGTGTCGTCTCAGTTTGCCCAGCAGAGCACACGTTGACTTACAATACTGTGGCAAGCTCTCATCGAGGATAACCATATAATGTCCTTCAATACGAGGGACAAGCACTGAACAAAATACAGCCGCGTCAAGAAGACAATGGGTAAGAACTATAAAGCAGAACAAATATGACAATTACCAACACAAGCCACCATGTGCTGCAGAGTGGAGCGGTGTCTTCAGGGTAACTTGCTAAATAGTTTGTTAAATATGTTGCTGAAAAGTTAATACGCAATGACCACTTTTATTTTACCTTTTGCAATACAACTAATACAATCCTGCCCCAGACAACATGTCACTCATCTTCCTCGTGTCCTGACTGCGTACAGGTCGCACATTATGCCCAACTTCCATCAACGCGCTGAAAGCCTCTATTCCCTGCTAATACACGCCACTCAGAAACGGCTAGAACACAGATTGCGTTCAGGAAGTGCGTCCATCTTGCTGAGGTCAATGCAATGTATTTAAAAAAAAAAAAACACAACAGCGTCAGGGAAGTGTGGCTCATTTTATCTCTCCATCCATACCACACATCTGCTGGCTTCTCCTCTCATCCCCCCCAACGACAAAATGGCATAATGTTAGGGCCGCGTATGTGAACCGTGTTGGCATTCAGATGAATGGTTCACAAAAAAAGCGGCAGCTTTTGAAGCCATAACCACCTCCACAGCTGTCTAGACACAGGAAGGTCGTTTCCACCAGAGCCATTATTCTCTGCATTTAAACAGAGGTTACACTCATTTTGTCTCCATTAATCCTCTGCAGCTCAAGTGGGTGAAATGTAAATCATCTCTCTTTGGACTGCTGCCCACTTTCTTCCAGAATAGCCCACTATAATCTCTTTGCTAGTTTTATATGACGCAAGAGAAATATTACAAAAGACATTAGGATTTCATCATTATAGTTTGACATAAAGTAGAAGAAATTGTCGTGCGAGTCCTCTATATAGATAAATGAACAGGATACTAAAAAGTTGGTAATGCGTTGTACGTAATGAAGAGGTCACCTTTGGCTTCTATGTCGGGTTTAACAACATGGAGAACCAGTTAAAACCCTTGTTGTTGAGCAGTAGAAGTAGAAGACGAGTGGATTCAGACAAACGGAGCAATCTTTGAGGATTATGGCAATATCTTCACAACAGTTTGTGACCACCAGTCACAAACTGGTGGTCACAAACTGGTGGGGGGGGGCGCAACACTTATTAGCAAAGAATTCTCCACATGGCACCTGTAAGTGTTGTTGTCGTCATTTGGGTTTCTAAAAGATCGATGTGGATTTGACTTTCAGGAAAAGAGAAGTTTAGCTCTGTGACGTGAATCCCTTGCAATATCCTAAAAGCCCAAATTAAGACCTGCACTCCCCTGTCTGGCCAGCCACGTTTACACATTACGGTTAAAACACATTTTGGCAAAGGAAGAGAAAAGCTATCAGATTGTTAATGGAACATGATGCTATTCCATAACGCAATAATAGCACGGTGTTCATCTTCCCACCAGAGAAACAAAGGATTGCATGAGCAGGGCTTTGTAACGGGGGTTTTTGTGGCACCCTACATGCACCATACACACCGACAGCAATGTTAAGACTGTGGTTGATCACAGTGAATCTGTAAGCAACCAACATCACGTAGTTGGAACATGTGGTTTTTACGCAGCACCAGAAAACTGGTCAAGAGCAACCAATCTTTAATGGAATGGAAAACCAGTAGCAGTCCCACTTCATTACCCTCTACGCTCACACCTTCCCCTTCCCCGTCGCCCCAGAGTAATGTAACACACTCCATCACATGATCATCCACGGTCACATCCTGTAAGACAGACAGGATTTATAAAAGGGCCAAAAGAGAGAATATTAGCCGACTTGACGCTGGGCCTGCAGTGGTGCAATGAAAAGCCTTGAATGTCCAATATCAGCTGTGCCATCAGTGTCCTCCCTTTGAGAAACGGGAATCAGTTACAGCGTCTAGTCGCGGCCTACAGGGACAATGAGACCTTAATAACAGCACAGCAGTTCAGATATACTAGCCGCAAGCAGACATTTCCAACGTCAGGCAAGTAAAAGATTTAGGACTGTCCAAGACTCAAGTACTGTGTGGTAATATTCAAAAGGTTGCCTTTTGGCAGTAACACCACAAGTATAGAAATATGAATGTAACAAAGTAATTCAGCCACTGACATTTTGAGAGTTACAACACGATTACCCACATGCAATATTAAAATAAGGCCAAAGCACAACTTTGATATTGATTTATGTGAGAATAACAACATTACGCACATCATGCTTACATGAACCAGCTTCACGTCACACTTGTTTTGAGAAACGCACTGTAATTAATCACAGAATGTTTTCATTTGATGGCCAGAAAACTCTATTAAGTGGCAAAGCTTTTGGGTCTCAGTGGCACCTCGCATTACCCTTGGAAAGGCTTTATGCTCATTTATTTGAGAATGTTGATACTGGAATGACATTAATTAAACTTGAATGTTGTTTTGATCCCAAATGAGACGCCCTTCTACTGTGGCTTGGTTTTGCTCATTAAGCCTATTTGGCTTCTTGTTCGGTGCGATGTTGAGGGACAAACGACAGAAGATCATAACTCTTCCATTTGATACTAAAAGGTCCAATAAATCTTGATCATTCTTTATAACAATTACAGTCATTCTCTTCTATGTAAGGTAGAGATAGTAATCAAGTTGTTCGCTGTACTTGGCTATATGTAATATATTGTATAAGGGTGCAACTAACGTTTGTCATTAAAATCTTAGATTTATTTGGGAAAATGTCAGAAAATTGTGAAAAGTTTCTCACATTTGTTGGTTTTGTATGTAGAACAATCTTTGGTCATGAATATTCAATGAGATTAAACATCATTGTAACAGTTAGTACATAGAACAGTGTTCTAGTTTAAAAAAAACAATGTTCTAGCTGTGTTCATTTGCTTAAAAATTAAATGTATTAATTTCCAAAATATTGTCTTGACCAACTCTGTTATCCTCTTTCAGTTTTAATGTTAGTTATAAACGCATAAGGCTGAAACTCTGTCTACCTTCCCTAACATTAGGTGTAGCCACGGAGACCTTTAAATGTGCTGACAGTGTGTTTTAATGTCATTATCAGAGATAATCTCCTCGGGTGGCAGGTTCAATTAAAATGAAGAGTTTATTCTCCTCAACTGTTCTGAAAACCCCTGAAACAAGCGCTTCTGTCTAATCTTCCTCTCACTGTGATGAAACAGGATGAATGGGTGTCATTGACTTCCTTTGTCCGACATCAAGCATATACAATGGCAGTACGGGAGCGCGGCGCACAATGGCTGGCTTGTAGCATTGAGGGGAAGAAAACAAACTGAAAGAGGGGTTGCAGGTGTCTCTGTTGAAGGAATATGAGTGTGGAGGCAGCAGCCAATACATGCTTGTAGAGGTGCCATTGGCAGTTAGGATGCCGGGCTGAATGTGACAGACACAGAGGCCTCTTCTGTGGTTTGGAAGGCGGATGAGCGTCTGGCTCGGCTCCACACTTCCTGCTCAGAGTCCCAGCCCAATCTATTCTTTTATGTGCGTCCCTCAAAAACAAACCTCTATCTGTGTGGCCTCCCGGAAATAGTGACCACGACTAATCTGTGCGTGCGCCCCTCACAAAGCCACTGAAAATGAGCCGCAATCTCGGACAAACACTGTTTTTTTCCAGAGATGGCTCTGTCAGTCAAAATGAAAGCAGTGCGGTTAATGAATGGGAAAACTATCAAGGAGGAAAAACACAAACGACTAAAACATAAAGGACCTGTTTATGTGCTGCATTTCCAGTCTGCCACGGAATGATGGTGTTTGAGGAGATTGAGGCTGCATATTTTTTTCCCCCGTCTTATAAACAGCCATATTTTCTGTTACAGCAACAAACCCGTAGGCATTATATCAGACAATTGCCATCCCTGCTTTACTCACGTTATACGTTTCTAGCTTCACTCGGCTGCGGAAGACAAAAGTGTTGAAGTTGGCTTGTTGGAAAATCTCGTCAAAGGCAACTTCGTTCTGTAACGGAAAAAAACAAACATTTGATTGGCTCAATTTCAAGAGGTACACACGTTCTTTTTAATCAAATGTCACAGTTTCGAGTGCAAAATAAAGCAAGTGCCTGACAGCTGAATACTGAAAAACAACTCAATTACTTGGAAAACTGGGATTTTCTAAGTAATTATGGCTGGAAGAGACAAAGCACGGTGTCTTTTACACTAATTTGTCCATGCAAGAGTGTGTGAGCGTGCATATCCGGCTGGAACTAAAGCCTCTTTATTTTCCCGAGGCCAGTATTATATATTTAGGGAGGAGAGTCTCACCGAGTCCTTGAGCTGCCCCAGGTAAGCTGCATTCTGGCCGAGGATGGCCTCCGCACTCTCCTGGAAGCAAGTCACCCACTGGTTGTCTGCGTAATCTGCAACGTTGGCCTGTGGGATTATATGGAAAACAAAAAGGCAAGAGTGAATAGGAAGAAACGTTACACGCATGTACACAAGTATAGATTGCTGGATGCTGAAATATGGTATGTTAACCTAACACCTCTCTCTGCTCTTAAGAAATTGTTACATCCTCTAATTATCCTGCTGGCAAAACAAGCAGTCACGATGCTCTTGTGATACATACAGGGGAAGCAAATTCACAGCTTATGCCACAGCTTGTGAAGAATAATATGTCGACTGGTGAGTGGTACTAAACAAACGCAGCTTAGTTCAGAGGCCTGGCTGAAATTGCTCTGTTGCCGACTAAGTGAGTTGTTGTACGTAACGTTGTTTGTTCTTTCGTAATAATGTCGGTTTGCGAACGAGCTTAGAATAAAAAGGCCTGCGTTTGCCTCTTCCTCCGTGCACTTTCTGTAAAATGACTAACAGTATGGAAAGCTGCAGCGATTAACCCAACGTGGCTCTGATTTTAAACACCAAAAAAAATCTAAAATTAGTAGTCATCACACTGGGTCTCAAAAATAGCAGAGCTGGCTTTAAATGTTTCTAAATTTAACGGCAAAGAGCAGATTGGGCCAATGTTGAACCAGAGGGAGCCGGGCCATAAGGGGAGAGAGGGGCTTGAGTCCCGGGAGGCAGAATAAGTAAGGAGAACCGAACGACGAGGCAATGAGAATAGGGATGATATGCAGAGCCTCAGCTGCTCAACACTAAGCAGGAAGAACAGGCATTCAAGATAATGTGCATTAGCAGAAATGCTCGTGTGTGAGCACGGCTGAAAAAAAGAGCCCGTTAGAAGCTTTATGGAAGCCAGTGCTGAGTCACTCACAGAAAGGATGAGGCGGTACTTGAAGTTGGGGAACTCTTTGTCACACTTTTCACAGCGGAACATGCCATTGTGCTGGTCAACCACTTTTTTGTTGCAGTCTTGGCTGGGACAGGCCTGGTAGAGGCAGTTCTCCTTTTTCAGGTACACTATGGTAGCTATGCAGGTGTAGTAGTCCGCCTAAAAGAAAAAAAAAAGGGGAATACAAACAAATATTCATATCAACAAAAGTTCAGTGCTGAATAATGTTACTGGAATGTGCTTCTTGCTGGATTTTAAATATGTTGACTGTTGAAAACTAGGAATACAACTGCATGAAATGTACATTAAGATGGCATTTTAAGAGAGCGTGCAATGGTGTATGTGAACAGTCAGAAAGCAACATTTGTGTAGCAGATGCAAGAGTTTTATACTCCCAACCAGAAACCCTAAAGGCTCTGACAAAAATGCAAACTAGTGCGGTGAGCTGCTGCATTTATGGGGAACCGGCAAACTTTTGAAACAGACTGCACACAAACAGCCTTCGGGAAAGATTCTTCGGCTGCATGGAAAACACCCCGCCAAGTGACACATCGGATAGGAGCGGGTGAATGCAAGAAGCCGCTCTGGATATGCTGCGACGAAGGGACGACTGGTTTCAACGTGTTTGTAGACGAGGCACATTGCTTCTCCTCGCCGGGAAGGGCAGACCCTAATGTACTCGACAGATAGCTGCTGCACGCTAACAGCTAATTGTTTTGGACAGAGCCTCCCTCTCCTACTAACCTCAGCATTGGCTGAGACAACAGACGATGCTCCGCACGCTTTGATAAAGGCTAAAGGCCAGTTCAGGGTCAGGGAGCAGCGCAAAAGCGCGGCCAGCTTGGTGACTTAAGTGCATCAACCAATCATTAACGCAACTATAAATGTGAGACTGTGTTTATTGTGAAGAAACCCGTACGCCCTCTGTATTTAGAGAAACTAGAGCTGGTTGATATGGAGAAAATCAAACATCAACTACAGTCGACTATTGCTGCTATCACAAAATACTTACACACAGATGTTTGATAAATAATCATCAGTAATGTGGATATAATGACTAGGTGGGTGAATAGAACAGTTAGAACACTGTAATAAACCACTTTACTGTAAAGCAGCGTTTAAAACCAGGAACAGAACACACTTATAATACAAATGTACGAGACAAGATATCGATATAGATTTTTTAAATATTTCAATGATCTGTGTAATGATCACTGGATTCAATCCTACGGTCAAGAGCAGCTTTCTTCCAAATAAATACACAATCAAGATACTTTACTGAGTGGTACAAACTCTTGCTAATGTTTCCAACATTGCTAAAGAAAATAAACAAAAAAACGCAATTTATTGAAAAATATTTCCTGAGCGCGGACCATTGTGTTCGTATGAAAAAGTCATTCGACCCCAATTAACTTCCAGAACGGGACAATTGATATTCCGTGTCATTTTGGAATGACAGAAACAAAATAAGAGAAATCCACCTGGAGCAGCTGGCTACGCTGTTTTTAATTATTGTTTTGATTTACCGAAAAACAACCTCTGCTAAATGAGGTGCAATTAATCAAGTAAATACCTCTGCAATTAGTGTGTGAGTGACCGGCGCTGGCACAGAAGAACGTGTTTCTAGCCACCGCCACAGGCCTCTAACAAATGCAGTGTCAGGCCAACAAGAGGAGGGCGACCACGTGCTGTCAGAGAGGGCACGGTAGCCATGTGGAAACCTGAGATTGTGACACAAAGGCTTTGTGACAGGCACAATTAATTGCAACAGACTTTGGTTAGGGGGGGGGGGGGGTTTGCGAGGTCTGACCCCCATGCCACCCAGTGTATGGGATGTCTCAAAGGAGCTGAACCAAGGCTGTCCTTAACCCCTCTGTCAGTACGGAGCCTCATCACACGCCATGCTGAGGCGGAGCCCCGGGTCAAAGCTTCCCCTCCTGAGCGGCAGGAAGCTAATGCCACGAGAGGACTTTTACCTGACGGG